>NC_134351.1:55986435-56356449 GCF_964195595.1 Calonectris borealis | reverse complement strand
GCTGGAGGCAGGGCCGCTCTAGTTCTGGTCATAGTATCCATCTCTCACTTCTTGCAAACGTGAGTCAAGAATTTCTTCATTGCAATTACAATCCAAAGTAAGATCAGCCCTTCTACTCTGTCTGGGGAACTGTTCACTGGAAACTGGACCGTCGTGAGACAGGTTTTTCCTGACAACTGGAGCAGCATTTTTCCTGGGAGAACCCCCTTGTGTGATTGTTTTTCCTTGCAACTCACGTACACGTGCCTCTAGGATGAAGGTAGGTTTTCCATCCCACTGCCTCATGTCCTCTCCGTGGTCACGCAGGTAAAACCACAGGGTGCCCCGTGGTGTGTACCTTCTATATCCTCTCTCTTGAGGAGAAAAACGCTGACTCCTAATGGCTGAGATACTGGTCCTTGCAGGTGGAGAATAGGACATATCCTCTTTGAGTTGCTGGACCTCCCGGGACAGTTTCTCCACAGCCGAGGCAAGGGAGGAGGAGATAGTTTCTTCAAAATCCCGAAGTCTGCTAACCACCTCATCCACCGTTGGTGCTTCTTCCTCTTTCCAGCACAGTACTGCCAACGAACTGGCATACGATGCTGGTGCGCTCCATACCAACTTCCGCCACATGGGTCGGGTGCACTGGACGTCATCTGGATCTTTGGGTGTTCGGGCGTCGTCCAGGTCACTATAAACCACCTCCAGCACGCCTAGTTCTCTCAGGTACTGGATACCTCTCTCCATAGTGGTCCATTTGCCTAGGCGATATATAACATCTTCCTTGAAGGGATACCTTTCCTTTACGCCTGACAGCAGTCGCCTCCAGAGGCTGAGGGCCTGTGCCCCTTTTCCGATTGCTTTGTCAATACCCGCTTCCCTAGCAAGGGATCCCAGCTGTTTGGCTTCCTTCCCCTCTAATTCCAGGCTACTGGCCCCATTATCCCAGCATCGGAGCAGCCAGGTAACAATATGCTCGCCTGGACGACGGCTGAAATCTTTCCGCATATCTCGCAACTCATTCAGGGATAAGGATCGGGTGGTTTCCGTCTCGTTTATGAGTTCTTCCTCTTCCTCCTCCCCTCCTCGTGATGGCCCTGCTTTTCCATCATCCTTTTCTACACGACCTGACTTCCGCTTCAAAGATTTCTTCTTCTGTACAGGGGCGACGGATACCAGCGACGGTTGGTCCTCTGGTTCAGCTGTACTACCCGTCGCGAGGGTTTGGGTAGCTGCAGTGCCTGTCGCGGGGGTTGGAGTAACTGTAGTGACTGTTGCCGGGGTCTGAGTACCCATAGTGGTTGTTGTGGGGGTTGAAGTAGCCACGGTGGTTGTCGTGCGGGTTGAAGTAGCTACAGTGCCTGTCGTGGGGGTTGGAGTAGTCACTGTATCTGTTGCTGGGGTTGATCTCTGGACAGTATTCCTGAATAGTTGTTTAACTCTAAACAAGGCCTGAACCACATTCAGGAGACATAGCAATATGAACATGCTTGTTTGAACATCCCAAGGATATTCAAAATTCTCAGGGAATATTGTGGACGTCTTCATGAAGAGGATAGAAGAAAAAGGAGTTTCTGAAGATATGGAGGGGAAGGTGAACAAGTGGGAGAAAGTGTCCCATCCTGTCTCCCCCCTAAATTCATCCTCTGAGCTGAAGACGTAAGAAGTGTAATTATTAATAGTTTCCAAAAGATAGCTCCCAAAGAACAGAAATGATGGCAGTGCTGAATACAGGCTCGTGACCAATAATTTTATCATAACATAAAGCCAGGTCACACAGTATAGCAAAGCAATGACCTTAATCCATTTCCCAGAGATGACCAACCCCACATACAAACTATTAATCAGCAGTATAGACAGCCAGTAAGGTGCTACATACCAAAACTGCAAGAACAGATCCAAAAACTCTGAGAGCAAATAAATCAACATTGTGAACATTGAGTACTAAACTGATATAATGAATGCTTATAACAAATTTGTTTTAACCCGTTCGGGTCAGATGTGTCGTTATCTCAACCCTTCGAGCCCCACGTTGGGCGCCAAAAAGGACTGTCGTGGTTTAACCTGGCAGGCAGCCAAATACCACGCAGCCGCTCACTCACTCCCCCCACCCCCAGTGGGACGGGGAGAGAATCGGAAGGGTAAGAGTGAGAAAAACTCATGGGTTGAGATAAAGACAGTTTAATAGAACAGGGAAAAAAAAAGGGAAAATAATAATGATAATGATAGAATATACAAAATTAGTGATGCACAATGCAATTGCTCACCACCCGCGCTGACCGATAACCAAGTAGCGATCGGCACTTCCTGGATCACGCCTACCCTTCATATACTGAGCATGACGTCACATGGTATGGAATACCCCATTAGCCAGCTGGGCTGGCTGTCCTGATTATGTTCCCTCCCATCTTGTGTACCTAGCTCAGTCAGTAGGCACGGGAGCTGTCCTTGGACTAGGAGGGCACTTAGCAACAACTGAAAACATCAGTGTGTTATCAACATTCTCCTCATACTAAATCCAAAACACAGCACTAGGAAGAAATTTAACCCTATCCCAACCAAAACCAGGACAATTATCAACACTGTTTTCAGCACAAATCCAAAACATAGTACCATACAAGCTACTATGAAGAAAATTAACTCTATCCCAGCCACAACCAGTACAATCTCCACTCCTTGTTCCATACCATTTACTTCATGCTCAGGTCCCACAATATCCAATCCATCATTAACCACCACCTCCCTTCCCCTCCTTTGATATATGCACAGATATTATTCCCTTAGTCTAGGGCCACCCCTGTAAAATGTCCATTAAATGCCCATAAAATGTCCATTGAGTTCATTTATCCATGACTTTGGGCTCCATCTGTTATGGTGGTCACTCAGGACAGGAGAGGTGGTGTGGTGTGGTGTGGTGTGGTGTGGTGTGTTGGTTTGTTGCACACTGAAGTCAGCTCAGGTTGCGTCACCACTGCACTTGCCCGGTTCCTCACGAGATTCATTCTTCATTGGTTCGGGTGACTCCCGCTATAATACCTTTGACATATGGCAGCCACAGCAGTGGTGAAATACAGCATCATACAGCAATGTCATCAAAAACTCAAATCATGGGTTATTTTCACCCAAGATTAAATCTCCTTCAGATACACATGGGACTTCCCCATTCTTCTGCATTGCCCACCGAGTACACCCAGGTCCTTGAGCAAAAGCAATCCCATGAATGGGTTTGCCTTTTCCCGAGGAAGGAGTAACCCAGACTGTCTTTCCCAGACAGTTCCTTATGTGTACTATGGGGACCTTATCTCCTTCCACAGTACGTAGGGGTTTCGATTGGGCAGGGCTAGGTTGATTGGAAGATCCTCTAGTGTTAACTAGCCAAGTGGCTTCTGCTAAATTTGTATCCCAGTGCTTGAATGTCCCAGCACCCATTGCTCTCAGTGTAGTCTTTAGCAGTCCATTGTATCATTCAATTTTTCTGGAGGCTGGTGCGTGATAGGGGATGTGATAGACCCAATCAATGCCATGTTCCTTGGCCCAGGTGTCTATGAGGTTGTTTTGGAAATGAGTCCCGTTGTCTGACTCAATTCTTTCTGGGGTGCCATGTCGCCATAAGACTTGCTTTTCAAGGGCCAGGATGGTGTTTTGGGCAGTGGCATGGGTCACAGGGTATGTTTCCAACCATCCGGTAGTCACTTCCACCATGGTAAGCATGTGGCGCTTGCCTTGGCATGTTCGTGGCAGTGGGATATAATCAATCTGCCAGGCTTCCCCATATTGATATTTCAACCATCGTCCTCTATACCAGAGAGGCTTTAGCTGCTTGGCTTGTTTGATTATGGCTCATGTTTCGCATTCATGGGTAACCTGTGCAATGGTGTCAATGGTCAAGTCCACCTCTGAATCACGAGCCCATTTGTATGTTGCATCCCTTCCTAGATGTCCTGATGTGTCATGGGCCCATTGAGCTATGAATAGCTGACCCTTACGTTCCCAGTCCGGATCCACCTGAGCCACTTCAATTCTAGCAGCCTGGTCTACCTGCTCGTTGTTTCGATGTTCTTCAATGACATGACTCTTGGGTCTGTGAGCATCTACGTGACATACTTTTACAACCAGGTTCTCTACTCGGGCAGCAATATTTTGCCAAAATTCAGCAGACCAGATGGGTTTACCTCTGTGCTGCCAGTTGTTCTGCTTCCATTGCTGTAGCCACCCCCACAGGGCATTTGCCACCATCCATGAGTGTCCTGGTTTCGGCTGGGATAGAGTTAATTTTCTTCCTAGTAGCTGGTATAGTGCTGTGTTTTGGATTTAGGATGAGAATAATGTTGATAACACACTGATGTTTTAGTTGTTGCTGAGCAGTGCTTACACTAAGTCAAGGACTTTTCAGCTTCTCATACTGCCCTGCCAGTGAGGAGTCTGGAGGTGCACAAGAAGCTGGGAGGGGTCACAACCAGGACAGCTGACCCAAAGTGGCCAAAGGGATATTCCATTCCATATGACGTCTGCTGAACTGTTGTGATTTAACCTGGCAAGACAGCTAAACACCACAGCCGCTCGCTCACTCCCCACCCCACAGTGGGATGGGGGGGAGAATCGGGAGGAAAAAAAAGTAAAATTCGTGGATTGAGATAAAGACAGTTTAATAGAACAGAAAAAGAAATAATAATAACAATAACAATAATAATAATAGAATATACGAAGTGAGTGATGCACAATGCAATTGCTCACTGCCTGCTGACCGATAACCAAGTAGCGATCGCTACTTCCTGGAACACGCCTACCATTCATATACTGAGCATGACATCACATGCTATGGAATACCCCGTTGGCCAGCTGGGCCAGCTGTCCCGGCTATGCTCCCTCCCAGCCTTTTCCAGAGCATGGAAGCTGAATGTCCTTGACTAGCAGGGTACTCAGCAACAACTGAAAACATCAGTGTGTTATCAACATTCTTCTCATACTAAATCCAAAACACAGCACTAGGAAGAAATTTAACTCTATCCCAGCCGAAACCAGGACATGAACAAAAAACTCGGGGGAGTTAGCCGGGGGGGTGCGGCCGCTGCTTGGGAACTGGCTGGGCATCGGTCAGCGGGTGGTGAGCAATTGCATTGTGCAGCACTTGTTTTGTATATTCTTTTATCATTATTATTATTTTCCCTTCCTTTTCTGTCCTATTAAATTGTCTTTATGTCAACCCACGATTTTCACCTTTTTTCCGATCCTCTCCCCCATCCCACTGGTGGCGGGGGAGTGAGCGCGCGGCTGTGTGGTGTTTAGCTGCCTGCCGGGTTAAACCACGAGAATGAGTCAGTACATTGATAGAGTACTGGCCATTTTTCTCATTTTGCAGTCTCTAGGGCCAGCTAGATGGCTTTCACTTCTGCAAACTGGCTCGATTCACCTTTTCCTTCAACAGTTCCTGTGACTTGTCATGTAGGACTCCACACAGCAGCTTTCCACCTCCGATGTTTTCCCACAATATGACAGTATCCATCTATAAACAGGGCATATTGCTTCTCATTTTCTGGTAATTTATTATACAGTGGAGCCTCTTCAGCACGAGTCACCTCCTCTGGCGACACTCCCAAGTTTTGTCCTTCTGGCCAGTCCATGATCCCTTCCAGGATTCCTGGGCGGTCGGGGTTTCTGATTTGAGCCCATTGCATGACCAGTGCAACCCACTTACTCCATGTAGGATCAGTTGCCCAATACGTAAAGGGGACCTTCCCTTTGAACATCCAGCCCAGCACAAGCAATCGAGGTGCCAAGAAGAGCTGTGCTTCAGTACCAACTACTTCTGAAGCAGGTCAAACCCCCTCATGTGCTGCTAGTATCTCTTTCAGTCGGGGTGTAGTAGGCCTCGGATCCTCTATATCCCCAGCTCCAAAACCCTAGAGGTTGACCTCAAGTCTCTCCAGGTGCTTTCTGCCAGAGGCTCCAGGTAGGGCCATGGTCCCTGGCTGCAGTATAAAGCATGTTTCTTGCATCTTGTCCTGTCTGGCCTGGCTGAAGGGCTACAGCACGAACTATCTTCTGGTTAATTTGTTCAAAGGCTTGTTGCTGCTCGGGGCCCCATTCGAAACTGTTCTTCTTCCGGGTCACTCAATAGAGAGGGCTTACGATCAGACTTTAACCTGGAATATGCATTCTCCAAAAACCCACAACGCCTAGGAAAGCTTGTGTTCCTTTTTTGTTAGTTGGTGGAGACATAGCTGTTATTTTATTGATCACATCCATTGGGATATGATGACGCCCATCTTGCCGTTTTATTCCTAAAACCTGGATCTCCTGTGCAGGTCCTTTGACCATGCTTCTTTTTATGGCAAAACCAGCTTTCAGAAGAAACTGGATTATTCTTTTCCCTTTCTCAAACACTTACTCTGCTGTGTTGCCCCACATGATGATGTCATCAATATATTACAGGTGTTCAGGGGCTGCACCCTGTTCCAGTGCAGTCTGTATCAATCCATGGCAAATGGTAGGACTGTGCTTTCACCCCAGGTGCACTGGACACCGCTCCATGTGAAAGCAAACTGTGGCCTGCACTCTGCTGCCAAAGGGATGGAGAAACATGCGTTAGTGATATCAGTTGTGGCATACCACTTTGGTGACTTGGACTCCAGTTCGTATTGGAGCTCTAACATATCTGGTATGAATCATAGAATCATTAAGGTTGGAAAAGACCTCTAAGATCATCGAGTCCAACCGTCAACCCAACACCACCATGCCCACTAAACCATGTCTCTAAGCGCCTCATCTACATGTCTCTTAAATACTTCCAGGGTTGGTGACTCAATCACTTCCCTGGGCAGCCTGTTCCAAGGCCTGACCACTCTTTCAGTAAAGAAATTTTTCCTAATGTCCAATCTAAACCTCCCTTGGCGCAACTTGAGGCCATTTCCTCTCGTCCTATCGCTAGTTACTTGGGAGAAGAGACCAACAACCACCTCGCTACAACCTCCTTTCAGGTAGTTGTAGAGCGCGATGAGGTCTCCCCTCAGCCTCCTCTTCTCCAGGCTAAACAACCCCAGTTCCCTCAGCCGCTCCTCATCAGACTTGTGCTCCAGGCCCTTCACCAGCTTCGTTGCCCTTCTCTGGACATGCTCCAGCACCTCAATGTCCTTCTTGTCGTGAGGGGCCCAGAACTGAACACAGTATTCCAGGTGCGGCCTCACCAGTGCCGAGTACAGGGGCACGATCACCTCCCTAGTCCTGCTGGCCACATTATTTCTGATACAGGCCAGGATGCCGTTGGCCTTCTTGGCCACCTGGGCACACTGCCGGCTCATGTTCAGCCGGCTGTCAACCAGCACCCCCAGGTCCTTTTCCTCTGGGCAGCTTTCCAGCCACTCTTCCCCAAGCCTGTAGCATTGCATGGGGTTGTTGTGACCCAAGTGCAGGACCCGGCACTTGGCCTTGTTGAACCTCATACAGTTGGCCTCAGCCCATCGATCCAGCCTGTCCAGGTCCCTCTGCAGAGCCTTCCTACCCTCGAGCAGATCAACACTCCCGCCCAACTTGGTGTCATCTGCAAACTTACTGAGGGAGCACTCAATCCCCTCATCCAGATCGTTGATAAAGATATTGAACAAGACCGGCCCCAAAACGGAGCCCTGGGGAACACCGCTCATGACCGGCCGCCAACTGGATTTAACTCCATTCACCACAACTCTCTGGGCTCGGCCGTCCAGCCAGTTTCTTACCCAGCGAAGAGTGTACCTGTCTAAGCCGTGAGCCGCCAGCTTCTCTGGGAGAATGCCGTGGGAGACAGTGTCAAAGGCTTTACTGAAGTCCAGGTAGACCCCATCCACAGCCTTTCCCTCATCCACGAGGCGGGTCACCTGGTCATAGGAGATCAGGTTGGTCAAGCAGTACCTGCCTTCCATGAACCCGTGCTGGCTGGGCCTGATCCCCTGATTGTCCCGGACATGGCTTGTGAGTGCCCTCAAAACGAACCGCTCCATGATCTTCCCCGGCACCGAGGTCAGGCTGACCGGCCTGTAGTTCCCCGGATCCTCCTTCCGGCCTTTCTTGTAGATGGGCGTCACATTGGCTAGCCTCCAGTCGTCTGGGACCTCCCCAGTTAACCAGGACTGCTGGTAAATGATGGAGAGTGGCTCGGCAAGCTCCTCCGCCAGCTCCCTCAGTACCCTCGGGTGGATCCCATCTGGCCCCATAGACTTGTGAGCGTCCAGGTGGCGTAGCAGGTCGTTAACTGCTTCCTCTTGGATTATGGGGGGTTTATCCTGCTCGCCGTCCCTGTCTTCCAGCTCAGGGGGCTGAGTGGCCTGAGGATAACTGCTCTGACTATTAAAGACTGAGGCAAAGAAGGCTTTAAGTACCTCAGCCTTTTCCTCGTCCTTGGTGGCAACGTTCCCCCCCGCATCCAATAAAGGATGGAGATTCTCCTTGGCTCTCCTTTTGTCATTAATATACTTGTAAAAACATTTTTTGTTGTCTCTCACGACAGTGGCCAGGTTGAGTTCTATCTGGGCTTTTGCCTTTCTAATTTCCTCTCTGCACGACCTAACGAGATCCCTGTACTCTTCTTGAGTTGCCTGCCCCTTCTTCCAGAAGTGATAAACTCTCCTTTTTTTCCTGAGTCCCAGCCAGAGCTCCCCGTTCAGCCAGGCCGGTTGTTTTCCCCGCCCGTTCTTCTTGCGGCACATGGGGACAGCCCGCTCCTGCGCCTTTAAGACTTCCTTCTTGAAGAACGTCCAGCCTTCCTGGACCCCTTTGCCCTTCAGGACTGTCTCCCAAGGGAATCTCTCAACCAGTGTCCTGAGCAGGCCAAAGTCCGCCCTCCGGAAGTCCATGGTAGCGGTTTTGCTGGCCCCCCTCCTTACTTCACCAAGTATTGAGAAGTCTATCATTTCATGGTCGCTAAGCCCAAGCCGGCCTCCGACCACCACATCTCCCACCAGTCCTTCTCTGTTTGTGAACAGCAGGTCAAGCGAGGCACCTCCCCTGGTAGGCTCACTTACCAGCTGCGTGAGGAAGTTCTCTTCCACACACTCCAGGAACCTCCTCGACTGTTTCCTCTCTGCCGTGTGGTATTTCCAGCAGACGTCCGGAAAGTTGAAGTCCCCCACGAGAACAAGGGCTAGTGACTGTGAGACTTCTGCCAGCCTCTGGTAGAATATTTCGTCTGCCTCCTCATCCTGGTTAGGTGGTCTATAACAGACTCCCAGCAGGTTATCTGCCTTGTTGGCCTTCCCCCTCATCATGGCAGCATTCAATGGTGGTGTGACTTCGTTCAGGCCACAGGAGTCCACTGTTAGCCTTCACCCTCCATCTGACTTTTGCACTGGCCATATGGAACTATGAAAGGGTGAGCGAGTCTTACTGATCACTCCTTGGCTCTCCAGTTACCGAATCAGCTTATGGATGGGAACCAGGGAGTCTCAGTTGGTGCGATATTGTCGCCGGTGCACCGTCCTGGTAGGAATCGGCACCTGCCATTCTTCGACCCTCAGCAACCCCACAACAGAAGGATCCTCTGAGAAGCCGGGCAAGGTAGATAGCTGTTTAATCTTCTCTGTATCCACAGCAGCTGCATCAAATGATGCTTTATTGGACAGAGCTCCCAGCCCCTCATCTACTGGTCAACCAGAACACTGAACCTCTTCTATAGTTGCAGATCTGCTGGTGGAGCAGGAGTTGTCATCCTGGTGCCAGAAGTCACAAGCTTCCAGCCTTTGCCATCTTGGGAGTCTCCATTTCCCAACTTGATTAAGCACAGACTCTGGCTGCCCCTCCTTCAGTACAGTTGGGAGTTTGGGCTCTTGTCTCTGCAGGATCTCCGAGAAGATTCTGTTAATCTTTTTCTCATTATCTCTGATGCTGTGCAGTTGTCTGATCTCCTACTACAGTTCCTTTACTTAGCAACACAGATCCTCCACCAGTGCACATCTCCTGCAGGCAAGGACACTCTCTCTCCCTGCTCCAGCCTCAGCAAGAGGCCTCCCCAGAACTCCCTGCAGCCTAAGACCCTGCAGCGCACCATGAACTCACTCATCCCACAGTTGGACAACTTGTCCAGAAGGATGCTGTGAGGGACAGTATCAAATTTTATCAAAACAAGCACAAATATTGTGCTTGTTCAGGCAGAGATGTGACAGCCTTGTCAGCCCCTAGTGCATGTAGTATAGGCCCACAACTACAACTTTCAAATAGTCAATTCTGTACCCTGAATCAGACGTTATATTCATTCTGAAAAGCATAGTTTCTATGTAATAGGTTTAATATTGTATTCAAGCAGATTTCGTGTTTCTAATATATGTGAAGATGAAATTAAAATTATATGCTTCTATTAGTAAATCTAGACTTGTTGATGTCAACTTGATATTTAATCCCTGATTCTGCTGGATTTTGATGGTCGCTACATAATTCAAGTATGTTTGACACTATTTACAAAATAATGCAAAGAGTACGTGAATAAAAATGTGGGTTAAGGTGTTTTGTTTTTTTTTTTGTCCTTAAATTCTTAGTATCTCGTCTTATAAAAATAGCATTCAGAATGAAATGGGACTTCTCCCTTTTTTCAGGTTTTTCAGGTTCAGGAAAAAAACTCCCATTTTTTAAAAAAATTATACTTGTCAAATGTCTTTTTGACAACTATTTCAGACTTTCCTCTGCTTTTATAAAACACAAGATGGTATTCGCATTTAGAGCATTATATTCTATAAATATTTAGACCTTTACGTTTTACTTCATATTCGAATAGTTCTGAATGCTTAGGTGTCTAAGTAAATACCTGAGTGGCACTATAAAATGCCTATTTAAACATAAGACATTGAAGATGTAGATTTTATGCCTTCATGATGTTTCTAGAATTTGCTAGATGTTGAGGCCACTGTTTTAAGCATATATGGTCTTTACAGTCAATGCATTGACTTCAAAGTATTGGTTTAGGAACTTTGTGCTCTGAATTGTCTTGTTCTCCTGCAGCTAAAACGAGCAGCTGTGCCAACACAATCGCTGACAACAACTGAGCAATCAAATGCTATCACCACCGTCAGCTCTACAAAGGCAGCTGCAGCTCCCACACCAGTCCTTTCTCCAATCCCTGCTGCTGCCCCTGTGCCAGCTCCTGTTTCTACCACTCCAACACCAGCTGCAGTTGCTTGTGCACCTGCACCTGTAAGTGTCCCTAAGGAAGAGAAACCACCTGAAACACCAACTGTTCTTAGTCCATCATCAACTGGCAGGTATGAATGAGCATCACAGAATGGTTTCTGTGTTTATTTCCTCTTGTTTCTAGTCTTGGTTTTAAAATAAGCATTCAATTGCAATATTAGTCCAGTAATTTTTTTCCATTTTACCTCCCCCCCCTAATGTAATGCCTGTCTATAAGTTATTGCAGGTAATAAGCTCTTCCCCCCTGCCTTCCCCTGGGAACTATGGTCTTGTGATTAAACTTACAGAGCTGGGATCAAGTGATACAGGATCTATTCTACTCTGGAGTTATTGTGACTCCCTTTTTTTCTTTTAAACTGAGGCTATTTTGCTATGTCTGCATGATAAACTGATGTTTATGAAGCCATTCAAGACTTTTTTTTTAAAAAAAAAAAAACTAATTCTGTTTTGAATCACGCTGGTCAGATTTGACACACATGACATAGTAAGCTCTTATTCCAATAAGAATCCCTTAACTTCTGAAAAGAGAGAAAATTAAAGGATCTACAGTGTATACACTTTTTTGATGGCATTCTGACGAATCAACTTTGAACCAAAAGGTAGGATACAGTATTGCTTTTAATCATGTAGTTAGTATCTTAAAGCTATGAGATTATTCATCATAAACAATCTTTGGTCCTTCTGTAAGTAGTGCTGTTGGTTACGATGGCTTGTGATTTCATCTCTCAGCATTCAAGGAAATCAAGTGCAAGTTTGCAGTTGCATCTCTGGTTAATACTCTGTTCATATAAAGTTGCTTACATATTGTATGGGATTAAACATACAAAATAGTTGGCTATAAATTCATGGCCCTTGGTATGCTCCATAACTTAAGTTCTTAATTCTTCAAATACAGGCTTATAATTATTTGTGTGCTATTTATGTGAATGCTGTTGCACAAGATATTGATTTTTGAAGAGGTAGTATTTAAATACCACCCAATATTGGTTTATTTTGGAATGAGGAAACAAAGCTTGGAACTGGCTAACTTGTTGAAAATGTCGGCACTAATTTCTTGCAGTAAACACCCTTAATTATAGATGTAACCTTGCTTTTCTAGAAAATTAACATCTATTTCAAACTAGTAAAGTATAGAATACAAATAAAGCTTATCAACAAAATAATTTGCAGTGTTTTTTTAAACTTAGTATTTTGTGCTGCTCAGTTTGTTCAGTAAGTTTAAAGAATAGATGAAATCTTAGATTTTTAAATAGTGTTTTCTGTTTCTTGTATGCATGGCTTGTAAAGTTGTAAACTTGCAGTAAAAGGAGTCTTGGTGTAAATATTAATTCTAGTAGGAACCAAAGGAGTGAACTGAAAAATACCATGTGATACCTTCTTTGAGTGTAGCAGATGCTGTTTTTCTGATTTGCTTGATCAGTTAAATAACTACTGTTTGAAGACTGGATAGAGTTTTCTGGCCTTGACTGTGAAAGCTGATGTCTTATTTCTTCTTTTCAAGCCTTTGCTTTTTTTTGTAGTTCTAGTAAATCTTGACAGTGATTAAATATTAGTATTCTTGCTAGAGCTATTTTTTTCTTGCATTAAAATTGCATGCATGTAAAGGTATTGCTGGGTTTTTAATAGCTTCTTTTGAAAGTCGATCCAGAGAAATTAGGGCCTTTCACTTGCAATTTGAAAGGGAATATTTGTAAGTTTTAATTTATCTTACTAGGAAAGTAAGATATTGAGATTTTAAAAAGTGCTTGGCACTGGCCTACTTTGGTTCTCGTTGAGGTCAGTCTGAGTTACATCACTGACTTTGGGGAAGCAGTTAGGGACAGAATTCTGCTTCTGGAAATCCATCTTGTTCTTCCATCCTTAAACATTCAAGCAAGCAGATAAAACCAAAAATTTTCAACCTTAAGCATTAAAAACTAGTATTTTATATATATGTGTATTGGGCATAAACAGCAGGGTTTAAGTAGTGGGGGGGGGGCCTGCAGTGGTGACTGTTGTGGGAGAAGGCCATGAACTGCCCTGTGCCAGTCACAGCCAGTTCCGGCCAGCTCTGAAACAGATGTAAACAATCAATTCTGTTCCAAAACTTCAGCCGGAAGAGCACACGTGGCACCTCTGCTCAAAGATATTTAAGAAAGAACAGTAGCTGCTAGGGTCAGGAGACATGCAGAGGAGATGCTTTTAGAGACATGCTTCTGGGACACAGTCTTGGAAGAAGGCACTCCATGCCAAAGGAGGTACCATGAGGTTATCCAGGACTGTGTCCAGTCGGGTTTTGACCATCTCCAAGGATGGAGACTCCACAACCTCTCTGGGCAACCTGTTCCAGTGTTCAACCATCCTCACAGTAAAAAAAAGTGTAAAAGTGTTCTCTAATGTTTAAATGAAATTTCCTGTATTTCACTTTGTGCCTGTTGCTTTTTGTCCTGTCACTGGGCACCACTGAGAAGAGTCTGGCTCCATGCCCCACCCCCTCAATCAGGTATTTATACACATTGATAATATCCCCCAAGCCGCCTCTTCTTGAGATTAAACAATCCCAGCTACCTCAGCCTCTCTTCATATGAGAGATGCTTCAATTCGCCGAGGCGAGCATCTCCGGTGCTGGCATGCAGCGGAGTGCTCTAGCGTGGTGCACAGAGGGGTTTCCTGAACCTCAGGGGGAGCCGAGAGAGCCTCCAGGAGCCTGCAGCTTGCGCGATAGTAGCTGACGAGACCTGGGCGAGGCCAGGAGCAACGACGGCCAAGCCCCCCTCCATGTATAAAAGAAGCCCCTGGGGAGCGCTAGCGACCAGGAGCGCTGCAAAGAGGGTGGGCAAACAGGGCGTGGTGCATCAGCAAGGGCGTGGCGCAGCAGTTTGCATGGAAGGGCATGCAGGAAGGGCGCTGAAGCTCTGCCATCTCGACCAGGGAGCAATGTTATCCACCCGGCAGAAGGCCATGGCCTCTCTAAGCTCTGCACCTGCCATGATTGACGCAGCTTCCCAGACAGAGCTCCGATGGGAACATGCTGCCACCCAGGTGTCAGGTTGCAGGGTGTGCCCTAATCTTATGCCAGAATCAGACGGCAGTAGTGAGCACACCTGTGGGAGGTGTGCCCAGGTAGAGGAACTCCTCCGCTTAGTGACAGAGCTCCGGGAGGAGGTGAGTAGGTTGAGGAGTATCAGGGAGTCTGAGAGGGAAATTGACTACTGGAACAGCACCCTACCTTCCCTGGGACAGACCTGTCAGGCAGACAGGACGCATGATACGGAGGATTCCCTATCCTCTCTCTGCCTGGCTGAATGAAGTGACTTAAGGGATAGGGGGCAAGGGCGACAAGTTCCTGCCTGGCGCAGCAGGTGCATCTCCTCTGTGACTACCCCACCTTCCCAGGTGCCCTTACATAATAAGTACGAGTCTCTGCAAGTGGAACCGAACAATAACAAGGACAATGGTTCATCTAGCTTGGAGGTGTTGCCGAGGTTAAGTCGGCCTACGCCCTGTGTCAAAACCACTTCCATAAAGAAAAAAAGATGGGTCATTGTCATAGGAGACTCTCTCCTGACGGGAACAGAAGGCCCAGTATGCAGACCAGACCCACTTCTTAGGGAAGTCTGCTGCCTCCCTGGGGCCAGGATTAAAGATGTGAAGAGAAAGCTTCCTACCTTGGTACGGCCCTCGGATTATAATCCATTATTGATTTTTCAGGTAGGCAGCGATGAAGTTGCAACAAGAAGTCCAAGGGCAATCAAGAGAGACTTCAGGGCCTTGGGATGACTGGTTAAGGGATCAGGAGCACAAGCAGTGTTATCCTTGTCCTGTTTTCGGCTGGGATAGAGTTAATTTTCTTCCTAGTACTGTGTTTTGGATTTAGTATGAGAAGAATGTTGATAACACACTGATGTTTTCAGTTGTTGCTGAGTACCCTGCTAGTCAAGGACATTCAGCTTCCATGCTCTGGAAAAGGCTGGGAAGGAGCATAGCCAGGACAGCTAACCCAACTGGCCAACGGGGTATTCCATACCATATGACGTCATGCTCAGTATATAAACTAGGAGGCGTGGTCCGGGAAGTAGCGATCGCTGCTTGGGCATCGGTCGGCGGGTGGTGAGCAATTGCATTGTGCATCACTCATTTTGTATGTTCTACCATCATTATTATTATTATTATTATTATCATTATCATTATCATTATAATTTTCCCTTCCTTTTCTGTTCTATTAAACTGTCTTTATCTCAATCCATGAATTTTACTTTTTTTTTTTTCTGATTCTCTCCCCCATCCCACTGTGGGGGGAGGGTGGGGAGTAAGCGAGCGGCTGTGTGGTGTTTGGCTGCCTGCCGGGTTAAACCACAACATCCTCTATCCTTCCAGTTGCAGGGAATGATGAGGGAAGAAACAGGAAGAGCCAGCAGATCAATACCTGTCTCCGAGCCTGGTGTCACTGGCAGAATTTTGGTTTTTTTGATCACGGGTTGGTCTACACGACACCAGGCCTGCTGGCGACAGACGGGTTACACCTGTCTCAAAGGGGGAAAAGGATCTTTGTGCAGGAGTTAGCAGGGCTCATTGAAAGAGCTTTAAACTAGATTTGAAGGCGGAAAGGGCTAAAACCAGGCTCTCTAGAGATTTGGACATTAGGAAAAATTTCTTTACTGAAAGAGTGGTCAGGCCTTGGAACAGGCTGCCCAGGGAAGTGGTTGAGTCACCAACCCTGGAAGTATTTAAAAGACGTGTAGATGAGGCGCTTAGGGACATGGTTTAGTGGGCATGGTGGTGTTGGGTTGACGGTTGGACTTGATGATCTTAGAGGTCTTTTCCAACCTTAATGATTCTATGATTAAACCTGGGGGCGGCACGCCAATGTTTGAGGGACGGTGTGCTCGCGAGGTCCTTCATTCTACTGTCTCACTGGAGGTAGGGGATGGAGATCCATGAGGCAGCAAAGACGCAAGGGTTATTGATGTGTTAGAAACCACAGAAGCGCCTGAGAACGGTCACATAGGAATTAGGGCTTCTCCCTCCAAAAAGGTGGCACGATCAATAGCCCAACTGAAGTGCATCTACACCAATGCATGCAGCATAGGCAACAAACAGGAGGAGTTGGAAGCCGTTGTGCAGCTGGAAAACTATGATATAGTTGCCATCATGGAAACATGGTGGGATGACTCACATAACTGGAGTGCTGCAATGGATGGCTATAAACTCTTCAGAAGGGATAGGCAAGGAAGAAGAGGCGGTGGGGTAGCCCTGTATGTTAGGGAGTGTTTTGACTGTCTAGAGCTTGACGATGGTGATGAAAGGGTCATGTGTTTATGGGTAAGAATCAGGGGAAAGGCCAACAAGGCAGATATCATGGTGGAAGTCTGTTATAGACCACCCAACTAGGATGAAGAGGCAGATGCAATATTCTATAAGCAGCTGGGAGAAGTCTCACAATCGCTAGCCCTTGTTCTCGTGGGGGACTTGAACTTACCAGATGTCTGCTGGAAATACAATACAGCGGAGAGGAAACAGTCTAGGAGGTTCCTGGAGTGTGTGGAAGAGAACTTCCTGATGCAGCTGGTGAGTGAGCCAACTAGGGAAGGCGCCCCACTGGACCTGTTGTTTGTGAACAGAGAAGGACTTGTGGGTGGTGTGATGGTTGGAGGCCATCTTGGGCACAGTGATCATGAAATGATAGAGTTTTTGATTCTTGGAGAAGTAAGGAGGGGGGTTAGCAGAACTGCTACCTTGGACTTCTGGAGGGCAGATTTTGGCCTGTTTAGGAGCCTGGTTGACAGAGTCCCTTGGGAGGCAGTCCTGAAGCGCAAAGGGGTCCAGGAAGGCTGGACATTCTTCAAGAAGGAAATCCTAAAGGCGCAGGAGCAGGCTGTCCCCATGTGCCGAAAGACGAGCCAGCGGGGAAGAAGACTGGCCTGGCTGAACAGAGAGCTTTGGTTGGAACTCAGGGAAAAAAAGAGAGTTTATGACCTTTGGAAGAAGGGGCAGGCAACTCAGGAGGACTACAAGGATGTCGTGAGGCTATGCAGGGAGAAAATTAGAAGGGCCAAAGCCCAACTAGAACTTAATCTGGCTACTGCTGTAAAAGACAATAAAAAAATGTTTCTATAAATACATTAGCAACAAAAGGAGGGCTAAGGAGAATCTCCATCCTTTATTGGATGCGGGGGAAACATAGTGACAAAGGATGAGGAAAAGGCTGAGGTACTTAATGCCTTCTTTGCCTCAGTCTTTAATAGTAAGACCAGTTGTTCTCGGGGGACCCAGCCCCCTGAGCTGAAAGACAGGGATGGGGAGCAGAATGAAGCCCCCATAATCCAAGGGGAAATGGTTAGCGACCTGCTACACCACTTAGACACACACAAGTCTATGGGGCCGGATGGGATCCACCCACGGGTACTGAGGGAGCTGGCGGAAGTGCTCACCAAGCCCCTTTCAATCATTTATCAGCAGTCCTGGCTAACTGAGGAGGTCCCAGTTGACTGGAGGTTAGCAAATGTGACGCCCATGTACAAGAAGGGCCGGAAGGAGGATCTGGGGAACTACAGGCCTGTCAGTCTGACCTCGGTGTCAGGGAAGGCTATGGAGCAGCTCATCTTGAGTGCCATCACACGGCACGTACAGGACACCCAGGTGATCAGGCCCAGTCAGCAAGGGTTTATGAAAGGCAGGTCCTGCTTGACTAACCTGATCTCCTTCTATGACCAGGTGACCTGCTCAGTGGATGAGGGAAAGGCTGTGGATGTTGTTTACCTGGACTTCAGTAAAGCCTTTGACACTGTTTCCCACAGCATTCTCCTGGAGAAACTGGCTGCCCATGGCTTGGACGGGCATACTCTTCGCTGGGTAAAAAGCTGGCTGGATGGCTGGGCCCAAAGAGTGGAGGTGAATGGAGTTAAATCCAGCTGGTGGCCGATCACAAGTGGTGTTCCCCAGGGCTCAGTATTGGGGCCAGTTCTGTTTAATATCTTTATCAATGATCTGGAGGAGGGGATCGAGTGCACCCTCAGTAAGTTTGCAGATGACACCAAGTTGGGTGGGAGTGTTGATCTGCTTGAGGGTAGAAAGGATCTACAGAGGGATCTGGACAGGCTGGATTGATGGGCCGAGGCCAACTGTATGAGATTCAACAAGGCTAAGTGCCGGGTCCTGCACTTGGGTCATAACGACCCCCCCATGCAACGCTACAGGCTTGGGGAAGAGTGGCTGGAAAGCTGCCCAGAGGAAAAGGACCTGGGGGTGTTGGTCGACAGCTGGCTGAATATGAGCTGGCAGTGTGCCCAGGTGGCCAAGAAGGCCAACGGCATCCTGGCCTGTATCAGAAATCGTGTGGCCAGCAGGACTAGGGAGGTGATCGTGCCCCTGTACTCGGCACTGGTGAGGCCGCACCTCGAATACTGTGTTCTGTTTTGGGCCCCTCACTCCAAGAAAGACATTGAGGTGCTGGAGCGCATCCAAAGAAGAGCAACGAAGCTGGTGAAGGGTCTGGAGCACAAGTCTGATGACGAGCGGCTGAGGGTGCTGGGGTTGTTTAGCCTGGAGAAAAGGAGGCTGAGGGGAGACGTTATTGCTTTCTACAACTGCCTGAAAGGAGGTTGTAGCGAGGTGGGTGTCGGTCTCTTCTCCCAAGTAGCAAGCAATAGGACGAGAGGAAATGGTCTCAAGTCGCACCAGGGGAGGTTTAGATTGGATATTAGGAAAAATTTCTTCGCTGAAAGGGTTATCAAGCGTTGGAACAGTCTGCCCAGGGAAGTGGTTGAGTCACCATCCCTGGAGGTATTTAAAAGACGTGTAGATGTGGCGCTTAGGGACATGGTTTAGTGGTGGACTTGGCAGTGTTAGGTTAACGGTTGGACTCAATCTTAAATGTTTTTTCCAACCTAAATGATTCTATGATTCTATATTGGGGACTGCGCCAACCCAACTGCAGGACCTTACACTTGGTCTTGTTGAACTTCATGATCTTCACATGGGCCCACTCCTCAAGCCTGTCAAGGTCCACCTGGATGGCATCCCTTCCCTCAAGCGTATCAACTGTACCACTCAGCTTGGTGTCATCTGCAAACTTGCTGAGGGTGCACTCGATCCCACTGTCTATGTCATTGATGAAGATGTTAAACAGTACCAGTCCCAGTACGGACCCCTGAGGGACACCACTTGTCACTGATCTCCATATGGACATTGAGCCGTTGACTGTAACTGTTTGGACGTGGCCATCCAGCCAATACCTTATCCATCTAACAGTCCATCCATCAAACCCATGTCTCTGCAATTTAGCGGCAAGGATGTTGTGGGGGAACCTTATCAAAGGCCTTACAGAAGTCCAGGTAAATGACTTCCGTAGCTCTTCCTTTGTCCACTGATGCAGTCACAGCATCGTAGAAGGCCACTAGATTAGTCAGGCACAATTTGCCTTTGGTGAAGCCATGTTGGCTGTCTCTTATCACCTCCCCGTCTTCCATATGCCTTGACATGTCTTCCAGGAGGATCTGTTCCATGATCTTACCAGGCACGGAGATAAGGCTGACTGGTCGGTAGTTCCCAGGGTCCTCCTTATTACCCTTTCTAAAAATGTGCGTGTTGTTTCCCTTTTTCTAGTGACTGGGGACTTCACCTGACTGCCATGACTTTTCAAATATCATGGAGAGTGGCTTGGCAACTACCTCAGCCAATTCCCTCAGGACCCTGGGATGCATCTCATCAGGTCCCATGGGCTTGTGTATGTTCAGGTTCCTCAGGTGGTCTTGAACCTGATCTTCTCCTACAATGGGAGGGACTTTGTTCCCCTAGTCCCTCCCTGCCTTGAGTTTCAGGGGCTTGAGAGATGTGGGAAGAGAGGTTACCAGTGAAAACTGACACAAAAAAGTTGTTGAGTACCTCAGCCTTCTCCATGTCAGTTGTTACCAGATCCCCTGTCTCATTTATTTGGGCGTGGGGTACATTTTCTTTAATCTTCCTTTTCTAGCCAGCGTACATGTAGAAGCCCTTCTTATTATTTTTTGCATCCCTTGCGAAATTCAGCTCCAGCTGTGCCTTAGCTTTCCTGATCCCATCTCTACACATCCGGGCAACGTCCCTATATTCTTCCCAGAATAAATGTCTCTGATTCTACTGCCTGTGCATTTCCTTCTTGCACTTTATTTTGACCAGGAGGTCCTTACTGAGCCATGCTGGTCTCCTGCCTTCCTTGCCTGATTTCTTGCACATGGGAATTGAGAGTTCTTGTGCCCTAAGAAAAATGTCCTTAAAGAGCTGCCAGCTCTCTTCTGCTCCTTTATCCCTGAGGGCAGTTTCCTATCCACTAATTCCTTAAACAACTGAAAGTTTGCTAAGGTTTTAAGCTCGGTTTCCCTTTTCTTGAGTCATCCCCTGCCACAATATATACCCACCAACTCTTTCCTGTGCTCAGAACTACTTATGTGTCTGAAGCTTTTTTGTGAATGCTTCTTAAAATCATCTTTGTTACATCTGTCTTGTTGTTGGAAATTTGCCATTCTCAGCCACTTTGTCTTCCTTTTAGACAAAAAGGAGGAAATACTCTTTTTCTAATTCAAGCAAATGCATTGTACCAAAATGATTCACCTCAAATAATCAGTTGTGTGTAGCTAAAAGTAAATTATTAGAATAGAATAGACTAGACTAGACTAGACTAGACTAGACTCTTTCAGTTGGAAGGGACCTACAACGATCATCTAGTCCAACTGCCTGACCAATTCAGGGCTGACCAAAAGTTAAAGCATGTTGTTAAGGGCATTGTCCAAATGCCTCTTGAACACTGACAGATCCCTCTGCAAGGCCTCTTGTCCCTCAAGAGAGTCAACAGCACCTCCCCGTTTGGTATCATCGGCAAACTTGCTAATGGTGCGTTGAACTCCTGCATCCAGATCGTTGATAAATATATTGAACAGAACTGGCCCTAGAACTGAGCCCTGAGGAGCACCCCTGGTGACCGGTCGCCAGCCAGATGTAGCCCCATTCACTACAACCCTTTGAGCTCTGCCCTTCAGCCAGTTCTTCACCCAGCGCACCATGAACTCACTCATCCCACAGTTGGACAACTTGTCCAGAAGGATGCTGTGAGGGACAGTATCAAATTTTATCAAAACAAGCACAAATGTTGTGCTTGTTCAGGCAGAGATGTGACAGTCTTGTCAGCCCCTAGTGCATGTAGTAGAGGCCCACAACTACAACTTTCAAATAGTCAATTCTGTACCCTGAATCAGACGTTATATTCATTCTGAAAAGCGTAGTTTCTATGTAATAGGTTTAATATTGTATTCAAGCAGATTTATATAAATTATTCTATGATTCTATGATTAACAATTTTTGTGGTCCTTCGCTGGAATCACTCTAGTATCCTTATGTCTTATTGTACTGGGGATACCAGAACTGGACACAGTACTCCAGATATTGTCTCACCATTGCTGAGAAGAGGGGAAGGATCACCTCCCTCCGCCTGCTGGCACCACCCTTCCTAATTGTTGTGGTTTAATGCCGGTAGGCAGCTAAGCCCCAAACAGCTGCTCGCTCACTCCCCCTGCAGTGGGATGGGGGAAACAATCGGAAGGGTAAAAGTGAGAAAACTCGTGGGTTGAGAAAGACAGTTTAATAAGTAAAAAAAAACCCCAAACACACACAGAAAAAAAAAACACCCAAAGAAAAACAAAACCAAGAAAAAGAAGTGATGCAAAAAACTGAACAATTGCTCACCACTAGCCAACCGATGCCCAGCTAGTCCCTGAGCAACGGCAGCCCTGTGAAATTTCTCATCTTTTTTTTTTAAATTGCTGAGCACAACATCATATGGTATGGAATATTCCTTTGGTCAGTTGGGGGTCAGCTGTCCCAGCTGTGTCCCCTCCCAACGTCTTGTGCACCCCCAGCCTACTCGCTGACAGGACAGTCTGAGGAGCAGAAAAGGCGTTGACGCAGTGTAAGCACTGCTCAGCAGTAGCTAAAACATCCCTGTATTATCAACACTGTTTTCAGCACAAATCCAAAACATAGTACCATACAAGCTACTATGAAGAAAATTAACTCTATCCCAGCCACAACCAGTACAATCTCCACTCCTTGTTCCATACCATTTACTTCATGCTCAGGTCCCACAATATCCAATCCATCATTAACCACCACCTCCCTTCCCCTCCTTTGATATATGCACAGATATTATTCCCTTAGTCTAGGGCCACCCCTGTAAAATGTCCATTAAATGCCCATAAAATGTCCATTGAGTTCATTTATCCATGACTTTGGGCTCCATCTGTTATGGTGGTCACTCAGGACAGGAGAGGTGGTGTGGTGTGGTGTGGTGTGGTGTGGTGTGGTGTGTTGGTTTGTTGCACACTGAAGTCAGCTCAGGTTGCGTCACCACTGCACTTGCCCGGTTCCTCACGAGATTCATTCTTCATTGGTTCGGGTGACTCCCGCTATAATACCTTTGACATATGGCAGCCACAGCAGTGGTGAAATACAGCATCATACAGCAATGTCATCAAAAACTCAAATCATGGGTTATTTTCACCCAAGATTAAATCTCCTTCAGATACACATGGGACTTCCCCATTCTTCTGCATTGCCCACCGAGTACACCCAGGTCCTTGAGCAAAAGCAATCCCATGAATGGGTTTGCCTTTTCCCGAGGAAGGAGTAACCCAGACTGTCTTTCCCAGACAGTTCCTTATGTGTACTATGGGGACCTTATCTCCTTCCACAGTACGTAGGGGTTTCGATTGGGCAGGGCTAGGTTGATTGGAAGATCCTCTAGTGTTAACTAGCCAAGTGGCTTCTGCTAAATTTGTATCCCAGTGCTTGAATGTCCCAGCACCCATTGCTCTCAGTGTAGTCTTTAGCAGTCCATTGTATCATTCAATTTTTCTGGAGGCTGGTGCGTGATAGGGGATGTGATAGACCCAATCAATGCCATGTTCCTTGGCCCAGGTGTCTATGAGGTTGTTTTGGAAATGAGTCCCGTTGTCTGACTCAATTCTTTCTGGGGTGCCATGTCGCCATAAGACTTGCTTTTCAAGGGCCAGGATGGTGTTTTGGGCAGTGGCATGGGTCACAGGGTATGTTTCCAACCATCCGGTAGTCACTTCCACCATGGTAAGCATGTGGCGCTTGCCTTGGCATGTTCGTGGCAGTGGGATATAATCAATCTGCCAGGCTTCCCCATATTGATATTTCAACCATCGTCCTCTATACCAGAGAGGCTTTAGCTGCTTGGCTTGTTTGATTATGGCTCATGTTTCGCATTCATGGGTAACCTGTGCAATGGTGTCAATGGTCAAGTCCACCTCTGAATCACGAGCCCATTTGTATGTTGCATCCCTTCCTAGATGTCCTGATGTGTCATGGGCCCATTGAGCTATGAATAGCTGACCCTTACGTTCCCAGTCCGGATCCACCTGAGCCACTTCAATTCTAGCAGCCTGGTCTACCTGCTCGTTGTTTCGATGTTCTTCAATGACATGACTCTTGGGTCTGTGAGCATCTACGTGACATACTTTTACAACCAGGTTCTCTACTCGGGCAGCAATATTTTGCCAAAATTCAGCAGACCAGATGGGTTTACCTCTGTGCTGCCAGTTGTTCTGCTTCCATTGCTGTAGCCACCCCCACAGGGCATTTGCCACCATCCATGAGTGTCCTGGTTTCGGCTGGGATAGAGTTAATTTTCTTCCTAGTAGCTGGTATAGTGCTGTGTTTTGGATTTAGGATGAGAATAATGTTGATAACACACTGATGTTTTAGTTGTTGCTGAGCAGTGCTTACACTAAGTCAAGGACTTTTCAGCTTCTCATACTGCCCTGCCAGTGAGGAGTCTGGAGGTGCACAAGAAGCTGGGAGGGGTCACAACCAGGACAGCTGACCCAAAGTGGCCAAAGGGATATTCCATTCCATATGACGTCTGCTGAACTGTTGTGATTTAACCTGGCAAGACAGCTAAACACCACAGCCGCTCGCTCACTCCCCACCCCACAGTGGGATGGGGGGGAGAATCGGGAGGAAAAAAAAGTAAAATTCGTGGATTGAGATAAAGACAGTTTAATAGAACAGAAAAAGAAATAATAATAACAATAACAATAATAATAATAGAATATACGAAGTGAGTGATGCACAATGCAATTGCTCACTGCCTGCTGACCGATAACCAAGTAGCGATCGCTACTTCCTGGAACACGCCTACCATTCATATACTGAGCATGACATCACATGCTATGGAATACCCCGTTGGCCAGCTGGGCCAGCTGTCCCGGCTATGCTCCCTCCCAGCCTTTTCCAGAGCATGGAAGCTGAATGTCCTTGACTAGCAGGGTACTCAGCAACAACTGAAAACATCAGTGTGTTATCAACATTCTTCTCATACTAAATCCAAAACACAGCACTAGGAAGAAATTTAACTCTATCCCAGCCGAAACCAGGACATGAACAAAAAACTCGGGGGAGTTAGCCGGGGGGGTGCGGCCGCTGCTTGGGAACTGGCTGGGCATCGGTCAGCGGGTGGTGAGCAATTGCATTGTGCAGCACTTGTTTTGTATATTCTTTTATCATTATTATTATTTTCCCTTCCTTTTCTGTCCTATTAAATTGTCTTTATGTCAACCCACGATTTTCACCTTTTTTCCGATCCTCTCCCCCATCCCACTGGTGGCGGGGGAGTGAGCGCGCGGCTGTGTGGTGTTTAGCTGCCTGCCGGGTTAAACCACGAGAATGAGTCAGTACATTGATAGAGTACTGGCCATTTTTCTCATTTTGCAGTCTCTAGGGCCAGCTAGATGGCTTTCACTTCTGCAAACTGGCTCGATTCACCTTTTCCTTCAACAGTTCCTGTGACTTGTCATGTAGGACTCCACACAGCAGCTTTCCACCTCCGATGTTTTCCCACAATATGACAGTATCCATCTATAAACAGGGCATATTGCTTCTCATTTTCTGGTAATTTATTATACAGTGGAGCCTCTTCAGCACGAGTCACCTCCTCTGGCGACACTCCCAAGTTTTGTCCTTCTGGCCAGTCCATGATCCCTTCCAGGATTCCTGGGCGGTCGGGGTTTCTGATTTGAGCCCATTGCATGACCAGTGCAACCCACTTACTCCATGTAGGATCAGTTGCCCAATACGTAAAGGGGACCTTCCCTTTGAACATCCAGCCCAGCACAAGCAATCGAGGTGCCAAGAAGAGCTGTGCTTCAGTACCAACTACTTCTGAAGCAGGTCAAACCCCCTCATGTGCTGCTAGTATCTCTTTCAGTCGGGGTGTAGTAGGCCTCGGATCCTCTATATCCCCAGCTCCAAAACCCTAGAGGTTGACCTCAAGTCTCTCCAGGTGCTTTCTGCCAGAGGCTCCAGGTAGGGCCATGGTCCCTGGCTGCAGTATAAAGCATGTTTCTTGCATCTTGTCCTGTCTGGCCTGGCTGAAGGGCTACAGCACGAACTATCTTCTGGTTAATTTGTTCAAAGGCTTGTTGCTGCTCGGGGCCCCATTCGAAACTGTTCTTCTTCCGGGTCACTCAATAGAGAGGGCTTACGATCAGACTTTAACCTGGAATATGCATTCTCCAAAAACCCACAACGCCTAGGAAAGCTTGTGTTCCTTTTTTGTTAGTTGGTGGAGACATAGCTGTTATTTTATTGATCACATCCATTGGGATATGATGACGCCCATCTTGCCGTTTTATTCCTAAAACCTGGATCTCCTGTGCAGGTCCTTTGACCATGCTTCTTTTTATGGCAAAACCAGCTTTCAGAAGAAACTGGATTATTCTTTTCCCTTTCTCAAACACTTACTCTGCTGTGTTGCCCCACATGATGATGTCATCAATATATTACAGGTGTTCAGGGGCTGCACCCTGTTCCAGTGCAGTCTGTATCAATCCATGGCAAATGGTAGGACTGTGCTTTCACCCCAGGTGCACTGGACACCGCTCCATGTGAAAGCAAACTGTGGCCTGCACTCTGCTGCCAAAGGGATGGAGAAACATGCGTTAGTGATATCAGTTGTGGCATACCACTTTGGTGACTTGGACTCCAGTTCGTATTGGAGCTCTAACATATCTGGTATGAATCATAGAATCATTAAGGTTGGAAAAGACCTCTAAGATCATCGAGTCCAACCGTCAACCCAACACCACCATGCCCACTAAACCATGTCTCTAAGCGCCTCATCTACATGTCTCTTAAATACTTCCAGGGTTGGTGACTCAATCACTTCCCTGGGCAGCCTGTTCCAAGGCCTGACCACTCTTTCAGTAAAGAAATTTCTCCTAATGTCTAATCTAAACCTCCCTTGGCGCAACTTGAGGCCATTTCCTCTCGTCCTATCGCTAGTTACTTGGGAGAAGAGACCAACAACCACCTCGCTACAACCTCCTTTCAGGTAGTTGTAGAGCGCGATGAGGTCTCCCCTCAGCCTCCTCTTCTCCAGACTAAACAACCCCAGTTCCCTCAGCCGCTCCTCATCAGACTTGTGCTCCAGGCCCTTCACCAGCTTCGTTGCCCTTCTCTGGACATGCTCCAGCACCTCAATGTCCTTCTTGTCGTGAGGGGCCCAGAACTGAACACAGTATTCCAGGTGCGGCCTCACCAGTGCCGAGTACAGGGGCACGATCACCTCCCTAGTCCTGCTGGCCACATTATTTCTGATACAGGCCAGGATGCCGTTGGCCTTCTTGGCCACCTGGGCACACTGCCGGCTCATGTTCAGCCGGCTGTCAACCAGCACCCCCAGGTCCTTTTCCTCTGGGCAGCTTTCCAGCCACTCTTCCCCAAGCCTGTAGCATTGCATGGGGTTGTTGTGACCCAAGTGCAGGACCCGGCACTTGGCCTTGTTGAACCTCATACAGTTGGCCTCAGCCCATCGATCCAGCCTGTCCAGGTCCCTCTGCAGAGCCTTCCTACCCTCGAGCAGATCAACACTCCCGCCCAACTTGGTGTCATCTGCAAACTTACTGAGGGAGCACTCAATCCCCTCATCCAGATCGTTGATAAAGATATTGAACAAGACCGGCCCCAAAACGGAGCCCTGGGGAACACCGCTCATGACCGGCCGCCAACTGGATTTAACTCCATTCACCACAACTCTCTGGGCTCGGCCGTCCAGCCAGTTTCTTACCCAGCGAAGAGTGTACCTGTCTAAGCCGTGAGCCGCCAGCTTCTCTGGGAGAATGCCGTGGGAGACAGTGTCAAAGGCTTTACTGAAGTCCAGGTAGACCCCATCCACAGCCTTTCCCTCATCCACGAGGCGGGTCACCTGGTCATAGGAGATCAGGTTGGTCAAGCAGTACCTGCCTTCCATGAACCCGTGCTGGCTGGGCCTGATCCCCTGATTGTCCCGGACATGGCTTGTGAGTGCCCTCAAAACAAACCGCTCCATGATCTTCCCCGGCACCGAGGTCAGGCTGACCGGCCTGTAGTTCCCCGGATCCTCCTTCCGGCCTTTCTTGTAGATGGGCGTCACATTGGCTAGCCTCCAGTCGTCTGGGACCTCCCCAGTTAACCAGGACTGCTGGTAAATGATGGAGAGTGGCTCGGCAAGCTCCTCCGCCAGCTCCCTCAGTACCCTCGGGTGGATCCCATCTGGCCCCATAGACTTGTGAGCGTCCAGGTGGCGTAGCAGGTCGTTAACTGCTTCCTCTTGGATTATGGGGGGTTTATCCTGCTCGCCGTCCCTGTCTTCCAGCTCAGGGGGCTGAGTGGCCTGAGGATAACTGCTCTGACTATTAAAGACTGAGGCAAAGAAGGCTTTAAGTACCTCAGCCTTTTCCTCGTCCTTGGTGGCAACGTTCCCCCCCGCATCCAATAAAGGATGGAGATTCTCCTTGGCTCTCCTTTTGTCATTAATATACTTGTAAAAACATTTTTTGTTGTCTCTCACGACAGTGGCCAGGTTGAGTTCTATCTGGGCTTTTGCCTTTCTAATTTCCTCTCTGCACGACCTAACGAGATCCCTGTACTCTTCTTGAGTTGCCTGCCCCTTCTTCCAGAAGTGATAAACTCTCCTTTTTTTCCTGAGTCCCAGCCAGAGCTCCCCGTTCAGCCAGGCCGGTCGTTTTCCCCGCCCGTTCTTCTTGCGGCACATGGGGACAGCCCGCTCCTGCGCCTTTAAGACTTCCTTCTTGAAGAACGTCCAGCCTTCCTGGACCCCTTTGCCCTTCAGGACTGTCTCCCAAGGGAATCTCTCAACCAGTGTCCTGAGCAGGCCAAAGTCCGCCCTCCGGAAGTCCATGGTAGCGGTTTTGCTGGCCCCCCTCCTTACTTCACCAAGTATTGAGAAGTCTATCATTTCATGGTCGCTAAGCCCAAGCCGGCCTCCGACCACCACATCTCCCACCAGTCCTTCTCTGTTTGTGAACAGCAGGTCAAGCGAGGCACCTCCCCTGGTAGGCTCACTTACCAGCTGCGTGAGGAAGTTCTCTTCCACACACTCCAGGAACCTCCTCGACTGTTTCCTCTCTGCCGTGTGGTATTTCCAGCAGACGTCCGGAAAGTTGAAGTCCCCCACAAGAACAAGGGCTAGTGACTGTGAGACTTCTGCCAGCCTCTGGTAGAATATTTCGTCTGCCTCCTCATCCTGGTTAGGTGGTCTATAACAGACTCCCAGCAGGTTATCTGCCTTGTTGGCCTTCCCCCTCATCATGGCAGCATTCAATGGTGGTGTGACTTCGTTCAGGCCACAGGAGTCCACTGTTAGCCTTCACCCTCCATCTGACTTTTGCACTGGCCATATGGAACTATGAAAGGGTGAGCGAGTCTTACTGATCACTCCTTGGCTCTCCAGTTACCGAATCAGCTTATGGATGGGAACCAGGGAGTCTCAGTTGGTGCGATATTGTCGCCGGTGCACCGTCCTGGTAGGAATCGGCACCTGCCATTCTTCGACCCTCAGCAACCCCACAACAGAAGGATCCTCTGAGAAGCCGGGCAAGGTAGATAGCTGTTTAATCTTCTCTGTATCCACAGCAGCTGCATCAAATGATGCTTTATTGGACAGAGCTCCCAGCCCCTCATCTACTGGTCAACCAGAACACTGAACCTCTTCTATAGTTGCAGATCTGCTGGTGGAGCAGGAGTTGTCATCCTGGTGCCAGAAGTCACAAGCTTCCAGCCTTTGCCATCTTGGGAGTCTCCATTTCCCAACTTGATTAAGCACAGACTCTGGCTGCCCCTCCTTCAGTACAGTTGGGAGTTTGGGCTCTTGTCTCTGCAGGATCTCCGAGAAGATTCTGTTAATCTTTTTCTCATTATCTCTGATGCTGTGCAGTTGTCTGATCTCCTACTACAGTTCCTTTACTTAGCAACACAGATCTTCCACCAGTGCACATCTCCTGCAGGCAAGGACACTATCTCTCCCTGCTCCAGCCTCAGCAAGAGGCCTCCCCAGAACTCCCTGCAGCCTAAGACCTGCAGGGCTGCATTCTCCATCAGGAACTCTGAGTTGAGGCCTCTGATGTGCTGGGTTGGTTGCTCCAGGTGGTGTTGGGGACCATGCCCTATAGCATATCACCAACGTTGCTAATTCTGTGTAAACTGCCCTTGGCCATTCCTGGCCTCCTGTGCATCAGGGTGCACAAACTGCTGTGTCCGTTAACTGTGCTCTAGGGCCAGCAATTATCTAGAACTCTCCCTAGTACCTGCTGAAAAGGTTCTTGACTCCCTAATTAGGGGTCAGCTGGTACCAAGGCTTCAAGCATCCAAGGACAACTGACAGGGCTCCTTAGAAACTTTTAGAGCTTGCTAGAAGTCACAATGTCCTGGAGCTTTTCTCACCCAGTAGTAGATACTCTGAAGTTCTTTTGAGAGTTCTTAAACCATTCAAAAGATCAAGAAGATCTCAAAGCAGAGCTCAGAAACTACTGCCTCTGTTGGTTGCATTCTCATATTAAGATCTTTTACAAAAGGGATATTGATTTTACAGAAACAAAAGGGACTATCTACAGAGTTATAGCTGCTGCTTCTGTTTAGCAAAACAGTTTTCTGAAGTTTTGTAATTAACATTGCACTTTTTTTTTCTTGCAGTACAACAGGTGATATTTCTCGATCAAATCTTTTTGAGGATGCTACAAGTGCACTTGGTAAGTGTCTTTTTTAAAAAATGTAGTCACCACTTCAGTGCAGTGGAAACAAATGAAGAATTAGCAGATGCTGACATTCTCTACTATATCTGTCATTCCTAAAGTTATAATACAGATAGATTTATTCTGCAGTTAGATGACTTCACCCTACATACTGCTCTCTGGGTTAAGGAGTGACTCTCTCCGAATGTATATAACCAGTTCCCTTTTGGTTCTGACAGTTTAAATATCTTTGTTTCTCAGGAAAATGAACCAGGTAAAAACAATGGGGTATAATTCAATTGTGAATGGACTTCGTTGTTTGGAAAAAAAATATTTATTTTAAAAAAATCTGAATTTCTGTCCTTTAGTCATTCTGCTGTATATGGGATTGCTTAAGAAACCCTAGACTCCAATTACTGAAATGATCTAGGGGTGTTTTGAGAGGGTGGCAAACTGTGGCACAGAAATTTTGGGATGTGGGGGGTGTTTTTCTCTCTAAGTAAATATTAAACTGTATATTTGAGCAAATGCCTAACCTGTTTCAAAGATAGATTTGTACTTCTTACATGTTTTTGTAGGGGATATATTGGAGGCAGGTGTTATGGTAAATAGCAGGTGGGAACAGTAATCCTTAACCTGGACTGGTAGTAGCCACTAGATTTAGTTATGAACAGATCTTATACTGATTTAGCCTTTTTGTCCCTTAAACTGTCTCTCTACCTTTTTTAGATGATACCTATCTTCAGCCAAGAATCCTTTTATATGTCATAAGTAACTGCAAGTGCCAAACATGCTAAAGGCTTCACTAATCATTTGTAAAACCTTAGCGGTTGAGATGTGAATATTTGTGAGGAAAACTTGAATAGTGACCAACAAGTTGAAATAAGTTGGTGGACTTAGTTCAATAGTTACATTAAGGGATGAATAAAATAATATTTTTTTTGTTTTGTTGTTGTACAGCAGAAAAGGCTCATCCTATTTAATGTGAATGTTCTTTGATTTGTTGATGTTACGGAGTTACTGAATTCGGCACTCTGATAGAGGCAAGACTGACACAGGTTCAACCAGTAGCTGAGAATGTGTTCACAGTAGGGATACAAACACACATGTATATACAATACACATGGATGACCCCACAGATCAACACAGACAGAAGCACTCAGCACTCACACAAACAGCACCAATGGCCTCATCCTGTTCCCCCTCTCTGGCTATTCAGGATAAAAGTCCTGTCACCTGACACTATGGGGACAGACAGGTTCTTTTGGGGATCCTTGGCAGAATGATGTCACTAAGTTGTAGCTACAATTAAAGCTTTATTTTTTTTTTAACAGAACTTTATGATTAGCATAGCATAGAATTTTATGATCAGAGTAGAACAGGTTTTCTATAAGCAGAATCAGCGTAGCACAAAATTTTATAGCACAGCTTAGTTTATGGTTTCTAATCACCTGGACCCTCTGTAGATTAGGTCGAATCTTAATACTTGGCTTGCCATATCAATATAACAATCATATTCTAGACTCAAAAACACATAAAAGAATACGAGTGGCTCACTCGATCCTCGGAGGAAGCAGACGATGGTGGAGGCGTCCCTGGCCACTGGGGGATAACAGGTTTTTCTGTCCAGCAGCAGTTCCAGTCTAAGTCCCGCTTAGGACTTGTAACTGCTTGATTTTATAGACAGTGCTCTGTGTGCTGCTATGCTTCCCTGTTCTATGATGGGGTCATCAACAACACCTGGTTGGCTGGGTGCCTGGGACCTTCAAGGCCTGTAAGGAGAGGAGTAGAATCATAGAATCATAGAATAACTCAAGTTGGAAGGGACCCATAAGGATCATAGAGTCCAACTCTCTGCTCCTCGCAGGACTACCTAAAACTAAACCATATGACTAAGAGCGTCGTCCAGACGCTCCTTGAACTCTGAAAGGCTCGGTGCCGTGACCACTTCCCTGGGGAGCCTGTTCCAATGACCGACCACCCTCTCAGTGAAGAACCTTTTCCTAATGTCCAATCTGAACTTCCCCTGATGCAGCTTCATACCATTTCCTCGTGTCCTATTGCTGGTCACCAGAGAGAGGAGATCAGTACCTCCCCCTCCACTGCCCCTCTTGAGGAAGTTGTAGACTGTCATGAGGTCACCCCTCAGCCTTCTCTTCTCCAAGCTGAACAAGCCAAGTGACCTCAGTTGCTCCTCATAAGTCTTGCCCTCAAGACCTTTCACCATCTTGGTTGCCCTCCTCTGGACACACTCCAATAGTTTGATATCCTTCTTATATTGAGGCACCCAAAACTGCACACAGTACTCGAGGTGGGGCTGCACCAGTGCAGTGTAGAGTGGGACAATCATCTCCCTCGACCGGCTAGCTATGCTGTGCTTGATGCACCCCAGGACACAGTTGGCCCTTTTGGCTGCCAGGGCACACTGTTGACTCATATTCAACTTGCCATCAACCCAAACCCCCAGATCTCTTTCCACGGGGCTGCTCTCCAGCTTCTGTACGTATAGCCAGGATTACCCCATCCCAGATGCAGAATCCGGCACTTGCTCTTGTTAAATTTCATACGGTTGGTGATTGCCCAGCTCTCTAGTCTATCCAGATCTCTCTGTAAGGCCTCTCTACCCTCGAGGGAGTCCACAGCTCCTCCTAGTTTAGCATCATCGGCAAACTTACTTAATGTACATTCGATTCCTGCATCCAGATCATTTATAAAAACATTAAAGAGCACTGGCCCTAAAATTGAGCCCTGGGGAACCCCACTGGTGACTGGCTGCCAGCCTGATATAACTCCATTTACAATAACTCTTTGGAGCCCCACCCATCAGCCAATTGCTCACCCATCATATTATGGACTTGTCTAGCTATATGCTGGACATTTTGTCCAGAAGGATACTGTGAGAGACAGTATCGAAAGCTTTGCTAAAATCCAAAAAAACTGGCTTCCCTTGGTCAACTAGATGGGTGACCTTGTCATAAAAGGAAATTTAGTTAAGCAGGACCTTCCCCTCGTGAACCCGTGCTGGCTATGACCAATGACTGCATTGTCTCTCAAGTGTTTTTCAGTAACTCCCAGAATGACCTTCTCCATAATTTTACCAGGCACTGAAATGAGACTGACAGGTCTGTAATTACCAGGGTCTTCCTTCTTACCTTTCTTGAAAATTGGGACAACATTTGCCAGCTTCCAGTCGACTGGGACCTCTCCAGACTCCCAAGACCGTTGAAAAATAATGGAGAGAGGTCCCGCGATAACATCGGCCAGATCTTTCAGTACCCTGGGATGAATCCCATTGGGCCCCATAGATTTATGCGCATCCAGCTGGAGCAGCAAGTCTCGAACAAGTTCAGAGTCATCTGGGAGTTTATCATCCCCCCAGTCACGGTCTTCCAACACAGTGCTCCGGGGGTCCCAGGGCCCATCATCAGTGTTAAAGACAGAGGCGAAGAAGGCATTAAACATCTCTGCTTTGTCTACGTCCCTATTTGTGACGTGACCGACCTCATTAAGTAACAGACCAATGTTATCGCTGATCCTCCTTTTGCTGTTAACATATTTAAAAAAGCCCTTTTTGTTGTCCTTCACAGCGCTGGCCAGCTTGAACTCTAATTGAGCTTTGGCGGCACGAATTTTCTCCATACAGTGGCGAACAGCATCTCTGTAGTCCTCCTGTGTCGCCTGTCCTTGCTTCCAACGTTCATACACTTTCCTTTTCCACCTAAGTTCTAGAAGAAGATCCCTGCTCAGCCAAGCCGGCCTTCAGCCCCGCTTGCTTGACTTCCGCCTGGTGCCCAAGAACCTTGAGGCCAATAGGGAGGGGAAGAAGGAATCTGTCTGGTGCGAAGGACCTTCAGGGCCTGATAAGGAGGGGAAAGGGGACTGATATGTGATCAGCTAGGTCACAGAGAATGGCTGTTTGCCCTATAAAATGGCATTAGTTATGCTAAGCATATTACCAAGGGTCAGGAGCAAGGGGTACTGGTCACAGGTCCGGTAGTGGGAAATATAGCAGCATAACTGCACCCCAGATCACAAGATCAAATAGCTACAGCAACGCGTATGTTGACCCACCGGTAGTGGAGGAAGGGCTGGTCTGCGGCCTCTTGCAAGGGCTCAACCTGTATAAATCTATGGGCCTGGATGGAATCCACCCCAGGGTGTTAAGAGAAGTGGCTGACATCATTGTTGCAAGGCCACTGTCTATAATCTTTGAAAAGTCGTGGAGATCAGGGGATATCCCTGATGACTGGAAGAGGGCAAATTTCATACCCATCTGCAAGAAGTCCCTAAAGAGGACCCAGGAAACTGCAGGCCCGTTAGTCTCGCTTCAATCCCTGGGAAAATAATGGAATGAGTCCTCCTAGAAACTATTACAAACCAAATGAAGCAGGTGACTGGGAAAAGCCAGCATGGATTTACCAAAGGCAAATCACGCCAGACTAACCTGATCACCTTCTACAACAAAATAACATCTTCTGTCGACATGGGGAGAGCACTGGATGTTGTTTACCTGGATTTCAGCGAAGTGTGTGACACTGTTTCCCACAGCCTTCTCCTAGACAAACTGGCAAGACACACGTGGGATGGGTGGTCTGCGAGATGGGTAGGAAATTGGCTAACAGGCAGCTCTCAGAGGGTGGGGATCAATGTTTTTTACTCAGGCTGGCAGCCTGTCACAAGTGGGGTCCCCCAGGGATCGAAACTGGACCCCACACTGTTCAACATCTTCATAAATGATCTGGACGATGGGCTTGAAAGCACCCTCACCAAGTTTGCTGATGACCCCAAACTGGGTGGTGAGGTGGACACGTCAGAAGGGAGAGACGTCTTGCAGAGAGACCTGGACAGGCTGGAAGAGTGGGCTAGCAAGAACAGTATGAAGTTTAACAAAGACAAGTGCATGGTCCTGCACCTGGGATGACATAACCAAAGAGCCCAGTACAGGCTAGGATCTGTGTGGCTGGGGAGCAGCCTTGCTGAAAGGGACCTGGGGGTCCTGGTGGACAACAAGCTGAACATGAGTCAGCAGTGTGCCACTGCAGCAACAAAGGCAAATTGGATGCTGGGCTGCATCCACAGGGGCATTACTAGCAGAGATAGAGATGTGGAGTGCCACAAAGATGATCAAAGGGCTGGAGAGCCTGCCCTATGAGGAAAGACTGGAGGAGTTAGGTCTTTTCTCCCTGGAGAAGAAAAGGCTCAGCGGGGACCTCATCACAGTATTCCAGTACTTAAAGGGTGGCTACAAAGAGGACGGAGGCTCTCTCTTCACAAGGAGCCACATGGAGAAGACGAGGGGCAACAGGTACAAGTTGCACCAGGAGAGGTTTGATCTCGACATAAGAAAGACATTTTTTACAGTGAGAACAATCATTCACAGGAACAGCCTCCCCAGGGATGTGGTGGAGTCCCCATCGCTGGAGGTTTTCAAGATGCGATTGGACAGGCTGCTAGATAATCTCATCTAGGCTCCCTTTCCCATGGAAGGTTAGACCAGATAATCTTTTGAGGTCCATTCCAACCTGGGCTGTTCTATGATTCTGTGAAAGTCCTGCACCTGGGGAGGAACAACCCCATGTACCAATATACGCTGGGGGGCCACTCAGCTGGAAAGCAGCTTTGCAGCAAAGGACCTTGAGGGTCCTGGTGGACACCAAGTTGAACATGAGCCAGCAATGTTCCCTTGTGGCAATGAAGGCAAATGTTATCCTCAGCTGCATTAGGAGGCATGTTACCAGCAGGTCGCGGTAGGAGATCCTTCCCCTCTGCTCAGCACTGGTGAGGCCACACCTGGAGTACTGTGTCTAGCTCTCAGATCCCCCAGTACTGGAGAGAGTCTAACAAAGGGCCACAAAGATGATTAAAGGACTGGAGCATCTCTCCTATGAGGAAAGGCTGAGGAGAACTGGGACTGTTCAGCCCGGAGAAGAGAAGGCTCAGGGGAGGATCTCATCAAATTATATAAATAACTGAAGGGAGGGTGCATAGAGGATGGAGCCAGGTTCTTTTCAGTGGTGCCCAGTGACAGGAGAAGAGGCAATGGGCACAAACTGAAACACAGGAGGTTTTGTCTGAACATCAGGAAACACTTTTTTTTACTGTGAGGGTGACTGAGCACGGGAACAGGTTGCCCAGAGAGGTTGTGGAGTCTCTATCCTTGGAGATATTCCAAAGCCATCTGGACATGGTCCTGGGCAACCAGCTCTAGGTGTCCCTGCTTGAGCAGGGGGGTTGGACAAGACGACCTCCAGAGGTCCCTTCCCATCTCAACCATTCTGTGATAAGGAAACACATAAAGCACAAGCTTGGTTTACAGGTGACTGTAAAATTTCTCCACAACCCTGGGCAAGGGGAGCTTCCCCCACCACCACCTGCCCTTTCTGTGTGACACCTCAAAATAGAGTTTCTGTTTCACAGGCCCGTTGGCCTGTTCATTCATTTCATTAGGTCTTATTAAATATTGTTTTCTAATTATATATATGAGCACTGCCTGGGCCAAAAGAAATGTGCAGCCAATCAGAGTGGGCTCTGAGATCACATGGGTATGATGGTTTAAAAAAATGGCAACTAGGCAATCACAGAGGACTATGAAAACACATAGGGTATGATGTTGGAAAAAATGGCAGCCTCTACGTATGTAGTAGTCAAGGGCTTCCTGTTCTGACGCACTTCTGGGTAAACTGGAAAGGGTGGCTGGTCCTGTCAGCCAATCTCAGGGCAGTTTGAAAACATGTAGGTCATGATGCTTTTAAAATGGTGTCTCCCTGCTGTAAAATGGCACCTGAAACAAAATGTGTATTCGGTGGAAGAGGACTTCCTGCTCTGATGCTTCTTTAAGGTAGAATGTAAGGGGTGGCTGGTCCTGACATCCAATCATAGGGCTGCCTGAGAACGTGGGGTATGGTGGTGTCAAGAAATGGCCATCAGTCAATCACAGAGCTGTATTAAAACATGTGGGCCATGACATTTTACAAAATGGCAGTTCCCTGCAATAAAATGGCATCTGAAACAAAATGGTAGCCCCTGTGTATGTAGTGGTAAGGGACTTCCTGTTCTGACATATTCCCAGGTAAACTGGAAGGGGTGGCTGGTCCTGCCAGCCAATCACAGGGCAGTCTTCGAACACATGGAGTATTATGTTTTATGAAATGGCGACCCCCCAGGGGCAAAAGGAGGTGGAGTAAATAGACCACATGACAAGAAGAGGGGAGGGACTTCTGGGGCAAAGGGGACATGTGACTGGCACTGGGGTGAGTCTTCCTCTGGAAGTTGGGGGCATGGCACTGTGCTGGTTTTGGCTGGGATAGAGTTAATTTTCTTCATAGTAGCTAGTATGGGGCTATGTTTTGGATTTGTGCTGGAAACAGTGATGATAATACAGGGATGTTTTCATTACTGCTGGGCAGCGCTTACACAGAGTCAAGGCCTTTTCTGCTTCTCACCCCACCCCACCAGCGAGTAGGCTGGGGGTGCACAAGAAGTTGGGAGGGGACACAGCTGGGATAGCTGACCCCAACTGACCAAAGGGATATTCCATGCCATATGATGTCATGCTTAGCATATAAAGCTGGAGGAAGAAGAAGGAAGGGGGGGACGTTCGGAGTGATGGTGTTTTGTCTTCCCAAGTAACCATTATGCGTGATGGAGGCCTGCTTTCCTGGAGATGGCTGAACACCTGCCTGCCGATGGGTTTTCTGTTTCACAGGCCCATCGGCCGGTTCTTCTGGTTCATGTGGTCTTTTTCAGGAATCCTTTGGGGCTTTTTTTTTTTTTGTCCCCACACACATGTTCTTCTGAAGTTGGTATTTTGTTCTGGTTTTCTGTTTTCGCAGACAGTGTTGCCTGTGTCTTGCAGCACAGTGCAAAGCCCAAAGTCTGCCCCAGTAATACTGCATGGTCATGCTGGGCTGGGCCTGGGTGCAGGAGCCTCTGACTCCAGATCACAGGATTGCTGTCGTCTTTGCACAGTGTGGGGGTTGTGCAAGGGAGCCCTTGGTGGCCCTCCTAGGACAGGTCCATAGCCCTCAGGCATGTTCCAACTTGTTCATGCACCCCATCTTCTTGATGGACAGTATCCACCCTTATTCTATACCATTTACGTCATGCCTAGATCTCACATTTTACAATACATTCCAATTAATCACTACCACCTTTCTTGTCTTTTTTTATATATATATGTACACACACACAGAGATATCATTCCCTTAGTCCATGGGCCATCCCTCTAAAATGTCCATTGAATTCATTTAGTCCACAACTTTGGGCTTCATCTGTCATAATAGTTTTTCAGGGCAGGAGAGATGCTGTGTGGTGTTGGACTGTTGCATCCTGAAACCAGTTCTGGTTCCATTATTGCTGCGCTCGTCCGGTTCTATCATCATTGCACTTTGCTCGGTTTCATCGGAGTTAGTTCATTCTTCATTAATCTGGGTGATTTTCACTGCTACACCATTGATAGCAACCATAGAAATAATGATGATATACAATATCATGTAACAATTAACATCATACAATTCAGTTCATTGGCTATTTTCACCCAAAATCAAATCCCCTTGAGGTACACACCGGACTTCCCCATCCTTTGGCATTACCCACCAAGTGCACCCAGGTCCTTGAGCAAAAGCAATCCCACGGATGGGTTTTCCCTTGCCAGAGGCAGGAGTAACCCAGACTGTCTTCCCCAGCATATTTCTTATGTGCACGACAGGGACTTTATCTCCATCTACAGTACGTAAGAGTTTTGATTGGGCAGGGCCAGCTCGAGTGACAGATCCCCTGGTGTTGACTAACCATGTGGCCTTTGCTAAATGTGTATCCCAATGCTTGAATGTCCCACCACCCATTGCCCTCAGTGTTGTCTTTAGCAGCCCGTTGTATCGTTCGATTTTCCCGGAGGCTGGTGCATGGTAGGTGATGTGATAGACCCACTCAATGCCATGCTCTTTGGCCCAGGAGTCTATGAGGGTGTTTAGAAATGAGTCCTGTTGTCTGACTCAATTCTTTCTGGGGTGCCATGTCGCCATAAGACTTGCTTTTCAAGGCCCAGGATCGTGTTCGGGCGGTGGCATGGGGCATGGGATATGTTTCCAGCCATCCGGTGGTTGCTTCTACCATGGTGAGCACATAGCGCTTGCCGTGGCGGGTTTGTGGGAGTGTGATATAATCAATCTGCCAGGCCTCCCCATATTTATACTTCAACCATCGTCCCCCATACCAAAGAGGCTTTACTCGCTTGGCTTGCTTGATTGCAGCCCATGTTTCACATTCATGGATAACCTGTGCAATAGCGTACATGGTTGTCCTGCTTTTGGCTGGGATAGGGTTAAATTTCTTCCTAGTGCATTTTGGATTTAGTATGAGGAGAATGTTGATAACACACTGAAGTTTTCAGTTGTTGCTAAGTGCCCTCCTAGTCCAAGGACAGCTCCCGTGCCTACTGACCGAGCTAGGTACACAAGATGGGAGGGAACATAACCAGGACAGCCAGCCCAGCTGGCCAATGGGGTATTCCATAGCATGTGACGTCATACTCAGTATATGAAGGGTAGGCGTGATCCAGGAAGTACCGATCGCTACTTGGTTATCGGTCAGCGCGGGTGGTGAGCAATTGCATTGTGCATCACTCATTTTATATATTCTATTATTATTATTATTATTATTATTATTATTATTATTATTATCCCTTTTTTGTTCTATTAAACTGTCTTTATCTCAACCCACGACTTTTTTCTCACTCTCACCCTTCCGATTCTCTCCCCGCCCCGCCGAGGTGGGGGGAGTGAGTGAGCGGCTGCGTGGTATTTGGCTGCCTGCCAGGTTAAACCACGACAGTCCTTTTTGGCGCCCAACGTGGGGCTCGAAGGGTTGAGATAACGATAGATCTGACCAAAGTGTGTTAAGGCAAAATTGTTATAAGCATCCATTATATTGATTGGTCACAATGTTGATGTATTGGCTGTCAAAGTTGTGGGGCTGGCTCTCAATGTTGGGTCATGTAATACCTTGCTTGCAGTATATGTTCCCTTTTGTTCTGTTTATCATTATTCGGAACTGGGCCAAGATTATCATTTCGCTGCTGTTTTATGAGGTGATAAAATCATTGGTCGTAAGTCTAATCTGGTATCTGTACTCAGCACTGCCGTCATCTCTGTACCTCGGGAACCAACTCTTAGAAACTAATTACACTTTTTTCTCCTCGGAGAATGAATTTAGCAGGGAGACAGGATGGGACACTTTCTCCCAGTTGTTCACCTTCCCCTCCATATCTTCAGAAACTCCTTTTTCTTCTATCCTCTTCATGAAGACGTCCACAATATTCCCTGAGAATTCTGAATATCCTTGGGATGTTCAAACAAGCATGTTCATATTGCTATGTCTCCTGAATGTGGTTCAGGCCTTGTTTAGAGTTAAACAACTATTCAGGAATACTGTCCAGAGATCAACCCCGGCAACAGACACGGTGGCTACTCAAACACCCACGAAAGGCACTGCGGCTACTTCAACCCCCATGAAAACCACAGTGGCTACTCAAACCCAGGGGACAGACACCGCGGGTACTCCAACCCCTGCGACAGGCACTGCAGCTACCCAAACCCCAGCAACAGGTACCACAGCTTAACCAGAGGACCAACACTTGCTGGTATCCATCTCCCCTATGCATTAAAAGAAATCTTTGAGGCAGGGCCATCACGAGGAGGGGAGGAGGAAGAGGAAGAACTCATAAACGAGACGGAAACCACCCGATCCCTATCCCTGGGTGAGCTGCGAGATATGCAGAAAGATTTTGGCCATCGTCCAGGCGAGCATATTGTTACCTGGCTGCTCCGATGCTGGGATAATGGGGCCAATAGCCTGGAATTAGAGGGTAGGGAAGACAAACAGGTGGGGTCCCTTGCTAGGGAAGAGGACATTGAAAAAGCGACTGGAAGAGGGGCACAGGCCCTCAACCTCTGGAGGCAACTCCTGTCAGGCGTGAAGGAAAGGTATCCCTATTGCCCAGGCAAATGTACCACTATGGAGGGAGGTATCCAGTACCTGAGAGAACTAGGCGTGCTGGAGGTGGTTTATAGTGACCTGGACAATGACCAAATGCCCAAAGATCCAGATGACGTCCAGTGCACCCGACCCATGTGGCGGAAGTTGGTACGGAGTGCACCAGCGTCGTATGCCAGTTCGTTGGCAGTACTGTCCTGGAAAGAGGAATAAGCACCAACGGTGGATGACGTGGTTGGCACACTCCGGGATTTCGAAGAAACTGTCTCCTCCTCCCTTGTCGCGGCTGTGGAGAAACTGTCCCGGGAGGTCCAGCAACTCAAAGAGGATATGTCCTATTCTCCACCTGTACGGACCAGTATCTCAGCCATTAGGAGTCAGCGTTCTTCTGCTCAAGAGAGAGGATATAAAAGGTACACACCACGGGGCACCCTGTGGTTTTACCTGCGTGACCACGGAGAGGACATGAGGCAGTGGGATGGAAAACCTACCTCGACCCTAGAGGCACGTGTACGTGAGTTGCAAGGAAAAACAATGACACAAGGGGGTTCTCCCAGGAAAAATCCTGCTCCAGTTGTCAGGAAAAACCTGTCTCACGATGGTCCTGTTTCCAGTGAACAGTTCCCCAGACAGAGTAGAAGGGCTGATCTTACTTTGCATTGTAATGAAGAAATTCTTGACTCGCGTTTGCAAGAAGTGAGAGATGGATGCTATGACCAGAACTAGAGGGGCCCTGCCTCCGTCCAGGTGGAGGAAAGGGACAACCGATGGCCTGGCACATCAGACCCACAGGAGTATAAGGCTCTCGTAGACACCAGTGCACAGTGTACCCTGATGCCATCAAACTATAAAGAGGCAGAACCCATTTGTATTTCTGGAGGGACAGGGGGATCCCAAGAGTTAACTGTATTGGAGACCGAAATGAGCCTAACCGGGAATGAGTGGCAGAAGCACCTCATTGTGACTGGCCCAGAGGCTCCGTGCATCCTTGGCATAGACTACCTCAGGAGAGGGTATTTCCAGGACCCAAAAGGGTACCGGTGGGCTTTTGGTATAGGTGCCTTGGAGACGCTGGAAATTAAACAGCTGTCCACCTTGCCTGGCCTCTCAGAGGACCCTTCTGTTGTGGGGTTGCTGAGGGTGGAAGAACAGCAGGTACCAATCGCTAGCACAACAGTGCACCGGCGGCAATATCGCACCAACCGAGATTCCCATCCATAAGCTGATTCGTCGACTGGAGAGCCAAGGAGTGACCAGCAAGACTCGCTCACCCTTTAACAGTCCCATATGGCCAGTGCGAAAGTCCAATGGAGAGTGGAGACTAACAGTGGACTACCATGGCCTGAACGAAATCACGCCACCACTGAGTGCTACCATGACGGACATGCTAGAACTCCAATACGAACTGGAGTCAAAGGCAGCCAAGTGGTACGCCACAATTGATATTGCTAATGCGTTCTTCTCAATCCCTTTGGCGGCAGAGTGCAGGCCACAGTTTGCTTTCACTTGGAGGGGCGTCCAGTACACCTGGAACCGACGGCCCCAGGGGTGGAAACACAGCCCTACCATTTGCCATGGACTGACCCACACCGCACTGGAACAGGGTGAGGCTCCAGAACACCTGCAATACATTGATGACATCATCGTGTGGGGCAACACAGCAGAAGAAGTTTTTGAGAAAGGGGAGAGAATAGTCCAAATCCTTCTGAAGGCCGGTTTTGCCATAAAACAAAGTAAGGTCAAGGGACCTGCACAGGAGATCCAGTTTTTAGGGATAAAATGGCAAGATGGATGCCGTCAGATCCCAACGGATGTGATCAATAAAATAACAGCCATGTCCCCACCAAGTGACCCGGAAGAAGAACGACTTCAAATGGGGCCCTGAGCAACGACAAGCCTTTGAACAAATTAAACAGGAGATAGTTCAGGCAGTAGCCCTTGGGCCAGTCCGGGCAGGACAAGATATAAAGAATGTGCTCTACACCGCAGCCGGGGAGAACGGCCCTACCTGGAGCCTCTGGCAGAAAGCCCCAGGGGAGACTCGAGGTCGACCCTTAGGGTTCTGGAGTCGGGGATACAGGGGATCCGAGTCCCACTGCACTCCAACTGAGAAGGAGATATTGGCAGCATGTGAAGGGATTAGAGCTGCTTCGGAAGTGGTTGGTACTGAAGCACAGCTCCTCCTGGCACCCTGACTGCCGGTGCTGGGCTGGATGTTTAAAGGGAGGGTCCCCTCTACACATCATGCAACCGATGCTACGTGGAGTACGTGGGTCGCACTGATCACACAACGGGCCCGAATAGGAAACCCCAGTCGCCCAGGAATCTTGGAAGTGATCACGAACTGGCCAGAAGGCTAAGATTTTGGCATATCCCCAGAGGAGGAGGTGACACGTGCTGAAGAGGCCCCACTGTATAACAAACTACCAGAAAACGAGAAGCAATATGCCCTGTTCGCTGATGGGTCCTGTCGCCTTGTGGGAAAGCATTGGAGGTGGAAAGCTGCTGTATGGAGTCCTATACGTCAAGTCGCAGAAACTGCTGAAGGAGAAGGTGAGTCGAGCCAGTTTGCAGAGGTGAAAGCCATCCAGCTGGCTTTGGACATTGCTGAATGAGAAAAATGGCCAGTACTTTATACTGACTCATGGATGGTGGCAAATGCCCTGTGGGGGTGGTTGCAGCAATGGAAGCAGAACAACTGGCAGCGCAGAGGTAAACCCATCTGGGCTGCCGCATTGTGGCAAGATATTGCTGCCCGGGTAGAGAACCTGGTTGTAAAAGTACATCACGTAGAGGCTCACGGTCCAGAGAGCTGGGCCACTGAAGAACATCAGAACAACAAGGAGGTGGACCAGGCTGCTAAGATTGAAGTGGCTCAGGTGGATCTGGACTGGCAACATAAGGGTTAATTATTTATAGCTTGGTGGGCCCTTAACGCCTCGGGACATCAAGGAAGAGATGCAACATATACATGGGCTCTTGATTGAGGGGCGCACTTGAGCATTGTCGTAGTTTAACCTGTCAGGCAGCCAAATACCACGCAGATGATTGCTCACTCCCCCCACCTCGGCGGGGCGGGGAGAGAATCGGAAGGGTGAGAGTGAGAAAAAAGTCGTGGGTTGAGATAAAGACAGTTTAATAGAACAGAAAAGGGAGAATAATAATAATAATAATGATAGTATATACAAAATGTTTGATGCACAATGCAATTGCTCACCACCCGCGCTGACCGATAACCAAGTAGCGATCACTACTTCCTGGAACACACCTAGCATTCATATACTGAACATGATGTCACATGGTATGGAATACCTCGTTGGCCAGCTGGGCTAGCTGTCCCGACTATGCTCCCTCCCATCCTCTGCTTGGTAACATGGAAGCTGTCCTTGACAGGGTACTTAGCAACAACTGAAAACATCAGTGTGTTATCAACATTGTTCTCATACTAAATCCAAAACATAGCACTAGGAAGAAATTTAACTCTATCCCAGTGTCGTGGTTTAAGCTGGCAGGCAGCCAAATACCACGCAGCCGCTCACTCACTCCCCCCACCCCCAGCGGGACGGGGAGAGAATCGGAAGGGTAAGAGTGAGAAAAACTCGTGGGTTGAGATAAAGACAGTTTAATAGAACAGGGAAAAATAAGGGAAAATAATAATGATAATGATAAAATATACAAAATGAGTGATGCACAATGCAATTGCTCACCACCCGCGCTGACCGATAACCAAGTAGCGATCGGTACTTCCTGGATCACGCCTACCCTTCATATACTGAGCATGATGTCACATGGTATGGAATACCCCATTAGCCAGCTGGGCTGGCTGTCCTGATTATGTTCCCTCCCATCTTGTGTACCTAGCTCAGTCAGTAGGCACGGGAGCTGTCCTTGGACTAGGAGGGCACTTAGCAACAACTGAAAACATCAGTGTGTTATCAACATTCTCCTCATACTAAATCCAAAACACAGCACTAGGAAGAAATTTAACCCTATCCCAGCCGAAACCAGGACAGTATCCACCCCTTATTCCATACCATTTACGTCGTGCTTAGGTCTCACATCTTTTTTTAATACATTTCAATTAACCACCACTATCTTTCTATATATATATACACACATATATATATATGCACGCACAGATATCATTCCCTTGGTCTATGGGCTATCCCTCTAAAATGTCCACTGAGTTCATTTAGTCCATGACTTTGGGCTCCATCTGGCATAACAGTCTTTCAGGGCCGAAGAGATGGTGTGCGGTGTTGGGCTGTTGCATCCTGAAGCCAGTTCTCATTTCGGTACTGCTGCGCTCGTCCAGTTCTATCATCGTTGCATTTCACTCGGTTTCATTGGAGTTAGTTCATTCTTCACTAATCTGGGTGATTTTCACTGCTATACCACTGCTATATCATAGAAATAATGATATACAATATCATGTAACAGTTGACATCAAAATTCAGTTCATTGGCTATTTTCACCCAAAATCAAATCCCCTTGAGGTACACACCGGACCTCCCCATCCTTTCGCATCACCCACCAAGTGTACCCAGGTCCTTGAGCAAAAGCAATCCCACGGACAGGTTTTCCCTTGCCAGAGGCAGCAGTAACCCAGACTGTCTTCCCCAGCATATTCCTTATGTGCACGACAGGGACTTTATCTCCATCTACAGTACGTAAGAGTCTTGATTGGGCAGGGCCAGCTCGATTGAAAGATCCCCTGGTATTGACTAACCAGGTGGCCTTTGCTAAATGTGTGTCCCAATGCTTGAATGTCCCACCACCCATTGCCCTCAGTGTTGTCTTTAACAGCCCGTTGTATCGTTCAATTTTCCCGGAGGCTGGTGCATGGTAGGGGATGTGATAGACCCACTCAATGCCATGCTCTTTGGCCCAGGTGTCTATGAGAGTGTTTCGGAAGTGAGTCCCGTTGTCTGACTCAATTCTTTCTGGGGTGCCATGTCGCCACAGGACTTGCTTTTCAAGGCCCAGGATGGTGTTCCGGGCAGTGGCATGGGGCACAGGGTATGTTTCCAGCCATCCGGTGGTTGCTTCCACCATGGTGAGCACATAGCGCTTGCCGTGGTGGGTTTGTGGGAGTGTGATATAATCAATCTGCCAGGCCTCCCCATATTTATATTTCAACCGTCATCCTCCATACCAAAGACGCTTTACTCGCTTGGCTTGTTTGATTGCAGCGCACGTTTCACATTCATGGATAACCTGTGCAATAGTGTCCATGGTTAAGTCCACCCCTCGATCACGAGCCCATCTGTATGTTGCATCTCTTCCTTGATGGCCTAACGAGCTATAAATAATTCACCCTTATGTTGCCAGTCCAAATCCACCTGGGCCACTTCAATCTTAGCAGCCTGGTCCACCTGCTGGTTATTTTGATGTTCTTCAGTGGCCCGACTCTTGGGCACGTGAGCATCTACATGACATACTTTTACAGTCAGGTTCTCTACCCGGGCAGCAATATCTTGCCACAACGCAGCAGCCCAGATGGGTTTACCTCTGTGCTGCCAGTTGTTCTGCTTCCACTGCTGCAACCACCCCCACAGGGCATTTGCCACCATCCATTAGTCAGTATAGAGATAAAGTACTGGCCATTTTTCTCGTTCAGCAATGTCCAAGGCCAGCTGGATGGCTTTCACCTCTGCAAACTGGCTCGATTCACCTTCTCCTTCAGCAGTTTCTGCAACTTGGCGTATAGGACTCCATACAGCAGCTTTCCCTCTCCGATGTTTTCCCACAAGGCGACAGGACCCATCAGTGAACAGGGCATATTGCTTCTCGTTTTCTGGTAGTTTATTATACAGTGGGGCTTCTTCAGCACGTGTCACCTCCTCCTCTGGGGATATGCCAAAATCTTTGCCTTCTGGCCAGTTCGTGATCACCTCCAAGATTCCTGGGCGACTGGGGTTTCCTGTTCGGGCCCGTTGTGTGATCAGTGCGACCCACTTACTCCACGTAGCATCAGTTGCATGATGTGTAGAGGGGACCCTCCCCTTGAACATCCAGCCCAGCACCGGCAGTCGGGGTGCCAGGAGGAGCTGGGCTTCAGTACCAACCACTTCCGAAGCAGCTCTAATCCCTTCATATGCTGCCAATATCTCCTTCTCAGTTGGAGTGTAGCAGGCCTCGGATCCTCTGTATCCCCGACTCCAAAACCCTAAGGGTCGATCTCGAGTCTCCCCTGGGGCTTTCTGCCAGAGGCTCCAGGTAGGGCCATTCTCCCCGGCTGCGGTGTAGAGCACATTCTTCACATCTTGTCCTGCCCGGACTGGGCCAAGGGCTACTGCCTGAACTATCTCCTGTTTAATTTGTTCAAAGGCTTGTCATTGCTCAGGGCCCCATTTGAAGTCGTTCTTCTTCCTGGTCACTTGATAGAGAGGGCTTACGATCTGACTGTAATTTGGAATATGCATTCTCCAAAAACCCACAACGCCTAAGAAAGCTTGTGTTTCCTTTTTGCTAGTTGGTGGGGACATGGTTGTTATTTTATTGATCACATCTGTTGGGATCTGACAACGTCCATCTTGCCATTTTATTCCTAAAAACTGGATCTCCTGTGCAGGTCCCTTGACCTTACTTGGTTTTATGGCAAAACCAGATTTCAGAAGGATTTGAATTATTTTCTTCCCTTTCTCAAAAACTTCTTCTGCTGTGTTGCCCCATACGATGATGTCATCAATGTACTGCAGGTGTTCTGGAGCCTCACCCTGTTCCAGTGCGGTGTGGATCAGTCCATGGCAAATGGTAGGGCTGTGTTTCCACCCCTGGGGCAGTCGGTTCCAGGTGTACTGGACGCCCCTCCAAGTGAAAGCAAACTGTGGCCTGCACTCTGCCGCCAAAGGGATGGAGAAGAAGGCATTAGCAATGTCAATTGTGGCGTACCACTTGGCTGCCTTTGACTCCAGTTCGTATTGAAGTTCTAGCATGTCCGGCACGGCAGCACTCAGTGGTGGCGTGACTTCGTTCAGGCCACGATAGTCTCCACTCTCCATTGGACTTTCGCACTGGCCATATGGGACTGTTAAAGGGTGAGCGAGTCTTGCTGGTCACTCCTTGGCTCTCCAGTCGACGAATCAGCTCATGGATGGGGATCAGAGAGTCTCGGTTGGTGCGGTATTGCCGCCGGTGCACTGTTGTGGTAGCGATTGGTACCTGTTGTTCTTCAACCCTCAGCAACCTCACAACAGAAGGGTCCTCCGAGAGACCAGGCAAGGTGGACAGCTGTTTAATTTCCTCTGTCTCCAGGGCCGCTATACCAAAAGCCCACCGGTACCCTTTTGGGTCCTTGAAATACCCTCTCCTGAGGTAGTCTATGCCAAGGATGCACGGAGCCTCTGGGCCAGTCACAATGGGGTGCTTCTGCCACTCATTCCCGGTTAGGCTCACTTCGGCCTCCAATACAGTTAACTCTTGGAATCCCCCTGTCACTCCAGAAATACAAATGGGTTCTGCCCCTTTATAGCCTGATGGCATCAGGGTACACTGTGCACTGGTGTCTACGAGAGCCTTATACTCCTGTGGGTCTGATGTGCCAGGCCATCGAATTCACACAGTCCAGTAAACCCGGTTGTCCCTTTCCTCCACCTGGCTGGAGGCAGGGCCCCTCTAGTTCTGGTCATAGTATCCATCTCTCACTTATTGCAAATGCGAGTCAAGAATTTCTTAATTACAATTACAATCCAAAGTAAGATCAGCCCTTCTACTCTGTCTGGGGAACTGTTCACTGGAAACTGGACCGTCGTGAGACAGGTTTTTCCTGACAACTGGAGCAGCATTTTTCCTGGGAGAACCCCCTTGTGTGATTGTTTTTCCTTGCAACTCACGTACACGTGCCTCTAGGGTCAAGGTAGGTTTTCCATCCCACTGCCTCATGTCCTCTCCGTGGTCACGCAGGTAAAACCACAGGGTGCCCCGTGGTGTGTACCTTTTATATCCTGTCTCTTGAGCGTAAGAACGCTGACTCCTAATGGCTGAGATACTGGTCCGTACAGGTGGAGAATAGGACATATCCTCTTTGAGTTGCTGGACCTCCCGGGACAGTTTCTCCACAGCCGAGACAAGGGAGGAGGAGATAGTTTCTTCAAAATCCCGAAGTCTGCTAACCACCTCATCCACCGTTGGTGCTTCTTCCTCTTTCCAGCACAGTACTGCCAACGAACTGGCATACGATGCTGGTGCGCTCCGTATCAACTTCCGCCACATGGGTCGGGTGCACTGGACGTCATCTGGATCTTTGGGCGTTTGGTTGTTGTCCAGGTCACTATAAACCACCTCCAGCACGCCTAGTTCTCTCAGGTACTGGATACCTCTCTCCATAGTGGTCCATTTGCCTGGGCGATATATAACATCTTCCTTGAAGGGATACCTTTCCTTTACGCCTGACAGCAGTCGCCTCCAGAGGCTGAGGACCTGTGTCCCTTTTCCGATTGCTTTGTCAATACCCGCTTCCCTAGCAAGGGATCCCAGCTGTTTGGCTTCCTTCCCCTCCAATTCCAGGCTACTGGCCCCATTATCCCAGCATCGGAGCAGCCAGGTAACAATATGCTCGCCTGGACGACGGCCGAAATCTTTCCGCATATCTCGCAACTCATTCAGGGATAGGGATCGGGTGGTTTCCGTCTCGTTTATGAGTTCTTCCTCTTCCTCCTCCCCTCCTCGTGATGGCCCTGCTTTTCCATCATCCTTTTCTACACGACCTGACTTCCGCTTCAAAGATTTCTTCTTCTGTACAGGGGCGACGGATACCAGCGACGGTTGGTCCTCTGGTTCAGCTGTAGTACCCGTCGCGAGGGTTTGGGTAGCTGCAGTGCCTGTCGCGGGGGTTGGAGTATTTGTAGTGACTGTTGCCGGGGTTTGAGTGGCTGCAGTGCCTGTTGCGGGGGTTGGAGTAACTGTAGTGACTGTTGCCGGGGTCTGAGTAGCCATAGTGGTTGTTGTGGGGGTTGAAGTAGCCACGGTGGTTGTCGTGCGGGTTGAAGTAGCTACAGTGCCTGTCGTGGGGGTTGGAGTAGTCACTGTATCTGTTGCTGGGGTTGATCTCTGGACAGTATTCCTGAATAGTTGTTTAACTCTAAACAAGGCCTGAACCACATTCAGGAGACATAGCAATATGATCATGCTTGTTTGAACATTCCAAGGATATTCAAAATTCTCAGGGAATATTGTGGACGTCTTCATGAAGAGGATAGAAGAAAAAGGAGTTTCTGAAGATATGGAGGGGAAGGTGAACAAGTGGGAGAAAGTGTCCCATCCTGTCTCCCCCCTAAATTCATCCTCTGAGCTGAAGACGTAAGAAGTGTAATTATTAATAGTTTCCAAAAGATAGCTCCCAAAGAACAGGAATGATGGCAGTGCTGAATACAGGCTCATGACCAATAATTTTATCATAACATAAAGCCAGGTCACACAGTATAGCAAAGCAATGACCTTAATCCATTTCCCAGAGATGACCAACCCCACATACAAACTATTAATCAGCAGTATAGACAGCCAGTAAGGTGCTACATACCAAAACTGCAAGAACAGATCCAAAAACTCTGAGAGCAAATAAATCAACATTGTGAACATCGAGTACTAAAATGATATAATGAATGCTTATAACAAATTTGTTTTAACCCGTTCGGGTCAGATGTGTCGTTATCTCAACCCTTCGAGCCCCACGTTGGGCGCCAAAAAGGACTGTCGTGGTTTAACCTGGCAGGCAGCCAAATACCACGCAGCCGCTCACTCACTCCCCCCACCCCCAGTGGGACGGGGAGAGAATCGGAAGGGTAAGAGTGAGAAAAACTCATGGGTTGAGATAAAGACAGTTTAATAGAACAGGGAAAAAAAAGGGAAAATAATAATGATAATGATAAAATATACAAAATGAGTGATGCACAATGCAATTGCTCACCACCCGCGCTGACTGATAACCAAGTAGCGATCAGTACTTCCTGGATCATGCCTACCCTTCATATACTGAGCATGACGTCACATGGTATGGAATACCCCATTAGCCAGCTGGGCTGGCTGTCCTGATTATGTTCCCTCCCATCCCGTGTACCTAGCTCAGTCAGTAGGCACGGGAGCTGTCCTTGGACTAGGAGGGCACTTAGCAACAACTGAAAACATCAGTGTGTTATCAACATTCTCCTCGTACTAAATCCAAAACACAGCACTAGGAAGAAATTTAACCCTATCCCAGCCGAAACCAGGTCACCCAACCGAAACCAGGACAAGTTCCTAAATTATTCCTCTTAGGCTTGCTTTAATGCTACTCATGCAGGTAGATTGTGTATAGGCTACAGGTGCCTAAATTGACAGGATTTCCTTAATACAGCAGCCTGTATAGAGTAACTTGACCTTCTCTTTTCCATATTCCCTTTCACTATGCTTTTCCCTACCTCTTATAGTGTTCTAGTTTGCATCTGAATTATATTAGTAGCGTATCAAAGAAAAGTGTTAGAAGTAACCAATCATATCAGAAGTTATTCCTTTGGCTATTTAACTTGATTAGCTTTGTAGCTATAGTAAGGATAAACTATTGGTGTGTAAGGAAGTATGTGAGCAGTAAGTTGATCAAAGATTGGTCTATTTGCACAATAGTTCTTGCTTTCTGTTTTTCTGAAGAGAAGTATAGAATATATACCTTTAGAGCACAATTTGTTTCCCCAGAAAAACCCTGCAAAGTTTCATGTGAAGTGGTTGATCTGTTGTTCATGTCTGTGTGCATACCTTTTTTTTTAACTCACTTCTGAGTTATTATTTTACAGTTAAAATAGTAAATGCACAAATACTGAAACTATATTAGTTAACTAATTTATTTTTATGGGTAAATGCACATGCATCCTCTACTTATAGAGCTATTTTGCCACTAGCTCTTGAGTATATTTCAATTGTATTTATTATTTACAATATAGCGATTATTTATGAACATCCTTAAGAAAGCAATTTAACTTATAGCATGCTATGTTATTGAATGGGTTAGTTTTGAGGGATATGCCCTCTCTTTAAGGTTGTAAAATGTGAGATTATCTTTTAGCTGTGACTTATTTATCTGTTCTCTGAGCAGTTAGCAATATTTCCTTTATTTATCTGTAATCTGCTGTGGTTTTTTTTAAAGGTAGTTCTAAGCTGTTTAACTGTCCTGCTACTAACCTGCTAATGTTATAGCATCAGTAGTGTGGTTCCACTGAGATCAGTACTGACAGGCTTAAAAGGAATCAAAATAGTTTAAGTAAAATAGCCAAGTCTCTCTTTTCACTTGATGCTATTAATATCTAATTGGTCACTTAGACCATTTCTAATAGAAGCCACTGTGTGTTGTCCTTAAATCATTCCATCTGCAGTGGAATGTTTGCTTTGAGTCCTCTACAGCATCTGCAAGCATGGGCCAATTTTAGCCTACTTGGGCCATAAAGGGCGGAGTGGGGAGGGTGGTGGTGGCAGCAGCACTTAATGGGATGGATATCTGCAGTCAGAGTGGCATGAGGTAAATGGTCTATTTGTTCTCCCTAGTCCTCATTGAAGTCATCAGTGACTTTGCTAGACAACTTGAAGTCTTCTGCTTATCTTGAGTTGATTCATTTAAAGTTGATCGAACAATATAGAATCACAACTTGATTCTGTCTTGGAAAAAAGAATACTCTGAGACTTTGTCTCACATCATTGTTTTCTTAAATACCTAGAGTACAGTAGAAGGGCTGCAGATGCCCAGGATCGATCACTGCGTGGGCCGTGCTGTCCCATCATCCATTCTTGCCTCTAGTGTTTTAGTTGATCATGATTTTTACGTGTTTCAGTAATTCTTTATGGGCTTCAGCAACTGAGCAGTAATTGATTAATTATCATAGCAAGCCTCTTGAACTCTTCATCGTGTCTCTTTTTCCCTAATTCCAATTCTAAGAACATTTGTTTTACTTCATTGTGAATTATTCCTTCAATACCAGTTTCCAATTGTTTACAACTTAATTTTAAACAACACAAAGCCAATTGTACTATTACATAGACAACTACCATAACTAATAAGAAAATAATAAAATATTTCCAAACCATCCTCCAGTGTTTGGTAACCAACCCTACCAGTAAAAAGGTTTTTCTTCAGTTACCTTATGTAAAATTTGTAATTGGTTTTGTATTTGATTTACATCTTTTTCTACTTCCATACTCTGATTGACATAAAAGCAACAGGTATCATTAAGTAAAGTGCATACACCTCCTTGCACCGCTAATAAGTAATCTAGGGCCACGTGAGTTGGTAATGTTACTCGGGATAAAGATGTGATTTCTATTTGCATGGCTTGGATTGCGTCTACTGTAGCATTTTCAACTTTTTCAAGAGAAGCTGAAATATTTATATTAGCTTTTTCCAACTCTGATACTCCTAACCAGGGAAGGAAAGCTCGTGCAAACTGGTGAAAGCCAGATTGTCAGATAACAAATGGATTCAGTACAGAATGTTTTGTATTTTATTTCACTTAGTTGTTTGGCCAATGGTTATGCATGGTATAAGTTGATAGATTTTTCATTCCAAAGGTTTCAGGGGATAAAATTCCCAGAATACAGGTACCACACCATTTAGGGAGTAAAGCCTTATAAGTATTAGGGTCACATAACCAATGGTATCCAGGGATAAAGAGGGTGGGGTTTAAAGGGTTTGGTTTTGATTGATTTTGGCAAGTGAGTGCAAGAGCGCTTTCAGTCTTATGGTATAGATTGCTAGAATCACTGGAACTGTGATTCCAGAAGTATTGACATTGGTCGGCTTCTCTTATTTCCCATAAAGGTTGCCTGGGTACTGCTTTGCTAGAGTTTAACAGGGTGATTTGTCCTTGGACATCTATTTTTACCTTTTTATTTTCAATGTCTAGTTCCCAATAATTCAGATATTGAGTATCATTAGATTGGGTGCAAAATTTTTCCATATCCTTTACGAGTGCTATTATGTTGATCTGTGTGATTTTGATCGAGGAAAAAATATTGTCCTATAGTACAATTGTAATATATAGCTGCATTACAGCTAGCTTGATTCCTTATAAATCGAGAGTCACAATTAGAATTTGGATCTGGTATTTTATAGGTACATAGTCCAACTGTGGTTTGTTGCTGAACAGGGATAGCTTGTGCCTGATAGGCAGGTATGTTAAATCGGCCTTGAATGACAGTAGTATTCTTTTGCAGTAATATAGCATCAAGGGAAAAAGCTTTCCAATTATAGCTGTGTTCTGCCTGCTGGGGACCATGAATGCAGTACCAGCAGTTGGACTCATTACAAGCAGTGGTGATAGCCTGCATCCGTTAAATAGCTGTATTGTTTTTCCAACTATCAACTTGTACTAGTGCAAGGAGAAAACAAAATATTTCCCACTGCATGATTAAATTTTAGGGTGCCAAAAAAAAAAAACCCAAACAAAACCAGAATACAAACAATAAGAAATATGTTAATCCCTTGAGGAGCTTCTAAGTCCCAATAGTTCTCTATTATTGCCCACGAGTTAGTATCAATTCTCTAAGGTCTTGGTGGGTTGACCTTGGCTGGCTGCCAGGTGCCCACCCAGCTGCTCTCTCACTCCCCCTCAATAGGACAGGGGGAGAAAATAAGATTAAAAACTTGTGGGTCGAGATAAAGGTAGTTTAATGAAAAAAGCAAAGGTAGCATGTGGAAGCAAAGCAAAAAAAAAAAAAAAAATTTAATCTCTACTTCCCATCAGCAGGTGATGTCCAGCCACTTCCTGGGAAATAGGGCCTCAGTACGTGTAGCGGTTGCTTTGGAAGACAAACGCCTTAATAACAAATGTGTCCGTCTTCCCCCCCCTCCTTTCTCTTAGCTTTTATTGCTGAGCATGACATCATATGGTATGGAATATCCCTTTGGTGAGTTTGGGTCAGCTCTCCCAGCTATGTCCCCTCCCAACCTCTTGCCCACCCCCAGCCTGCTGGCCTTTGTGGGTGGTTGAAGAGACAGCCTTGATGCTGTGGAGCACTGCTCAGCAGTAGCCAATACATTGGTATGTTATCAACACCATTCTAGCTACAACTACAAAGCACAGCACTATATGGGCTGCTATGAGGAAAGTTAATTCCATCCAGGCCAGGCTCAGTACATATATAGCAATTCTTATAAGTTAGTATATGATTAGTAATATAAACTCAATGCAAAACCCCAGAGCAAACACAGCTAGTATTTCCAGAAATATTCAACAGGTTCGGGTGATAACAATAGACCCATCAAAGTCTATTTGCAGGGTTGTAGATTGTTCTTCTGTTGACCTTTGGTCAAAGGAAGTTCATCCAGATCATTCAGCTCTGCTGTGACAGTTGATACACTCTGCCTTGTGTCTGAAGGTGGCGTGACCCTTTTACACTGGGAAGCATGGATCCAGTTGAGCAGGCCCTTGCACTTTACCGCAGTATTGGTAATTACCAGTACCTGATAAAGGTCCCTTCTAGTGCGGCTGAAGTACATGTTTTCGCTGGTATACCTTAATGTAGACCCAGTCTCCTGGTTTCAAGGAATGACAGACTTCAGTGGCAGGTTCAGGTAAGGCTTCTTTCAGCTGTGCGTGGAAAGTCCTTGCACATTTCATTAATGCCTGACAATGTTTTAGAAGAGCATCGTCTGGCAGTTGTAAATTTGCCAGTACAGGAGTTAAGGGTGCTGTGTAAGGCAGTCACATGGGTCTGCCCATTAAAATCTCATGAGGTGACACCCCATGTTTTCTATTCACAATACTTCTTACATACATCAATGGGATTCCAGGCCCTCTTACCTGCTTCACAGGTCTTTTATTTGTTGGCTGGTCCAGCTTGATGCACCAAACATGCACACACTCACACACTTGACCCACAGGCACTCCACATTCATGTCATACTCCACTTCAATGTGCATTTGTAAGATTTCACCTTTTCAGGCAAAAGGTAAGCCACATTCTGTTTCGGTGGCCACCAAGTGCTTTTTTTTAACTGTCCCTTAAGATGCTTTACTTGATCTTTCAATTATTTTTTTCCTGTAAGTCTCTCAAACTTCAGGTTTGGGATTCTGTTTTCCTTTAGAGGCCTCCTCATACCAATTTAAAAATGCATTGCACCTTAAGTGCACTATTTTATCTAAGTTAAGGTACCTTCTAGAGGGAATTGTTTTGAGGGATCATTTTTTGTCCAGAAATTCTATTTGTCTAAGTACCTTCAGGCTTTAGGAGAGTACTGCGTATACCTATAATATGCTGGAGTTCCCTTTGGGGACAGCAGAACTTCCTTTGATTTTTCAGTTCCCATTTTCACTCATTCAGGGGAAACAAAGGAAAGTGAGAGGGAGCCTGTGTCGCTTGGATCCTCAGTGAGACAGTAAGGCCAATTCATGGCAAAGAGGGATAAGCAAAGAGGTTCAGGTGTCCCCGAGAAGACAGAGCCTTGACTTAATCCTCTGAAAGTGATCAGCTGAGATTTTCACCCCCAAGGTGACTATCCAGAACCAGAGACCAAACAGAAGGAGACAAGACACCCAAGGGGTCCTCCTGGTCACAATGCCTAGCCTGAGCCCACTATACTGGTTGAGGTCAGGGTCATCAACAACAGAACCAAAGGAGGCTCATACTGGAACCAGAGACAGGGAAGGGTTAATGGGGTCAGTCACACCGAGAGCTCACACCATCTTTAACTGCTAGGGCTGGTTGCCCCTTCCCAGTGGGCAGCCTGGGTGGCTGATGGATACCCCAAGAGTCTGCCCCTAAGTGGCGGCGGAACTCAATGCCTAGCTCTCAAAAATCACCATTTGCACAGGTTCACTCATACCATATTGATACCAGAAACCAACCCAGACTTTTCCTGACCTACCTCTCCTAAATTTTACCGAATTGTGATTGTTCTTTCCTCTTTTAGCTGGCAATTTGATTCTGAACTAACCTTTATCAGAAGTTCGAATTCAGCAGTCTCAGCATGCCACAGGAGCCTACAGATGACCCTTGGCTAAAGCCCCAGTAGGGATTTCAAAAGGTCCTATACCTTTCTGAATGGTGCCAAGGGGTTTCGGCAGGGAGCAGTCTGCGGTCCTCCCGGGTAAAGCAGGATATGTGAATCCAAGTCACGGCACCAAATTCTGTCACAGAAATAACCAGAATACAATTTAGATCAGGTCAGAACAGAAGCAGTTTATTACTATAGCTATAGGAGAGAACACAGAGCAGCAGAGAAATGGACTCTGCTGATGTGAACTCTTCTTTAGCACAGGGACTAATTTATCATGAAGGTTACACGGTGATTATTGTTTCAGGAGACAGGGTGAGAGTTCGATCAAGAGGCCCACTCAGGCCTTAGCATTTCTACTTCCACAGTTCTCGCTTATTGTTGGTCATCATTCTAACTATGGTGTTAAGTCTTTATTTGAAAAACCACAATGGCTGATGGCAATTTGACACTCAGATTTCTGTCTTGAGGGCCTAATGTCCAACCTTACGCTGCAGGAGGCTTGTTTTTGTCAGGAATTGAATATTAGCAGTGAGTATGCCCTTGATCTTAGATGAAAATATAGGGAAGGAGAATTATTTCAATTATTAATATATAGAGTTTCACAAATGCTCTTTCTTTGATAGAAGAGTGCATTGTCTTCTGTCCCTGGTACCTCTACCCTTCCAATTGTATGTATAGTGAAAGCTCTAAATAAACTTGAAACTAAATCAGCAGAACCATGGCAAGTTTAATATGAACTGTTTTCTTTTACTCTTGAGTGAATGCTTCAAATTTAGAGTAAAAATGGCATTTGTCAATTAAAATTTATGTTCTTTCTCTCCTGTAAAATGGTGATCTTCTAGTAACAGGTCAGTCCTATGAGAATATGGTGAGTGAGATCATGTCAATGGGTTATGAACATGAGCAAGTAATTGCAGCACTGAGAGCCAGCTTCAACAATCCTGACAGAGCAGTGGAATACCTCTTAATGGTGAGCAGCTTATTTTATCTACACTTCTCTTTCACTTTTTTCCTAATACAAGAGGAATTTTGACTTTGAATTAGTTGATATTTTGAACATTATGCAATCTGTAAGAGGAAGAGAAGTTCACAAGGGAACAGTAGCTATAAGCAGGGCACCTGGAAGACCTGAGGTAGGGATTTTTGAGGATCCTAATGTTTTATTAGAGGAAATACTGAATTCATCCTTAGCTGCTTCTATCACTTTTTTTGCTTTAGTTATATACATAATCGTACAAGTCAACAAAGAAAGTATGACCAGTCTGAATAATATGCTGTAACTGTCTATAGAAAGCTCAAAGAATGATTTTTAATTAAAATTTGTGACCTTTGTTACAATAGTCACTGCATTTTTATACTAGTATCTGTAAGGGCATTTTTAACCTTATGGTTCATCTTTATTACTGATCATTTCAGTGTTCTCATTAATATACTCTTTGGACAGCAAGATTTGAGTCTTTTTTTTTTATTATTGCTGTTAATTTAAATAGTGTTTTTAATTAAGTCATCTGGGCAAGAAACAACTTCTCATTGGAAAGTATATTCTTAAGCCTAAAATGAACTTACTTTGCTTGAAAGGAAATGAAGAATGGCTACAGCTTGGTAGGAATCTTGTTAGTTGTTTTTGTATCTAAAACTTTGCCTTTTTTTCCCTCCTGCATTATATTCCTGCACTGTATTTCTTAATCTGATAAGCTAATTGTAACCTTGGGAGAATGGATCTAGGAATTCAAATGCACAGACGCTTTTTGTTTAATCAGTTTTTCCAGTGTGTCTAGTTTTGGTTATGCTCAAGTTAATTCTAGTATACCACTTCTTTATGTGTTTTTTCCATTTTCCAAAACTGAACTTGACTTAAAATCTTGAAACTGATTACTTTGCAGGGGGAGTGGATTAATGATATATGCAGACTGACTTTCCAGTAGATTGATAAGAAAACTGTGACCTCAAACTCCAGTTATGAAACTACCTTTTTAGTAGTAAAATTTTTCATAAACAGTTACAATGTTGAGTCAGTGTGATCATTGTTTACAAAATACAAATTGTCAGGACCATTAACCTTGCAGGTTTTAAACCAATGGAAAATGTATTCAGTAAGTAGATTTGAAGAGTCTAGTTCATAGAATCATAGAATGGTTTGGGTTGGAAGGGACCTTGAAGATCATCTAGTTCCAACCCCCCCTGCCATGGGCAGGGACACCTTTCACTAGACCAGGTTGCTCAAAGCCCCATCCAACCTGACCTTGAACACTTCCAGGGAGGGGGCATCCACAACTTGTCTGGGCAACCTGTTCCAGTGCCTCACCACCCTCACAGTAAAGAATTTCTTCCTAATATCTAATCTAAATCTACCCTCTTTCAGTTTAAAACTGTTACCCCTCATCCTATCACTACACTCCCTGATAAAAGAGTCCCTCCCCATCTTTCCTGTAGGCCCCCTTTAAGTACTGGAAGGCCACTATTAAGGTCTCACCGGAGCCTTCTCTTCTCTAGGCTGAACAACCCCAACTCTCTCACCCTGTCCTCATACAGGAGGTGCTCCAGTCCCCTGATCATCTTCATGGCCCTCTCTAGACCTGCTGGCCACGCTTCTTTTGATGCAGCCCAGGATACGATTGGCTTTCTGGGCTGCGAGCGCACATTGCCAGCTCATATTCAGTTTTTCATCCACCAGTACCCCCAAGTCCTTCTCCTCAGGGCTGCTCTCAATCCACTCATCGCCCAGCCTGTATCCACGTTTGGGATTGCCCCGACCCAGGTGCAGGACCCTGCACTTGGCCTTGTTGAACTTCATGAGGTTCACATGGGCCCACCTTTCTAGCCTGTCAAGGTCCCTCTGGATGGCATCCCTTCCCTCTAGAGTATCAACCACACCACTCAGCTTGGTGTCATCCGCAAACTTTCTGAGGGTGCACTCAATCCCACTGTCCGTGTCGCCGACAAAGATGTTGATTAATACTGGTCCCAATACGGACCCCTGAAGGACCCCACTCGTCACTGGTCTCCACCCGGACATCGAGCCATTGACCTCAACTCTTTGAGTGTGACCATCCAGCCAATTCCTTATCCACTGAGTGGTCCACCCGTCAAATCCATGTCTCCATTTTAGAGACAAGGATGTTGTGTGGGACAGTATCAAATGCTTTGCAGAAATCCATGTAGATGATATCAGTCACTCTTCCCTCGTCCACCAATGCTGTAACCCCGTCGTAGAAGGCCACTAAGTTTGTCAGGAACGATTTGCCCTTAGTGAAGCCATGTTGGCTGTCACCAATCACCTCCTTATTTTCCATGTGCCTTAGCACAGTTTCCAGGAGGATCTGCTCCATGATCTTGCCGGGCACAGAGGTGAGACCGACTGGCCTGTAGTTCCCCGGGTCTTCCTTTTTTCCCTTTTTAAAAATGGGGGTTACGTTTCCCCTTTTCCAGTCAGTGGGAACTTCACCAGACTGCCACGACTTCTCAAATATGATGGATAGTGGCTTAGCAACTTCATCCTCCAGTTCCCTCAGGACCCATAGATGCATCTCATCAGGTCCCACGGACTTGTGCACATTGAGGTTCCTTAGATTGTCTCGAACCTGTTCAAGAGGAAAACATTAAGGTTTAACAAACCTTTTTTGTCTGGTCTGGATGAAGATTGCTCTGACAAATGTCTCTGAATAAGTGAAGTCAACCAGCAGTTATATAAGATTAACCAGAACCTATACATTGTACTTATTCCCCAAAAAATATGATTTCATGAGAAAAAGTGTTTATATAGCTGTTCTGTAAGCTGGTAGTAAGACAGAGCTACCACAAGATTACATCACTAACAACACTTTTTTTTTTAAACTTGGGTGGAGGGAAGTTTAGCAGGTGGATCAAGCCAGATAAAATGCTAACAGGGAGAGTGACAGGGAAAACTTGCACTTGTATCTCTGGTCTAAATATAGGCTTAAAGTTTTAGGTGTGTTATATCCTGGTATGCTTCTAAACTCTGAGATAAGTCTTGCCTGGAGCATTATACAGTTTTCCCTTTTTAGATGTAATCTCGATATGGTAGCTTTGTATTTGTCTTTTCTGTTAGGTTACAGTAATATATGTATCATGTGTAGAACATACTATAGCAGCAGTTCTAATTTCTATTAACTGCCAGTAAATTCTATGCTGAATTTATCAAATGTCTTAATTGTTTAGTTATGTTAAAACTATCTGGTTCCCTTTTCTCTCCTCTTCCCCCAGTGATTAAGTAGTTCCCTGTGGTGGGTTGACCCTGGCCAGCAGCTAAGCTATACACCCACACAGTCACTTGCTCGCTTCCCCCACAGCAGGATGGGGGAAGAGAATAGGAAGAGCAAAAGAGAGAAAACTCACAGGTTGAAATAAAGACAGTTTAATAAGCGAAGGAAGGAGGGGGAAAAAAAACAAACACAAATGATGCAAAGAAAATCACTCACTACCTCTCACAAGCAGACCAATGCCCAGCCAGTTTATGAGCAATGGCTACCTTGGAAGACAATGCCTCCCTCCCACCTTTTTTTTTTATTCCTGAGCATGACATTATATGGTATGGAATATCCCCTTGGTCAGTTGGGGTCAGCTGTCCCAGCTGTGTCCCCTCCCAGCCTCTGGCCAACTCTAGCCTACTTGCTGGGGGGGGGGGGGGGGCAGGGCACAGAGTGAGATACAGAGAAGTTTGCACAAGGAAAACTAAACAAAATTAAGTTTTTACATCGTTTTAATGTATTTTTTAAATTATCCAAATCCTGAAAACATAGAGGCTTTTTCATATTTTCAACCCTGATATGGAAGAAACATGCTATCCTATCTGGAGGAAGAAGATTCAAAGAGCCATTTTCTTATATCTCTTATCTTCCAGTCAGCTAATTTATGTATTCTTCAATCAGTCATATGGTGTCCATAACCTCACCATAAGCTCTATGTATTATGCTTCTGTTGGCTTAATATAACTTCATTTGCATTTACCTCACTATAATATAAAATTATAATGTTGTATTTACTTGAACATTCTCATGTCAAATACATAAGTACATGAGTCAAAGTTCTTCTTTTTCTGTGTAGTAAAATGTACTTTAATGCAAACTCACGCATTGGGAGATGCTACCTAGCTAGTACAAACTAGATATCACAGAATCACAGAATAGTTGAGGTTGGAAGGTACCTCTGGACAGTGTGTAGTCCAAGCCCTCCTGCTCAAAGCAGAGTCAACTAGAGCAGGTTGCCCAGGACTGTGTCCACTTGGGTTTTGAATATCTCCAAGGACAGAGAGACAATATCTCTCATCAACCTGTTCCAGTGTTTGACAACCCTCACAGTGAAAAAGTTTTTTCTTCTATTCAGATGGAATTTTCTGTGTTTCAGTTTGTGCCTATTGCCTCTTGTCCTGTCAGTGGACACCACTGAAAAGAGCCTGGCTCCATCCTCTTTGCACTCTCCCTTCAGGTATTTATACACATTGATAAGATCCTCCCTGAGCCTTCTCTTCTCCAGGCTAAAAAAATCCCAGCTCTCTCAGCCTTTCCTCATCTTTGTGACCCTTTGCTGAACTTGCTCCAGTAAGTCTATGTCTCTCTTGTCCTGCAGAGCCCAGAACTGGAGACAGCACTCCAGATGTGCTTTCACCAGTGCTGAGTAGAGGGGAAGGATCACCTCCCTCAGCCTGCTGGCAATGCTCTTCCTAATGCAGCCCAGGATACTGTTGGCTGTCTTTGCAGCCAGGGCATGTTGCTGGCTCATGTACAACTTGGTGTCTTCCAGGACCCCCGGGTCCTTCTCTGCAAAGCTGCTTTACAGTCAGTCAGCCCCCAGCATGTACTGGTGCATGGGGTTATTCCTCTCTAGATGCAGGACTTTGCACTTCCCTTTGTTGAACTTCATGAGTTTCCTGTCAGCCCATTTCTGCAGCCTGTTGAGCTCCGAATGGCAGTACACCCGTCTGGTGTATCAACCACTCCTCCCAAACTTGCTGATGGTGCATTCTGTCCCATCATCTGGGTCCCCAGTATTGGAATGTCCCCAGTATTGACCCCTGGAGTACACTACTAGTGACTGGCCTCCAGCTAGACCTCTTGCCACTGATCACAACCCTTTGAGGCCAGCAGTTCAGCCAGGTTCCAATCCACCTCACTTATCTAGTCAGCTTGTCTATGAGAATGTTATCAGAAATAGTGTCAAAAACTTTACTAAAGTCGAGGTAAACAACATCTTCTGTTCTTCCCCTCATCCACTAAACCATTTGCCTCATTGTAGAAGGCTATCAGGTTAGCTGAGCACAATTTTTCCCTTTGTGAAGCCATGCTGACTACTCCTGATGATTTTCTTCATGTGCCTGCAAATGGTTTCCAGGATTAGCTGCTCCACCACCTTCCCAGGGATCGAGGTGAGGCTGACCGGCTTGTAGTTCCCTGGCTCCTCCTTCTTGCCCTTCTTGAAGACAGGAGTGACATTTGCTTTCTTCCAGTCCTCAGGAACTTCCCCCAATTGCCATGACCTTTCAAAGCTAATTGAGAGCTTGAGTCTGTCTTGTCCTGGGGGAGCCAACACTATACGCAGTATTCTAGATGTGGTCTAACAAGTGCGGAGTTAAGGGGATAATCACTTCCCTTGATTTGCTGGTTATGCTCCTGTTAATACAGGCCAGAATGCTGTTAGCTGCCTTTGTGCCGGGACACACTGCTGGCTCATGGTCAGCTTTCCATCTACCAGGACCCCCAGGGCCTTTTTAGCAGAGCTGCTCCCCAGCCAGTCAGTCCCCAGCCTGTATTGTTACAAGGGGCTCTTCCTTCCTTGGCAGTTGTCTTTATTGAATTTCATGTGATTCCTGTTGGCCTGTTCCTCCAGCCTGCCTGAATCCCTCAGGATAGCAGCTCTGCCCTTGAGCACATTAACTGCAACCCCCAAATTTGTGCAAACTTGATGAGAGTGCACTCTGTTGCCTCTTTCAGGTCATTAATAACAATGTTAAACAGGACAGGTCCCAGGATAGACCCCTGTGGTACTCCACTTGTTACTGGCCTCCAGGTAGAGTATGACCCATTAACCACTACCCTTTGAACCCAGCCAATGCAAGCAGTTTTTTTTTAAACTATCTGGTTGTCCACCCATCCAGATCATAATGTCCTGACTTGGATACAAGAATACTGTGGGAGACAGTGTTGAAAATCTTGTTAAAGTCAAGGTAAATGACATCCACTCCTCTTCCCTTGTCCATAAATCCAGTTATTTTATCATAGAAGGCAATTGGGTTGGTCAGGTATGATTTACTGGTAAATCCATGCTGACTGTTCCAAATCACCACCTCCTTCATCTGCCCAGAAATGGCTTCCAAAGGAACTGTCTCCATGATTTTCCCAGGGACCAAAGTGATGCTGACTGACCTATTATTACCTGGATTGTTCTTTTGGCCTTTTTTGAAGATGGGTGCAACATTTGCCTTTGTCCAGTTATTGGAGATCTCCCTGACTTTTCAAAGATGATGGAGAGTGGCCTTGCAAGGACATCAGCCAGTTTTCTCAGCACCCTTGGATGCAGCCTTTTGGGTCCCGTGGACTTGTACAGGTTGAGTCCTCACAAGTAATCTCTGACTTGATCCTCATCCACTGCTGGCAGTTGACATCCTTGAACCCTTTCACTAAGTACAGAGGCCTGGGAGAGCTTGTTGGTGAAGCATGAAGAAAAGAAGGCATCAAGTACTTCAGCCTTAACTGTGTCCGCTGTCACTAAATCACCTGCTCATGGGCCCACGTTTTCCTTGTTCAGCCTTTTACTAGTAATGTAGCAGTAAAAGCTCTTCTTGTTGCCCTTGGTGTTCCTTGCAAGCGTCAACTCCAGTTGAGCTTTGGCTTTCCTAATACCATCCCTGCATCCCTGGGCAATGTTTCTAAATTTCTCCTTTGTAGCCTGTCCCTGCTTCTACCTCCTGTGTACTGCCATCTTGCATTGGAGCTTTGCCATGATTTCCCTGCTTAGCCAAGCCCATCTCCTGATAGATCTACATTTTATTTTTTTCTCTGAGTATCAGGATGGACTGTCCTTGCACTTGGAGGATGCTGTCCTTAAAGGCCTGTCAACTTTTCTGAGCTCGTTTACCTTTCAGAGCTGCACCCCATGGGATCCCACGTACCAGTTTTCTGAATAAGCTGAAGTCTGCTCTCCTGAAGACCAACTCTTGCTACCTGCTTCCCTCATTTCCCTTGGGGTCTTGAATTCCACTGTTTCATCATCACTACAGCCAAGACTGCCAGTGATTATTGCATCCCCAACCAGTTCCTCCTTGTTCACAAACAGCAGATTCCACTGTGCATCACTACTGACTGGCCCATCCAGTACTTGTACCAAGAAGTTATTCCTGACAGAATGTGGTGTATGATTGCACAGACCCTCACATATACATGCACAGAATCCTTTATTGTTACAATACTGGAGCCTTTATCATAACAGGGCAGTCCCACAGTCTCTCTCTCCATTGCTTCACCCTCTGTCTCTCTCCGTTGCCTCTCTTATATCTTCCTTCCAGCAACGATCACATGTCTGCTCATAATTCCCTTCACCTGTTTTGGCTCTTGAATCAGCTGGTGCTCATTAGGCCACCTCTTCTGCTTTATTCAATTCTTCTTTGGCTTCCACACCTCAGGGTGACTGCAAGCAGCATCCCTAGCTGAGAGCTTTTTCATTTTGATGTTTACAGTTTCCTTACAGAAGGGACAACTAAGCCAGGTGTTCAGGTCTTTTCTCAGGCGTATGTACGCGTCTACTAGTTCTCAGCGCACAGGCCAAAGTCCTATCTGATCTTGACTGAAACTCCCAATTCCACAATTCTTCTCCACAACAAATCTTCTTGACTGGTCATGTCCTACCATGTTGCCCTTCTAGCAGATGTTAGGGAGGTTGAAGTCCTCCATGAGAACCAGGGTCTGTGATTCAGAGACTTGCTTCATCCACTTCCTCACCTTGATGGGGTGGTCTGTAACAAACTCTCACCATGATGTTAACCCTTACTAGCTTGTTCTCTGATTCTGAGCCACATGCTCTCAACTAGGCTCTCATCTGCCCCATACAAGAGCTCCATAAATTCAATCCTCTTTCACAGAGGGACCCCCCCCTTTCCTGCCTGTCTTTCCTGAAGAGCTTGTATCCATCCCAGCATTCCAGTAGTGTGAGCCATTCCACCTTGTCTCAGTTATTTCAACAGTGTTGTAGTTTTGTGACTGCACGAGGAGTTCTAATTTCTTCTGCTTGTTTCCTAGGCTGTGTGCTTTACATTCACAGTGAAAGCATTAAGTTATTAAGTTTTATTCTGTGAATTAAACAGTATGCACAGTAAAATAAATATTTTTGAGCATACTGTAAGTAATAATGTGATTTGTATCTCTAGGGTATCCCTGGAGCTAATCAGGCTTTGGCTCATCCTCCTCACACAGCAAGCACTGGTATTTCTCAGTCTTCAGCAGTGGCGACAGCAGCAGCATCTACAATGACTGCTAGTTCTTCAGGAGGTAAGAGACATTGTGTTTGAGAGGAGCTGATAAACATATGCACCTAAGGATTCTGTGCTTCAGTGACTTTAAATCAGTTCACCCAATGGTTGTGAACTGATTTAAGTGAATCAGATAAGAGCAGTAAAATAAAAAGTGTTGTCTTGCCTGGAAGAAATTACTTATGTGGGTGTATCTTTAATGCTGCATCTAATTCCTAATGTTGCTGTGATCCTGCACCGCTTCTGTGATCCAGTATATCAGGTTAAACTTAGAACCACACAAGGATGGTTTTGGTTAATACCCCCGTGCCGGCTCCCCCCCGAGCCCTGGTTTCTTACTGTTATGGCTCAGTGTGTGACTTGCTGAGTGTGACTATACTAATGCAGTGATTATTTGGGGGGATGGGGAAAGTATGTGATAAATACAATCAGGTATCATGCCTGAGGGATCCATTCAGACACCACTCTGCAGTGCATCTCAGAGGGGAATAGTGCCTGCCCCCAAGAGAATTTAGTTTAAGAAAGAAAAAAATAATACATGAAGAATGATGCATAGTTAGGAAAAGCCTTACTGAATGTACATCGGAAAGAATTGCCAAGACTTAAAGCCTGATAGAGACTGGAGTGTTTGATGTATTCCCTAAATAGTGTATGGGGTATTTCAACACAGCAGAAAATGCCCTTAGTTTAAGATGTTTTCAAATCAACTAAGAAATGTCAGGGACCAAGACTGAATTGAGAGAGAGAGATTGATCTAACACAGAAGATATACCAACAACAGAGTTTCCAGATGACATTACTATTCATTCCTCATCTCTGGGTAAAGTGCAGGGAATCAAGGACAGAGCCCTATGAGATCTTCTGAGAAAGCTGGGTAAGAAGAAGAAACAATACTAACTTTTTATAAAGTATTCTTTGAGTCAGTGTGAGGAAGAAAGCTCTTTTTTCACCAGTGCAGGTGTTTTGACCACTTCCATGTGAGACCACTTAAGCTATCAAATGTTAGAGTAGTAAGATGGGGGCTGCTACATGAGGGAAGGCAAGATGGGAGGCTGAGGATGACTCCAGCACAGGCAGACAGTGCCTTCACTAACATAGCACAGTCCCACAGTAGCTGAGCAGAGCTGGCTTGGTGGTAGTCAAAGGTTCTCTTGACAGTCCAGTGATCATCAGACAAATGGAAGGTAGTGAGTCAGGTCTAAGGTCAGAATCATAATTTAGGTTGGAAGAAACCTTCAGAGGTCATCTAGTCTCAACCCCCTGCTCAAAACAGGTCTAATTAGATCAGGTTGCTCAGGGCCATGTCCAGTCAAGTATTGAACACCTCCAAGGGTGGATATTCCACAACCTCTCTGGGCAACCTGTTCCAATATTCGACCACCCTCATGGTAATCCCCCCCCATCTAATTGGATAGTTCCAACTTGTGCCTGTTGCCTCTCATCCTATCACTGTGCACCTCCAAGAAGAGTCTGGCTCCATCTTCTTTGTATTCTCTAATCAGGTAGTTCTAGACAGCAACAAGGTTTCCCTTGAGCCTTCTCTTTTCCAGGCTAAACAGGCCCAGTTCTCTCAGCCTCTCCTCATATATCATGTGCTCCAGGCCCCTGACCAGCTTGGTGGTTGGGCTCACCCCAGTATGTCAATATCCTTCTTGTACTGGAGAGCCCCAAAACTGGACACGTTACTCCAGATGCAGTCTCACAAGTGCTGAATAAGGACGAAGGATCACTTCCCTGGACCTGCTGGCTACACTCTTGCTAATACAGCCCAGGATGCAGTTGGCTGCCTTTGATGCAAGGGTGTGCTGCCAACTCCTGTTCAACTTGTCCATAAGGACCCTCAGGTCTTTTTCTGCATAGCTGCTTCTTAATCAGTTGGCCCCCGGCCTGCCCTTTTCCATGATGTTATTTCATCCCAGATACAAGATATTGCACTTGCTCTTGTTGAACTGGATGAGGTTCTTGCCAGCCCAGTTCTCCAGTTGCCTCTGAACAGCAGCCCTGCCTTCCAGCATACTGATTGCAAACCCCCCCATTTGATGTCATCTGCAAACTTGCTGAGAGTGCATTATGTCCTATCATCCAGGTCAGTAATGAAGACATTAAACAGTATTGGTCTCAGTATTGATCCCTGAGGGATGCCACCAGCCCCCAGCTGGACTTTGCATCACGTGTCTTGTGAGTCCAGCAGTCCACCCACCCTATTGTCCATTTGTCCATCCCAAATGGATGGCCAAGCCCAGAGAGTTGTGGTGAACGGAGTTAAATCCAGTTGGCGGCCGGTCACGAGCGGTGTTCCCCAGGGCTCCGTTTTGGGGTCAGTCTTGTTCAATATCTTTATCAATGATCTGGATGAGGGGATTGAGTGCTCCCTCAGTAAGTTTGCAGATGACACCAAGTTGGGCGGGAGTGTTGATCTGCTCGAGGGTAGGAAGGCTCTGCAGAAGGACCTGGACAGGCTGGATCGATGGGCTGAGGCCAATTGTATGAGATTCAACAAGGCCAAGTGCTGGGTCCTGCACTTGGGTCACAACAACCCCATGCAACGCTACAGGCTTGGGGAAGAGTGGCTAGAAAGCTGCCCAGAGGAGAAGGACCTGGGGGTGCTGGTTGACAGCCGGCTGAACATGAGCTGGCAGTGTGCCCAGGTGGCCAAGAAGGCCAACGGCATCCTGGCCTGTATCAGAAATAGTGTGGCCAGCAGGAGTAAGGAGGTGATCGTGCCCCTGTACTCGGCACTGGTGAGGCCGCACCTCGAATACTGTGTTCCATTTTGGGCCCCTCACTACAAGAAGGACATTGAGGTGCTGGAGCGTGTCCAGAGAAGGGCAACGAAGCTGGTGAAGGGTCTGGAGCACAAGCCTTATGAGGAGCAGCTGAGGGAACTGGGACTGTTTAGCCTGGAGGAGGCTGAGGGGAGACCTCATCATGTTCTACAACTACCTGAAAGGAGGTTGTAGCGAGGTGGGTGTTGGTCTCTTCTCCCAAGTAACTAGCGATAGGACGAGAGGAAATGGCCTCAAGTTGCACCAAGGGAGGTTTAGATTGGACATTAGGAAAAATTTCTTTACTGAAAGAGTGGTCAGGCCTTGGAACAGGCTGCCCAGGGAAGTGGTTGAGTCACCATCCCTGGAGGTATTTAAAAGATGTGTAGATGTGGTGCTTAGGGACATGGTTTAGTGGGCATGGTAGTGTTGGGTTGATGGTTGGACTCGATGATCTTAGAGGTCTTTTCCAACCTTAATGATTCTATGATTCTTTGATCCCACCAATTTGGTGATTAGAAGACTATGGGGGACTGTGTCAAAGGACTTGCTAAAGTCAAGGTATGCAATATTCAGTGCCCTTACCCTGTACACAGCACCAGTCATCTCATAGAAAACAATGAGGTTGGTCAGGCATGATTTGCCCTTGGGAAACCCGTGTTGGCTGTTCCCAGTCACCTTCTTTTCCTTCATGTGTTTAGAAAGGGCTCCTAAGAGGATTTGCTCCATAACTTTACCAGGGACTGAATTGAGGCTGACCAGCCTGCAGTTCCCTGGATCCTACTTCTTGCCCTTCTCGAAGATGGGTGTGACATTTGCCTTCTTCCAGTCATCAGGATCCTCTCCTGATTGCCATGACCTTTCAAAGATGATTGCTGCCTTGCAATGATATCAGCCAGCTCCTTTAATGCCCTCGGATGCATCCCATCCGGTCACATGGTCTTGTGCATGTCTAAGTGGGTTAAGCAATCCTTAACTCTTTCTTCCTCTACTGTGGGTACTGCTTCACTCCCCCAGACTCTGCTAGGGGGCTCAGGGACCTGGGAGGCCTGAGGACAAGCCTTACCAGTGAAAACTGGGGCAAAGAAGGCATTGAGTACCTCAGCCTTTTCCATTTCCTTTGTCACTAGGTCCCCTGCCCCACTGAGCAATGAGCACTCGCTCTCTTTAGCCTTTCTTTTGCTGCCAATGTCTTTGTAGAAACCTTTCTTGTCACCCTTCACCTCCCTTGCTAGTTTCAACTCCAGCTGAGCTTTGGCTTTCCTGACTCCATTCATACATGCGTGGACAATATCTTTGTATTCCTCCCAAGTAGCCTGTCCCTGCTTCCACCTTTTGTGTGTATCCTTTTTGTGTTTGAGCTCATTCAGGAACTCTATGTTCATCCATGGTGTCCTGCTGCACTTGCTCAACTGTCTGCACATTGGAATGGACCATTCTTATGCTCTGAAGAGACTGTTCTTGAAGATCAGCCAGCTCTCCTGTGTTCCTTTGCCCTCTAGCGCAGTTTCCCCGTGGGATTCTACAAAGCAGGTCCCTGAAGATGCCAGCATTTAGCTCCTGAAGTCCAGGATTATAATTTTGCTGTTTATGTTGCTCCCTCCTCTTAGGATCTAAAACTAGATAGTCTCATGGTCACTGCAGCCAGGACCACCCTTGACCTTCATATCATCCACCAGTTCTTCTTTGTTCATGAACAGAAGGTCCAGCAGAGCATATCCCCTAGTCTGTTCATCAGTCATCTGCATCAAGAAATCATCTTCAATACATTCAAAAAAACCCTCCTGTATTGCTTCTGCCCAGACATATTGCCCTTCCAGCAGATATCGGGTGGTTATAGTCTACCCATTCCTATGGAGGGTCTAGCCAGGAAGTCAGGGTTACTTAGAGGCAGGCCTATTTACAGCATAACTCAGACAAGGACTGACAGCCCAAGTCTGAACATAAATGGACCTACTGGGCTTTAGGCAAGGGGTGTGGGTCCCAGGTGAGGCTGGTCAGGGCCATTAAGATCAATTGATGCACATAGGGCCCTGACATGAAATCCACTACTTAGTTTGTCAATGAGGAGGTTGTTTTGACAGCAATTGGAAAATCTAAGTTAGTTTGAAAGGAATTTTGCAATACATTTAAATGAGAATTTAAATGAGAATTTAAACTTCTTCAAATGAAATCATGTATCTTTGCATTATAACTTGATACTAGAAATGCTGTACTTTACTTTTTTATATATATATATAGTAGATGATTATTTCATTAAAAATTTGGTAACTTGTTTTTTAAAAATATACATCTCTGCTTTTCAGGACATCCACTTGATTTTTTACGAAATCAGCCTCAGTTTCAGCAGATGAGACAAATTATTCAGCAAAATCCTTCCCTGTTGCCAGCATTGCTACAACAGATAGGACGGGAAAACCCTCAGCTATTGCAGGTAACTTTTTAAGTGGCATAGAATAATGTTAACATTGGTGTGACTTCAGAAAAAAGGGAGATGTTGACGTTAACTAAGATAACATGTTAGCAGCAGTTTGCAGCATGCTATTGTCTTTTCAGTAGCTGCCACTGTACAGAACATGGTTTCCATTACATTAAAAATGATGTTTGAATGCCTTTATGACAGGTGTAGAGGGCATCAGGAAGAGGGACAGTCACTGCAACTGGACTTAACTGTGAAATTTTATTTCTTCTAGTTAGCTAGATTTAATCACTCTTCTCTAAATGCTTTTAACTTGTTCTCTTGACTACTGAATTTACCAAACATTAAAACCGTTAGTTGTCTATTGTCAGAACTAAACATTACTTCAGTGCATTACTTACTTTTGTTCTCCCATGCACCACAGCAAATCAGCCAACACCAGGAGCATTTTATTCAGATGTTGAATGAGCCAGTTCAAGAGTCCAGTCAAGGTGGAGGAGGAGGAGGCAGTGGCGGTGGTGGTGGCGGCGGTGGCGGTGATACTGAAGGAGTATCAGAAGCTGGAAATGGTCACATGAACTACATTCAAGTAACACCTCAGGAAAAAGAAGCTATAGAAAGGGTGAGCCTTTCTCCTTTGAAATGTTATATGGCTGCTGCCCTTGACTCCAAGGTTTGTGCATGATTAAGACATACCACGTATAAAGCTATGTTCAGATTGTTAGAGGAAAATGTATCATGCTGGAACCAACAGCCTGAGAGGCGAGGCTGCTGCCGCTTCATGCCCCCAGGTCCAATCAGTAAGTAGCGAGGCTGAAGATGTATTCCCAGTAGGCACACACACACACAGAGCACACATATACACCACATCTATACATGGCCAGCCACACAGATCACAGACAGATGCTCAGAGCACTCACACAAACAGAGACAGCACCAATGGCCTCATCCTGCTCCCCTCTCTGGCTGAGCACAATAGAGGTCCACTGGTGAGAATATATATATATACACACACACACACACACACATATGTACAAAGTGGATCCCTCCAGTAACTGGGCTGGCCAGGACTTCTCAAGTCCCAATAGCTGACCCCTTCCTGTGCTCTCTCCCTTAGAGATACACAGGCACTCTCACACCCAGAGTTGTCCCTTAGAGACCCACTCACCCCCTTGCTCCGAGGCCACTTCACCTAGTCACTGACTAGTCTGGCTTGATCTTTGCTAGCAATCACACACTCGTTTGCACACCCGCACTCACCCGTTTCTGGCACCACAGGCACATGGGCTCTCCAACTCATGGTCTGACTCCAGGTGCTGGCACTCACACCCCCTACACACTCACGCACACAGAATAGAGACCCCTCACCCAGGAAAGAATTAGAAAGGAATTTAATAAGAAGATAGGACAGACTGCGCTGATCAGGTGCAGTGCATAGCCAGACAAGTGTACTGACCAGCAAACTATTTACACCCAACTGGCCCTTTTTATCCCCTTACCCCTCTATTTTCTCAGTCTTGTACCTCCCAAATCACCTAAACACCTCCCTTTTCGCTCATTTGGTTCCTCCCCTACACATCCCTTAATAAATCCTGTGCAGTCCCATACTGCGTTTCCCCTGCATCATGTTGTTAAGGGATGTTAAGAGTGTGGCTGCCTCCTCCAGCAGCTCCGGCCCAGGACTACCTCCTGCCTGGCCACTGGAGCCCAGCTACATGTGCCTGGGGACCCAGGGTCTCTGCCTAGGCTGAGGGATGCAGCTGCTGCTTTCCCGTTTGTAGGTTCAACCAGTAGCAAAGATGAGCACATATCCCAGAGACACAAACACACACAGACACACACAGGACACTGACACGGTCAGTTACACAGACAAGGCACTGCCTTCAACAGCACTTACATATAGGACTCATATGAAACATAAGCACAGACAGCCAAGTCCCCTTCCTCCTCTTCGGCTGGTAGAGATAGAAGTTCACTAGTGAAAGCACACACATGACACTCTAGATTCACAAGCACACGCACATTCGTGGATCCCCCAAGTACCAAAATGGCCCCCTCTGTCCATCTGGTACCCCTGCCCAGATCCCAGGCCCTCTTACCCGCTTCACTGGTCCCCAACTCGCCGGCTAGTCCAGCTTGATGGTTGCTAGCAAACACACACACACACTCACACACTTGTCCCACAGGCACCCCACATTCATCAGTTCCCCAGATATCATCATGGACCCTTGCCTGCCTGATATCCCAGCCCAGACCCGAGGTCCCCCTACTTGCCAGCTACTCCAGCTTAAAGTTTGCTAGTAAATACACCCCCTCCCCCATGGTTTGGGGAAGATACAGACACTCATACCCCATCAGCAGCCGGCACCAGGCACACAGGCTGTGACCCATGGTCCTGCTCCAGCTGCTGGCACTGAGCCCCTCACTCGCCTCACTCACGCCAGTCCCTCCCAGTAGCTGGTTTTCAGGACGCATGCCATTCCCACCCCAATGGCTGGAGGTTAAAGACCCCCACTCGCTCCAGTAGCTGGCACCACAGTCCAGGGGTGCCTACACCCCTGGTCTGACTCCTGTAGCTGGCACTCAGTCCACTCAGTCTGGTCCCCCCAGTACCTGGTACTCCAGGCACAAAGTCTGTAGGACCATCCCTAGGTCCAGAGAGCTATGACCCTTCCAACTACTGATGCTAGGACCCTCACTCGCTCCAGTAGCTGACACCACAGGCTGCAGGGTGCCCACACCCCCAGTGTGACTCCAGTAGCTGGCACCAGATTCCACTCACACACATATAGGTCTCACCAGTACCTGCCACTTAGTGTTTGCATCACACATACACACAGGATATGTGTATCTGCCCCTGTACTCGGCACTGGTGAGGCCGCACCTCGAATCCTGTGTTCAGTTTTGGGCCCCTCACTACAAGAAGGACATGGAGGTGCTGGAGCGTGTCCAGAGGAGGGCAACGAAGCTGGTGAAGGGCCTGGAGCACAAGCCTTATGAGGAGCGGCTGAGGGAACTGGGGTTGTTTAGCCTGGAGAAGAGGAGGCTGAGGGGAGACCTCATCGCGCTCTACAACTACCTGAAAGGAGGTTGTAGCGAGGTGGGTGTTGGTCTCTTCTCCCAAGTAACTAGCGATAGGACAAGAGGAAATGGCCTCAAGTTGCGCCAAGGGAGGTTTAGATTGGACATTAGGAGAAATTTCTTTACTGAAAGAGTGGTCAGGCCTTGGAACAGGCTGCCCAGGGAAGTGGTTGAGTCACCATCCCTGGAGGTATTTAAAAGACGTGTAGATGAGGCCCTTAGGGACATGGTTTAGTGGGCATGGTGTGTTGGGTTGACGGTTGGACTCGATGATCTTAGAGGTCTTTTCCAACCTGTATGATTCTATGATTCTATGATTCTAGGATAGAGAGTGAGAATACGCAGAGAGAGTTAAGAAAAGATTTAATAAGAAGATATAAGAAGACAGGACAGACTGTGGTGGGCAGGCGCAGGGCTCAGGCAAATGTATTAACCAGCCTCGTTTTCCACACAACCAGCTCCTTTTATACCCCTTTCTGTCTACCTCCCCCCTTTGTTCCTCCCTGCTCTCCCTTTTCCCTGCACATCCCTTCATGAGTTTCTATAGTTCTATGGATTCCCTCACCCCTCCCAGTCCAGGATAGCCCCTGGTTTACAATCTTATCAGTTGCAAAGTCCAGGTTGATCTTCCTGGAAGCAGAGCCTGTGGTTTCTTGGTAGCCCATCAATAAGTGTGACTGGAGAGGTTTGTTTCTTGTCATTGTCTCCATGTTTGTTTTGACAGGTCTGTGTCTCTGTGTATTTTGTTTCTGGTTTCCCCCTTTTTTCCCTTAGTTTCCCAATTGACAAGGTCCCTGATCAGATAACCTTGCTGGAATAAACATTCTCACACTCTTACATGTCCTCATCAATTAGTGTGACTGACCAGGTGTGGTTCTCATCACTACCTCCCTTATCATTTGTCGGCCAGGTTTGTGTCCCTGGATGTTCTTGTTTATGGCTTTCTCCTTTTCTTATTATCCTTTTTTGTGTTGAATAAGACCCTTGGCCAGATACCCTTAAAGGAGCAGACTCTCCACATACCCTTACACACATAATGTGTCCCACACCCCTAGGCAGCAACCCCCTTAGTCTGAAAGGTGATCCGGAGAGCTCCTCCCTATCGGTCATTTTGATGTGTTTCACATCTGGACACTGGGGCTGATGGCTCTGCTGGCACAGCCCTGTGAGGGGCAGGGTGTTTCTTCCTCTGGAGTCTGTAATTTGCATTCCCACCTGCCATTGTGGGCCCCTGTGCTCCTCTGGGCTTGTGCAGATGAGCTGATGGCTCCTGTGATGGGCCTGGAAGGAGCCAGGAAGGGTATTATTTGAGCTCCCCCTCCTGCCTTTGTCTCTCTGAGCTCCTTTGTGGGTGTGCAGAGGAGCTCTTATCACATAACCTAGCACAGATAGCTTGTTAAAAATTTTTAGGTTTATGGTATAATATTTGACAGCTGCTGTAGGTTTCATCTGTTCCAAAGCCCCACAAGGAGTACAGTATGCTTACCCCTTCCTCAGAAGTCCATCTCAAAACTTGGTGCTCTACATGATGCTACTACTGATATGCATGTGCTGTTTGGAAGTGTGAGACTAAATCTCATAATGGTTGATAAGGGATAGTAGGACCTAGTCTCTCACAGAGTTGATCTGGTATATACATAGTACTTTGCAGATGCTCTGAGCTGTTTTAAGGAAATCTTGAGAAAAAGACACTTTACTGGCTTTCATTTGGCTAAAACAAAGATGAAAATGAGTTTAGTGAAATGGGTTTAGCGTGCACTTGGCACAGTAACAAGCCCTTTTCTGATACTCTGATTTTTTCAGTCATAATGTCAGAAGACATTAGTCATAGAATCACAGAATCATTTAGGTTGGAAAAGACCCTTAAGATCATTGAGTCCAACCGCAAACCTAACACTACCAAGTTCACCACTAAACTATGGCCCTAAGCGCCACTTCTACACATCTTTTAAATACCTCCAGGGATGGTGACTCAACCACTTCCCTGGGCAGACTGTTCCAACGCTTGATAACCCTTTCAGCGAAGAAATTTTTCCTAATATCCAATCTAAACCTCCCCTGGCGCAACTTGAGGCCGTTTCCTCTCATCCTATCACTTGCTACTTGGGAAAAGAGACCAACACCCACCTCGCTACAACCTCCTTTCAGGTAGTTGTAGAGAGCGATAAGGTCTCCCCTCAGCCTCCTCTTCTCCAGGCTAAACAACCCCAGTTCCCTCAGCCGCTCCTCATAAGACTTGTGCTCCAGACCCTTCACCAGCTTCGTTGCTCTTCTTTGGACACACTCCAGCACCTCCATGTCTTTCTTGGAGTGAGGGACTGTCCTGGTTCCAGCTGGGACAGGGTTAACTTTCTTCCCAGTAGCCTGGGGGGTGTGCTGTGTTTTGGGTTCGGTGTGAAAGGAGCGTTGATGGCCCATTGATGCTTTGGCTGTTGCTGGGTGATGCTTGCACCGGGAGGGGGGAGCACAGCCGGGGTGGTGGACCCAGCTGGCCAATGGGGTATTCTATACCATGTGACATCATGCTCAGTATAAAAACCAGGTGTGTGGGGGGGCTCGCCCCCCGTTCGTGACACGCGGTCGGCGGTCGGTGAGCGGTTGTGTTGTGCATTGCCTGCTTTGTGTATTCTGTTATTGTTGTTGTTCTCACTTTTATTATTACTGTTCTACTTAGTTTTATTTCAATTATTAAACTGTTTTTATCTCAACCCGGGAGCTTTCCTACTTGTGCCCTCCCAATTCTCTCCCCCATCCCACCGGGGGGGGGTGATCGAGCGGCTGCGTGGCGTTTATTTTTGCTGGCTGGGGTTAAACCACGACAGTCCTTTTTGGCGCCCAACGTGGGGCACGAAGGGTTGAGATAACGACAGATTATTTAGAACATATTAAGGAATTTATATCTGGTAACATATTCGTTTGTTCTGCACCATGCTCTTGTTTTTACTGTACCTGTTAAAAATTGGAGTTGGGTTTTGTAGTCTGTTGTGCTCTGCCGTGATTAATGATGTTTTGCCTGGGAGATTTGTTACTAAAACGCTGGCATTGGGGGTTATTTGGTATTTGGGATTCGTAATGAAGCCGTTTCTGCATTTCGGGTACCACCTCATGGAGACCATTAGCAATTATACCTTTTCCTCCGAGAGATTTTTTATGGAGGAAATAGAGAATGGCACCCTCACTACCTTCATCTCCTTTGTTAAAATAACTTGCCAGTACCTTGAACATCCCTGGGTAGTTAAGATATATCTCTTGGTACTCCTTGGGAATATTGTTGCGGTTTTCTCCAAGGTTAGTAAGCAATTTAAGAATGTCATCCAGAGATCTGCCCCAAGGTTGGATAGTTATGAGTGGCAGGGCGAGTGGGATAGCATGGGCAAATGCCTAGGGCGATGGGCACCCCCAGTGTTCTGGAACTTTACCCCTGAACAAGTGAAGAACCCTGAAAAATTAGTAGAATATTTGGAAGAAGTATGCTGTCACCCTGGCCATTCCAGGGAGACACAAATCACTACAATGTGCTGGGGCCTGGCCCACGCCTACCGAGCCCTGTTTAACACCACTCAGAACCCCCAAGGGGAAGGAAACGTCTCTGCAGCTGATGACAAAGCAACAGGCCCTGCGGCTACCCCACCCCCCACGGCAAGCACAGCGGCTCCCTCACCCCCCAGGGCAGGCACGGCAGCTACTCCGCCCCCTGCGACAGAGAACCAACCCCTGCCGGTATCAGTCGCCCCTATACAAAAGAGAAAATGCACAAGAAAATCAGCTCGTCTAGTAAGGGATGAAGATGAACCAGGGCCATCACGAGAACAGGAGGAGGAGGAGGCAGAACCCGTAAATGAGATGGTGACCACCCGATCCCTATCTCTGGGTGAGCTGCGAGATATGCGAAAAGACTTCAGCCGTCGTCCAGGGGAGCACATTGTCACCTGGCTGCTCCGATGCTGGGATAACGGGGCCAGTAGCCTGGAATTAGAGGGCAGGGAAGCCAAGCAGCTGGGATCCCTTTCTAGGGAAGGGGGCATTGACAAAGCAATTGGACAAGGGGCACAAGTCCTCAGCCTCTGGAGGCGACTCCTGTCAGGTGTGAAGGAAAGGTATCCCTTCAAGGAAGATGTTATATGCCACCCAGGCAAGTGGACCACCATGGAGAGAGGTATCCAGTACCTGAGAGAATTAGCCGTGCTGGAAGTGATTTATGATGACCTGAACAACGAGCAGTTATCCAAAGACCCAGATGAGGTCAAATGCACCCGACCCATGTGGCGGAAGTTTGTACGGAGCGCACCAGCGTCACATGCAAACTCATTGGCAGTAATGACCTGGAGAGATGGAGAGGAACAAACAGTGGATGAACTGGCTGGCCAACTCCGGCAATATGAAGAAAGTCTCTCTTCCTCCCTACGGGCCTGTGTCTCTGCTGTGGAGAAACTGTCTCAGGAGGTCCAGCAAATCAAAGAGGATATGTCCTGCTTCCCCCCTGCACGGGCCAGCGTCTCAGCCATTAGGAGCAAACGTCCCTCTGCTCAAGAGAGGAGACATCGTGGGTACACACCCCGGGGCACCCTGTGGTTTTACCTGCGTGACCACGGAGAGGACATGAGGAAGTGGGATGGAAAACCTACCTCAGTCCTACAGGCACGGGTACATGAGTTGCAAGGGAAAACAACCACAAAAGGGGGTTCTTCCAGGAAAACCGCTGCTCCGATCTCCAGTGAGTTCCCCAGACAGAGTAGAAGGGCTGATTCCACTTCCGACCTTAACAAAGGGACTTCTGACTCATACTTACAAGAAGTAGATAGCGAATATGATGACCAGGACTAGAGGGGCCCTGCCTCCAGCCAGGTGGAGGAAAGGGACAACCGGGTTTACTGGACTGTGTGGATTCGATGGCCTGGCACATCAGATCCACAAGAATATAAGGCTCTCGTAGACACCGGTGCGCAGTGTACCCTGATGCCATCAGGCTATAAAGGGGCAGAACCCATTTGTATTTCTGGAGTGACAGGGGGATCCCAAGAGTTAACTGTGTTGGAGGCGGAAGTGAGCCTAACCGGGAAGGAGTGGCAGAAGCACCCCATTGTGACTGGCCCAGAAGCTCCGTGCATCCTTGGCATAGACTACCTCAGGAGAGGGTATTTCAAGGACCCAAAAGGGTACCGGTGGGCTTTTGGTATAGCTGCCCTGGAGACGGAGGAAATTAAACAGTTGTCCACCTTGCCCGGTCTTTCAGAGGATCCTTCTGTTGTGGGGTTGTTAAAGGTCCAAGAACAACAGGTGCCAATCGCTACCACAACAGTGCACCGGCGGCAATACCGCACCAACCGAGACTCCTTGATCCCCATCCATGTGCTGATTCGTCGACTGGAGAGCCAAGGAGTGATCAGCAAGACTCGCTCACCCTTTAACAGTCCCATATGGCCAGTGCGAAAGTCCAATGGAGAGTGGAGGCTAACAGTAGACTACCGTGGCCTGAACGAAGTGACGCCACCACTGAGTGCTGCCGTGCCGGACATGCTGGAACTTCAATACGAACTGGAGTCAAAGGCAGCCAAGTGGTACGCCACCATTGATATCGCTAATGCATTCTTCTCCATCCCTTTGGCGGCAGAGTGCAGGCCACAGTTTGCTTTCACTTGGAGGGGTGTCCAGTACACCTGGAACCGACTGCCCCAGGGGTGGAAACACAGCCCTACCATTTGCCATGGACTAATCCACACTGCACTGGAACAGGGTGAGGCTCCAGAACACCTGCAATACATTGACGACATCATTGTGTGGGGCAACACAGCAGAGGAAGTTTTCAAGAAAGGGGAGAGAATAGTCCAAATCCTTCTGAAGGCCGGCTTTGCAATAAAACGAAGTAAGGTCAAGGGACCTGCACAGGAGATCCAGTTTTTAGGAATAAAATGGCAAGATGGACGTCGTCAGATCCCAACAGATGTGATCAATAAAATAACAGCCATGTCTCCACCAACTAACAAAAAGGAAACGCAAGCTTTCTTAGGCGTTGTGGGCTTTTGGAGAATGCATATTCCAAATTACAGTCAGATCGTAAGCCCTCTCTATCACGTGACCAGGAAGAAGAACGACTTCAGATGGGGCCCTGAGCAACGACAAGCATTTGAGCAAATTAAACAGGAGATAGTTCAGGCAGTAGCCCTTGGGCCAGTCCGGGCAGGACAAGATGTGAAGAATGTGCTCTACACCGCAGCCGGGGAGAATGGCCCTACCTGGAGCCTCTGGCAGAAAGCACCAGGGGAGACTCGAGGTCGACCCTTAGGGTTCTGGAGTCGGGGATACAGAGGATCCGAGGCCCACTACACTCCAACTGAGAAGGAGATATTGGCAGCATATGAAGGGGTTCAAGCTGCTTCGGAAGTGGTTGGCACTGAAGCACAGCTCCTCCTGGCACCCCGACTGCCGGTGCTGGGCTGGATGTTCAAAGGGAGCGTCCCCTCTACACATCATGCAACCGATGCTACGTGGAGTAAGTGGGTCGCGCTGATCACACAACGGGCCCGAATAGGAAACCCCAGTCGCCCAGGAATCTTGGAGGTGATCACGAACTGGCCAGAAGGCAAAGATTTTGGAATATCCCCAGAGGAGGAGGTGACGCGTGCTGAAGAGGCCCCACCATATAACAAACTACCAGAAAACGAGAAGCAATATGCCCTGTTCACGGATGGGTCCTGTCGCCTTGTGGGAAAACATCGGAGATGGAAGGCTGCTGTATGGAGTCCTATACGCCAAGTTGCAGAAACTGCTGAAGGAGAAGGTGAATCGAGTCAGTTTGCAGAGGTGAAAGCCATCCAGCTGGCCTTGGACATTGCCGAACGAGAAAAATGGCCAGTACTTTATCTCTATACTGACTCATGGATGGTGGCGAATGCCCTGTGGGGGTGGTTGCAGCAGTGGAAGCAGAACAACTGGCAGCGCAGAGGTAAACCCATCTGGGCTGCCGCATTGTGGCAAGATATTGCTGCCCAGGTAGAGAACCTGACTGTAAAAGTACGACACGTAGATGCTCACGTACCCAAGAGTAGGGCCAGTGAAGAGCACCAAAACAACCAGCAGGTGGATCAGGCTGCCAAGATCGAAGTAGCTCAGGTAGATCTGGACTGGCAACATAAAGGTGAATTATTTATAGCTCGGTGGGCCCATGACACTTCAGGCCACCAAGGGAGAGATGCAACATATAGATGGGCTCGTGATCGAGGGGTGGACTTAACCATGGACACTATTGCACAGGTTATCCACGAATGTGAAACATGCGCTGCAATCAAGCAAGCCAAGCGAGTAAAGCCTCTTTGGTATGGAGGACGATGGTTGAAGTACAAATATGGGGAGGCCTGGCAGATTGATTATATCACGCTCCCACAAACCCGACAGGGCAAGCGCTATGTGCTCACCATGGTGGAAGTAACCACAGGATGGCTGGAAACATATCCTGTGCCCCATGCCACCGCCCGGAACACCATCCTGGGCCTTGAAAAGCAAGTCCTGTGGCGACATGGCACCCCAGAAAGAATTGAGTCAGACAACGGGACTCACTTCCGAAACGCCCTCATAGACACCTGGGCCAAAGAGCACGGCATTGAGTGGGTCTATCACATCCCCTACCATGCACCAGCCTCCGGGAAAATTGAACGATACAACGGGCTGTTAAAGACAACACTGAGGGCAATGGGTGGTGGGACATTCAAGCATTGGGACACACATTTAGCAAAGGCCACCTGGTTAGTGAACACTAGGGGATCTGTCACTCGAGCTGGCCCTGCCCAATCCAAACCCTTACGTGCTGTAGAGGGGGATAAAGTCCCTGTCGTGCATATGAGAAATATGCTGGGGAAGACAGTCTGGGTTGCTCCTGCCTCTGGCAAGGGAAAACCCATCCGTGGGATTGCTTTTGCTCAGGGACCTGGGTGCACTTGGTGGGTGATGAGAAAGGATGGGGAAGTCCGGTGTGTACCTCAGGGGGATTTAATTTTGGGTGAAAATAGCCAATGAACTGAATTGTACGATGTTAGTTATTACATAGTACTGTATGTCATCACTTTTATGGTTACCATATGCCATATTAACAGTATTACAGTAAGAATCACCCAGATTAATTTAGGATGAACGCCGATGAAACTGAGCAAGGTGCAACAATGATAGAACCGGACGAGTGCCCAGAACTGGCCTCCGCATGCAAGAGCCTGACACCACACACCATCTCTCCTGCCCTGCAAGACTGTTACGACAGGTGGAACCCGAAGTCATGGACTAAATGAACTCAACGGACGTTTTAGAGGGATGGCCCATGGACTAAGGGAATGATATCTCTGTGTGCGTATATATCAAAAGGCAGGGAAAAGGAGCGGTGACTAATTGGAATGTATGGGAAAATGTGAGACCTGGGCATGATGTAGATGGTATAGAATAAGGGGTGGATATTGTCCTGGTTCCAGCTGGGACAGGGTTAACTTTCTTCCCAGTAGCCTGGGGGGTGTGCTGTGTTTTGGGTTCGGTGTGAAAGGAGCGTTGATGGCCCATTGATGCTTTGGCTGTTGCTGGGTGATGCTTGCACCGGGAGGGGGAAGCACAGCCGGGGTGGTGGACCCAGCTGGCCAATGGGGTATTCTATACCATGTGACATCATGCTCAGTATAAAAACCAGGTGTGTGGGGGGGCTCGCCCCCCGTTCGTGACACGCGGTCGGCGGTCGGTGAGCGGTTGTGTTGTGCATTGCCTGCTTTGTGTATTCTGTTATTGTTGTTGTTCTCACTTTTATTATTACTGTTCTACTTAGTTTTATTTCAATTATTAAACTGTTTTTATCTCAACCCGGGAGCTTTCCTACTTGTGCCCTCCCAATTCTCTCCCCCATCCCACCGGGGGGGGGTGATCGAGCGGCTGCGTGGCGTTTATTTTTGCTGGCTGGGGTTAAACCACGACAGGGACCCAAAACTGAACACAGTATTCGAGGTGCGGCCTCACCAGTGCTGAGTACAGGGGCACGATCACCTCCCTACTCCTGCTGGCCACACTATTTCTGATACAAGCCAGGATGCCGTTGGCCTTCTTGGCCACCTGGGCACACTGCCGGCTCCACACTTCCGAACACTGGGCTAGTATCAGTTTATTTCTCATGGCTGTGCCTTTGTTACCAAACTTCTGAAAATGAAAACCCTTTGGAGCAGTTAAAAGTATGGCTTAATGTGGTGTTCTGGCTACCTTCCAGTGGTTTGCAAATGACAGATTGGAAGTTGCTGCTCCAGGCCCCTTTTCTTAAAGATACTGAACTGTTACATAGTTCCATAGTTCAAAATGTGCTTTGTTTCAGGTTAACTTTATCTGCAGCAGTGCAAAGTGTTTATTTTGTAATGTTGCTGTGATACAGGTCTGTTTAGCTCAAGTGGTAGCCTGGAATATTAAACACACAAGGAATCTTAATATATGAACTGTATTTTCTAAATGTGTTTCTCTTCTTCAGCTAAAGGCTTTAGGGTTTCCTGAAGGACTTGTGATACAAGCATATTTTGCTTGTGAGAAGAATGAAAACTTGGCTGCCAACTTTCTTCTACAACAGAACTTTGATGAAGATTGAAAAGGAGAGACTTTAATCTCATATTTTCTGCCACTGCATTACAATAATGTTGTTTGCTGGATTGTCTGGGATAGTTGGGCTCCTATCCATAGTATTTGGGCTCCTATTCACAGTATTTTTTGTGTGGTTGGGAGGGGGGGGTATAAGAAATGAAGCAAGGAAAAATGCAAGCATGTCTGCTTTAAACTGGCAAATGCTGCAAATCACAGTTTAAAATAACATACAGTCAAAAATCAGCTTCTGCAGATATTTAGTTCCTTCTGTAAACTGTAGGTTAACCGTTTTCTGGGTTTTCACTCTTGCTGTGCTAGTTTCAGAAAATTAGTGTAATGCTCTGCTTTATGCTTGGGGTGGGGTGGGTTTTGGGTTTTTTTTTTGTTTTATTGCTTTTTGGGGGGGCGTCTGCTTAGAGAGGGGGAGTTTTTGGGTTTGTTTCTGTTTATTTTTACTTAACATTGGTATTGAAGATAACTTTTGGTACCTACAGTCTACAGTCTGTGTTTCATGGCAACAATGGATAATGGCTTTGTGAAATTTAAAAAATCTGAGCAAGTAAATGCTATAATATAGGTGGTACTTTTGCTGCTTCAGATATATAAAATTAGTGCAACAAACCCACTATTTCATCTTTAATATTGGGTTAAAAAGCTAAATTCCTTCAAATGAAAGTCCATTACTGTTTAAAAATTTCTCGAACATTAAGTGAGACCCCCTTCTAGTATGGTTTAAGAAGCTGCATACATAAAGGCAAACTTATTTTCTTCTTTGCATCTCTTATTTTTGGGAAAAATTATAGCTATCTAATTACTGTTTATTTGAATGTTTTTTTCCAGCAAAGATTTTTCTAAAAACAACTATTGCATGTTTGGCTTTAATGCATTCACTCATGTGAACTGATTTTTTTGGTCAGTAAAGGAAATGTAAGTTTTCTTTTTATCTTCTAGTGAGACTCTATTATCAAGTCAAATCTTACTTTCCTACTTTTCTGTTAAGCTTAGTCCAACAAATACAGCTGGAAGCATCTCAGAACCCAAGTGTCTAATATTTGTAATACCTTAAACTTTAATTTTTTTCATTGTTGGAAACACAGGACCACTCTGAAGCTCTTGGCATTATACTATTCTTGAATAGATGGTAATGTTCCAGAGAGTTATCTTCAGTGAGGACATTGTGTGGTTAAACTACATTGTAAGGGAGAGAAGTTTGGAATTTGAGAATTAAGCAGTCAAGTTACTGCATCCCAGAGGATTATGCACACTTACTTTACTTTCTATTAAAAATAATCTCTAACTGTAGAGCTCTGAGCATTACTTCTTGGTGCCTTGCTGTTATTTATTTTGTATAATGATCAGATAATTTAGCTATTGTTCCTTTTGGTATATTTTGACTTTATACTGATTGGCAAAATTGTCTCTATAGTGTGGGGGACAAAACCAAATTCCAGTCTCTCCTGAGTCTTTTGTACAATGCTTCCTGAACGCAACTTGGGAATGTTTTGAGCTTATACTGTCATATTCCAGTGAATTTCCCTGTCTTGTTCATGTAAATGAAGCCATTATTTTTTGTCTGTAAAAACAACTTTGACTTAGCTCTAGAATAATTATGAAAATTATTAATATTCATAGTTGTACAACCATGAACTGTAGAATGTTTTTCTGCATGGAATATGTAGAAGTAGATTTACCTGCTACTTATGCTCAAAGCACAAGTCATGTAGCTCAGAAAACAGGGTAGGGATGGAGAAGGAGTGAAACATCTTTCTCAGTATTTAATTTTTTCATTGGCTGGCCTTAATTTTTAAAAAAATTGAATAAAATAACAGACATAATAGAGCCTTTGATGGCTCCTCTGTAGCCTTAAGCATCTGTGATGGTCTTTAGATATTTTGTATTTTAATCATTAAATGGTATTCTTAAAAATTTCATAGGTGCAAAATATCTAAATGTTTATCAGTACAAGCTATATGATGCTGCTAAAAACAAAGTAACACTTTCACAATTCTTGCATTCTACAGAAGTTATATTAAAAATTGCCAGACAATACATTTTAGATTAACAACTAAGCAGGAATTCGATATATTTATGGTATTGCAAGATATAGATTAATGATGTAATGTTCTGCAGGCAAAAAGGGGCTAATAATTAACTGTAAAAATAATATCTTCCAGATAATTGAAAAATGCTAATTTGATCTGAGCGTCCTTTACTACATTGCTCGTACCTAACTGAAAGAAAAACTTTTGGTTTGTGGGAATCCTCTGTACAAATTAAATTGTTTGCTCTTAAAAATAATCAATCCTCCCTCGAAAGGATGGAGAATAAAGCAAGAATGGCTGTGAATATTCCTATTGTGATTCCTTCAGTTGTGATCCTAAAGTGTTTTTCTCATTATAAATACTTTTGGATTGAACACTACCTAATTTTATCTTTGCAGAATTTTTCTTAGGGGGGAAAAAGCGCAAGTAGCTTTAGTGTGACCTAAACAAGTTGCTTAGTGTATTGGGTGCATGTGGCAAGGTTTTGGTAGTGAGCGGGGTGGTGATGCAGGGGTGGGCTCTCTGAGAAGACATCAGGGGATGCCCTCTGCTGGACAAAGCCATTTCCAGATGGCTCGACAATAGTCCCATCACAGGCCAAAGCTGAGCCAATCTATGAAGTTTGTAGTGCCTTTGTAAAAACGTATTTAAAAAAGGGCAGAAAATGCTAGACAAACAGAGGGCGGGGGGGGAAGAGTGAGAAACAGCAGTGCAAACACTAAGGTCAGAGAAGAAGAATGGGAAGGAGGTGCTTCATGGAGCAGGTATTCCCCTGCAGTCCGTGGAAGACACTACGCCAGAGCAGTTTGATATTTCCTGAAGGAATTGCAGCCCACAGAGAACTGGAGCAGATTTTCCTGACAGGAACTGCAGCCTGTGGAGAGGGCCCGCGCTGGAGCAGGGGAAAAGTGTGAGGAGGAAGGAGCGGCAGAGAAAAACTATTATGAACTGACCACAATCCCCCATCCCCCCCTGCACCGCTTGGGGCGGGTGGGGGCAGGGGAGGTAGAGGAGTCGGGAATGAAGGAGTAAAGTTGAGCCTGGGGAAAAAGGGGGATTGTGCAGAATGTGTTGTTTTAATCTTTTTGTCTTTTTTTCTCACTATCCAAATCTATTTTGATTGGCAATAAATTAAATTAATTTTCCCAAACTTGAGTCTGTTTTGCCCCTGATGGTAATTGGTAAGATATCTCCCTGTCTTTATCTTGACCCATGAGTTTTTTCATCTTATTTTCTCCCCCTGTCCTGTTGAGGAGGGGGAGTGAGAAGCAGCTGGGTGCAGGGCTGGCTGCTGGCCAAGGTCAACCCACCACACTTAGGTATGATGCTCCCCATTCCTTACCAGCTATTGCCCTAGGAACAGGAAGTGTCTGAATAGGTAATTGTTCTTCAACTTCTTTGCAACAGCTCCTCAGGGGCTTGGGCGCTACTTGCTAAAGAAGCTGTGAACAGTAGCTAAGAAGAGCAAGTGCTTTTTCTCTTAAATTTTGTTATATTAGGATTATCACTTATGTTGGAAAACCTTCAGATGTCTTCATATTGAAATGGATGAAAACTACTTAAAATTCTTCTTTCTTCTCTCATGCTATTCATTATGACCTTTTCAGTGGGTAAAACAACCTATTCTGAAAGTTGCATCAATTCTATGCTTTGTTTTTTCCTGTGTCCTTTATGTTGTTTTATTTTAAACACTGTAGTTTATCCTTATCCCTAATCCAAAATCGTCTCATCAATCTAGCCAAAACCCAAGAGATTGGATTGATACACTGTACCCTTACTACCCACAACAAGAGAGTATGTGTCCTGGTTTTGGCTGGGATAGGGTTAAATTTCTTCCTAGTGCTGTGTTTTGGATTTAGTATGAGGAGAATGTTGATAACACACTGATGTTTTCAGTTGTTGCTAAGTGCCCTCCTAGTCCAAGGACAGCTCCCGTGCCTACTGACTGAGCTAGGTACACAAGATGGGAGGGAACATAATCAGGACAGCCAGCCCAGCTGGCTAATGGGGTATTCCATACCATGTGACGTCATGCTCAGTATATGAATGGTAGGCATGATCCAGGAAGTACCGGTCGCTACTTGGTTATCGGTCAGCGCGGGTGGTGAGCAATTGCATTGTTCATCACTCATTTTGTATATTCTATCATTATTTATTATTATTATTCTCCCTTTTCTGTTCTATTAAACTGTCTTTATCTCAACCCACGAGTTTTTCTCACTCTTACCCTTCCGATTCTCTCCCCGTCCCACTGGGGGGGCGGGGGGAGTGAGTGAGCGGCTGCGTGGTATTTGGCTGCCTGCCAGATTAAACCACGACAGTATTTTTTTAGGAATATGTGGGGTAATAGCATACCAAGCAAAAAATATTAACTATAATTTTGAAGCATCAACCTGAATGCTTACTTTAAGAATATGCCTGTGGTGGTGCATTCATACCCCCCTTCTTCCCTGGGCCACTTGTTGATCTGGGCCGCCTGTTGATCTCAGAAATTTCCATGAAACCTCGGCCTTGGTGTATTGAGTCTGGCAGTTGAGCGCTCCTTGACTGTATCAGAAACTCTGCACAGCTGAGGCTGGGAACATACTCCTACTGTCTGGCCCGGGTGTCCAGCAGAACAACACCGAAACCTTGAGAATTCTTTAGTAATTACCACCTGGGACTGTGGCCAGGATGGAAATTTACGGATGACTAAAGCCAACCATCTTGCGAACCTATAAACGGTGGTCCTGAGTGAGGCCCTTTGAGCTCTCCTGGACCGCAGCAGCTGCACCCAGCATCTCCCTCTGAGTGGGACGCCTCTCAGAGCTTGCGATCTTTCAGGCCTGCGATATTTGGAGGACCACTGGGTCCTGGGTGAGTCCCTTTCGAAGCTCAACCCTTCACCCGTTGAGAGGGAATGCTTAGACATTCGACGTGAATATTTCTTCACTGAAATCGAGGGGAATTTTTAACAGGTATACCTTCTGTATATTTTTATATATATATATGTTTCTCTGTGTGTGTGAACTAATAGTAAGCATAATCTGTAGTTAAGTTGTGATGGTAGTAGACTTACTAACCTATTTTGCAAATATTGAATAGTTAATGATTAGGCGTTACTAAAGTTTGTTAATGATTAGTTGATAACTAAGTGTTGCTAAATTGTGAATGAAACCTAGACTGTCCCTGAAATATAAACCCTTAGATGATTTTCCCTTGTATGTTTCACCCATGTAATAAGTAATAGAGTGAACCTTGCCATCGAATTCTATTAGGTTGCACCTTTATAAATCTCTATTAAAATCACTTTCTGCTAATTTCTTTGACGGTGATTCTTTAAGCGGCCTCTAAACCACTCACTCGCGACAATGCCCTACTGAGAACTTGGTTTTGTGCCTCTCAATTTTTTTTAACTCATGTAAGCTGGTCTATCACATTGGTTTCAGTGGGTCTGACTTATTCTAGCTGAGATTTTGGGGACAGGTGTGTTAGTGTTTTAAAATTTTGTACTGGTTTCCCTCAAGCCTGGCTCTATGTGCAAAAAACAAGCCAACTATGGAGTTTCTGCATCTGAAAATTGCTTTTAATTCAATGTATATGATAAGCTGGTGTGGTGGTGCATTACCCCCCCATCCTGGGCCGCTCCACGATCTCAGAAACTCCCGTTAAACCTTGGCCTTGGTGTAATGAGTCAGGCGGTGAAGCGTCCCTTTACCGTATCAGGAACTCTTGCATAGCTGAGGTTGGGGAATGTACCGATCATACCAGAAACTTCCACTGCCTGGCCCAAGTGGAGGACAAGAGCAGGGATAATTGTCATCCCCTGATACCCTTATCTGAGTCGTAGCTCAAGTGGAACGATACTATTGTTACTGAAACCTTGAGAGTTTTGACAGATGACTACAGTCAATCATCTTGTGACCCTATAAACAGCGGTCCCAAGTGAGACCCTTTGAGCTCTCCTGGACCACAGCGGGCTGCACCCAGCATCTCCCTCTGAGTGGAACGCTCCTCAGAGTTTGCAAACTCTCGAGTTTGCGATATTCGGAGGACCATTGCCGACTGGCACAGGACCTGGGCTGCAACACTCCTCAAGGCTCAACCCTTCACCCGTTGAGAAATGCCAAGACATTTTACATGAGTATTTCACTGAACTCGAGGGGGATTTTTAACAGGTACATCTTTGTATATTTACCTATCTTTGTGTCTGTGTGCGTGTGTGTGTGAATTGATGGAAATACCCGCTAGCAAATATAGTCTGCTTAAATCTTATGATCTACCTTAAAATCGGGAATGAACCTTAGACTACTGCTAAACACATATAATCCCTTAGACATATACCGTTGACCAAGTCTGGGACTAGGAGTAGATCCAGCCGGGTCTACTCTGAACTCCGTGACTCAACGGGAGGGTCTCCCTTAACCTTTTCATCCTCGGCCTCTGTATAAATCATTCCAACTCAACTCTAACATGATGTCCTGGTTTTGGCTGGGATAGAGTTAATTTTCTTGCTAGTAGCTGGTATAGTGCTGTGGTTTGGATTTAGTATGAGAATAAGGTTGATAACACACTGATGTTTTAGTTGTTGCTAAGTAGTGCTTACTCTAGTCAAGGACTTTTCAGCTTCCCATGCTCTTTTCCTTTGTATGCTTCGTCCGTGTAGTGTGATAGAGTGAACCTTGCCATTGAACTCTGTTAAGTCATGCTTTTATAAAATCACTTTCTGCTAATACCTTCGACAGTGATTCTTTGAGCAGCCTCTAAACCACTCATTTGCGACAGCTGGGAAAGGAAAATTCATTTTTGTTCAATTATGTTTTTTCTCTTTTTGTTTGGGAAGCTGATAAGGTGTTCAACTCTAAGTTAATCACATTAGATTTTAGAAAACATTTGTTTAAGTAAAATCTATTTTATGGTTTCATAACAATATAGAAAACGTTCTGACCTTACTAAAATATTGACAGAAGTAGGCTTCTTCCATTTTTGATCAAAGACATGCATAAATTATTTACTTGTGAAGTTACCACATGGTAACATGATCAGATGCCAATGCTGACATTTGGAAGCTATTGTAGGCTGCAGCTGATGCTGCCTTGCTCCTATTTGTCAAGTGACAGTGCAATATTTATATGTCTCTTGGAGGGGAAAAATGCTCATAGAATACATGATTTGCAAGGAAAAGAAGCTTTTACCTTCTTGATTCTTGCCAGAGTAGGTCAGCAATTAAAGCTGTAGTCTTGTTACCTCCGCTAATCACTCTGTATTTCTCATCGTATGCTTACAAAACAGTATCCGTGATTGTCCTAGTTTCGGCTGGGATAGGGTTAAATTTCTTCCTAGTGCTGTGTTTTGGATTTAGTATGAGGAGAATGTTGATAACACACTGATGTTTTCAGTTGTTGCTAAGTGCCCTCCTAGTCCAAGGACAGCTCCCGTGCCTACTGACTGAGCTAGGTACACAAGATGGGAGGGAACATAATCAGGACAGCCAGCCCAGCTGGCCAATGGGGTATTCCATACCATGTGACGTCATGCTCAGTATATGAAGGGTAGGCGTGATCCAGGAAGTACCGATCGCTACTTGGTTATCGGTCAGCGCGGGTGGTGAGCAATTGCATTGTGCATCACTCATTTTGTATATTTTATCATTATCATTATTATTTTCCCTTTTTTTTCCCTGTTCTATTAAACTGTCTTTATCTCAACCCACGAGTTTTTCTCACTCTTACCCTTCCGATTCTCTCCCCGTCCCACTGGGGGGCGGGGGGAGTGAGTGAGCGGCTGCGTGGTATTTGGCTGCCTGCCAGGTTAAACCACGACAGTCCTTTTTGGCGCCCAACGTGGGGCTCGAAGGGTTGAGATAACGATAGATCTGACCAAAGTGTGTTAAGGCAAAATTGTTATAAGCATCCATTATATTGATTGGTCACAATGTTGATGTATTGGCTGTCAAAGTTGTGGGGCTGGCTCTCAATGTTGGGTCATGTAATACCTTGCTTGCAGTATATGTTCCCTTTTGTTCTGTTTATCATCAGTCGGAACTGGGCCAAGATTGTCATTTTGTTGCTGTTTTATGAGGTGATAAAATCATTGGTCGTAAGTCTAATCTGGTATCTGTACTCGGCACTGCCGTCATTTCTGTACCTCGGGAACCACCTCTTAGAAATTATTGGCAATTGCACTTGTTCCTCCTCGGAGAATGAATTTAAGGGGGAGACGGGATGGGACACTCTCTCCCACTTGTTCATCTTCCCTTCCATATCGTCAGAAACTCCTTTTTCTTCTATCCTCTTCACAAAGATGTCCACAATATTCCCTGAGAATTTTGAATATCCTTGGGATGTTCAAACAAGCATGTTCATATTGCTATGTCTCCTGAATGTGGTTCAGGCCTTGTTTAGGGTTAAACAACTATTCAGGAATACTGTCCAGAGATCAAGCCTCAGGAACAAGAAAAGAGGGAGGGCAAGCAGCGGTGCCTCATCGGGGCGGGCGGAGCGGCGAGTCTCGGGGGCGGCTACAGACACGGTGGCTACTCAAAACCCCACGACAGGCACTGCGGCTACTCCAACCCCCATGACAACCCCTGTGGCTACTCAAAACCCGGCAACAGTCACCGCAGCTTCTCCAACCCCTGCGACAAGCACTGCAGCCACTCAAGCTCCGGCAACAGGCACTACAGTTACTCCAACCCCCATGACAAGCACTGCAGCTACCCAAACCCCAGCAACAGGCACTACAGCTGAACCAGAGGACCAACCCTTGCTGGTATCCGTTGCCCCTGTACAGAAGAGGAAATCTTGGAAGCGGAGATCAGGTCGTTTAGAAAGGGATGATGAAAGAGCAGGGATATCACGAGGAGAGGAGGAGGAAGAGGAAGAACTCATAAACGAGACGGAAACCACCCGATCCCTATCCCTGAGTGAGCTGCGAGATATGCGGAAAGATTTCAGCCGTCGTCCAGGCGAGCATATTGTTACCTGGCTGCTCCGATGCTGGGATAATGGGGCCAGTAGCCTGGAATTGGAGGGGAAGGAAGCCAAACAACTGGGATCCCTTGCTAGGGAAGGAGGTATTGACAAAGCAATGGGAAAAGGGACACAGGTCCTCAGCCCCTGGAGGCGACTGCTGTCAGGCGTGAAGGAAAGGTATCCCTTCAAGGAAGATGTTATATATCGCCCAAGCAAATGGACCACTATGGAGAGAGGTATCCAGTACCTGAGAGAACTAGGCGTGCTGGAGGTGGTTTATAGTGACCTGGATGACACCCGAACACCCAAAGATCCAGATGACGTCCAGTGCACGCGACCCATGTGGCGGAAGTTGGTACGGAGCGCACCAGCATCGTACGCCAGTTCGTTGGCAGTACTGTGCTGGAAAGAGGAAGAAGCACCAACGGTGGATGAGGTGGTTAGCAGACTTCGGGATTTTGAAGAAACTATCTCCTCCTCCCTTGTCTCGGCTGTGGAGAAACTGTCCCGGGAGGTCCAGCAACTCAAAGAGGATATATCCTATTCTCCACCTGTACGGACCAGTATCTCAGCCATTAGGAGTCAGCGTTTTTCTCCTCAAGAGAGAGGATATAGAAAGTACACACCACGGGGCACCCTGTGGTTTTACCTGCGTGACCACGGAGAGGACATGAGGCAGTGGGATGGAAAACCTTCCTTGACCCTAGAGGCACGTGTACGTGAGTTGCAAGGAAAAACAGTCACACAAGGGGGTTCTCCCAGGAAAAATGCTGCTCCAGTTGTCAGGAAAAACCTGTCTCACGACGGTCCAGTTTCCAGTGAACAGTTCCCCAGACAGAGTAGAAGGGCTGATCTTACTTTGGACTGTAATGAAGGAATTCTTGACTCACGTTTGCAAGAAGTGAGAAGCGGATACTATGACCAGAACTAGAGGGGCCCTGCCTCCGGCCAGGTGGAGGAAAGGGACAACCGGGTTTACTGGACTGTGTGGATTCGATGGCCTGGCACATCAGAGCCACAGGAGTATAAGGCTCTCGTAGACACCGGTGCACAGTGTACCCTGATGCCATCAAGCTATAAAGGGGCAGAACCCATTTGTATTTCTGGAGGGACAGGGGGATCCCAAGAGTTAACTGTATTGGAGGCCGAAGTGAGCCTGACCGGGAATGAGTGGCAGAAGCACCCCATTGTGACTGGCCTGTTGGAGAAAGTTAGCCAGACTAGGCCGCGGTGGGAAAATTCTGAGTCATGCTGACAAGGGAGAAAAGAAAGTTATGCTGACCTTGCTCTGTGCAGATAAGCAACTTTGAGAAAGTATAGTATAGGGAAAACAGGATGGAACCCGGACCACGTAGCAGTAACCGAAAGTAGGAGGAATATGATAATGTAATTTTTAGAGCTAAGCCAATGATTGTGAGACAAGTATGCATAAGGTAGAACTTAGTGTATAAATATGTGTAGGGTTTTACAATAAAGTTGAAGCTGGCCTTATCACTCACATTGAGTCGACTGCCTGCCTTCCCTCGCTCGTCGCAAGTGGCGCCCGAACAGGGACCCCCCATCCCTGTTTTCCACCGGACAGCGAGATCGGAGAAGCACTGGTAGCAGCGACCAGGGAGCAGAAGATCAGTAGACGCTGTCGCGGCGTGCCTGATCCGTGCTTGAACCCAGGATAATTAAGAAGGGGTTCGCCGTCCGATAGAAGGCTACCCGTGGGAAAAGGCTGCAAACGACCGGATAATTAAGAGGGTCAGGAGAAGCGCGCAATGGAAGTAGAGGTAGCCTTCGATATTTTAAAACGCTTTTTAGAAGAGCGGGGAGTAAGCCAATTAAAAGACCTGGCTGGTTTAATTGCGTTAGGGAAAGCGAAAGGGTTTTTTAAAGACCCTGAAAGTATGTTTGAAGTAGAAGAGTGGCGTTTTTATGGAGATTGTTTGTGGGATCTAGTAATTGATGATGATAAATCAGCAAGAAAATTAATGAAATCTTGGAGAGATGTTATTAATTGTATAAAAAGATATAAAACTGAAAGGCGAATAGCTACAGCCGCCTCAGATCGGCTTGAGCAGTCCGATCCTGCCGCTGGACGTCTCACAGCAGGGGGTGACTACTTTTCACCTCCGCCTTCGGGAATTCCTGTTCCCGTTGTTTGCCGACCCTCTCGTCCCCCTCCTGATCCGCCGACAGAAAGGGCTTGTCCCTCCGCACCGCCGGGGGAAAGGGAGGGGGAGGGTCCAAGTGAAAATGAGAGGGTAGACGGTAGCGGACAGGAGACTGCTCAAGCTGAAAGTCTTCTAAAGGCCTCACCCCCCACACACCCCCACCCCCCACCCCCCCCACCCCACCCCACCCACCTCCCCCCCACCCCCCCCCGTCCCAAGCTCATCAACAGCCGCGTGTAGTGCGGGTTGGTTGGGACAAAATAGCACGAGAAGCTGTTGAACAAAAAGATTTTGATTTATTAGATCAAATTAGCCCTCAAGCCTTCCCGGTAATCTACCAGGTAGATAACGCGGGGGCTATGATTGGGGTGCATCAGGCCCTAGATTGGAAAATATTAAATCAATTGCGAAACACAGTTAATGTGCAAGGCAAATGCTGAACTATATCTGGGGTAGCGGAATGCTATGTCCAGAAGATATTAAGAACATAATGAGGCTTATTTTGAAGCAATCACAACAATTACTTTGGCAAGCTCACTGGCAAAGACTTTGTGAAATATCTGCGCACTCGCCCCGAGCCCCAAATGATCGTTTAGCTGGAGTAACTGTAGAACAACTAATGGGTATAGGTCCTTTTGCCTCTGTAGAAATGCAGATGCAAACTGGCCCAGACGTGTTGTTAGAATCTATGAAATTAGCACGAGAAGCCTTGCAGAAAGTTAAAACTACACCAGCTCCTCCCTCATATATGTCAATTAAACAAGGAAGAGAGGAGCCTTTTGCATCTTTTGTAGAAAGAGTCACAGACGCTATTGACCACGCAGATATGGCAGATTTTATGAAAGGACCTTTGCTGAGACAGTGTGTATTAGAGAATTGTAATACTTATACGAAGGGCATCCTTGTCACCTTACCCTTAGACGCCACCATAGAAGTCATGTTAGAGCGAATGAGTAGAGTTCCTGTAGGAGCTCAAGCCATGTTAGTTGAAACAACCAGAGAACTAGGGGAAAAATTACTCAAGGCGCAGGGACAGGCGTTTGCAGCTCTTGCCCCACTGAAGCCTCCGGATGCCCACCAAAGTAAGACGACTGGCCGACGAGAGTATAAGTGCTTCCGATGTGGCTACCCAGGACATCTGCGTCGACAATGTCGGGAGCTGCCAGAACTGTCAAATGAATAATCATAATACTACGGTCTGCCGGCATTCGGGAAACGGGAAACCGAGCGCCAAGAGCCGCAGCGCGCCGACACCAATCGCGGCTCCGGTCACCTTCAGGCCAACGGCAGCCCCCAACCAAATGACAGTGCAGAGATACCAGACGCCATTACCCAACTTCGACCAGCAACCAGGGGGAGCCTCGGACTGGATCTGGCAACAGCAGTAGATGTCACGCTAATTGACGACCGGCCGCGAAAAAATTGCTACAGGAATTAAAGGGCCCATAGTTATCAATGGACAATCTCATGGAGCGTTGTTGTTGGGGCGATCATCCAGTGGTCTCCAAGGACTTTTTATATTACGAGGACTTATCGATTGTGATTCAAAAACTCAGTACCCACATCGTTGACCGAGCAGTGGATCGTATTGACCCTGACTTACCTGTGGACTTAACCGTTTTGCACGGCCCCACACATTTTATTGGTGCACTCAAGCAGTGCAAAAAGAAAAAGGGGGAGACTGTGAGAGTATTAGAATGGATATTTACCGGAATGCAACCAAAGACTACAATTCAAGATAACGACACGTTTGATTGGAATGTGCTAGATTGAATTTATAGCTGTTACTGCTGTTTAGCTATTAATTCGCAGGCTCTTGTGCTTGCCATGGGGCTTGCTTGCCTTAATGTGTATTAGAGTCTTGTGCTCGTTAGTGGCTGCTTTTTTGCTCTCGCTGCTTGCTGTACTGCTGCACTGCTTATCGTCTTACTGTGCTGTGCCTGGGAACATTCTGATAACAGCAATGGGGATGCGCCTGGGCCGGCAGATGGCCAGGGCATCGCTGCTGCTTCTGTGCTGCTGTGCTGGACAGGCTGGAACTGCAGCGTGAACTCGAATCGAAGGGACTGTGACCTGTGGCTGAGTCCATGCGGGACAGGACGCCCCGAGGCGTCTGTGACTGTGGATAAGCCCATGCCCAAGCAGCAGGAACCACCTGAACCAACGGAGGACAAACTTTACAAGAAGCAGCGCAAGTGCAGCAGTGACCCGACCTGAGCCAACTTTGGTGCCCAGTAACTCCACGCAACGCACCACCTCTGCTGACCTGAGTGACCACCATAACAGATGGAGCCCAAAGTCATGGACTAAATGAACGCAGTGGACATTTTGTGTACATTTATGGATATTTTATGGACATTTTACAAGGGATTGTGCGGGCCTGTCCTACGTGTAGCCACCATGGGCCTGGTCTCGGAATCGGCGTGAATCCCAGGGGACTCGAGGCCAGAGAATTGTGGCAAGTGGATGTGACTCACGTTGCTGACTTTGGCAGACTGAGATATATACATGTTACGATTGACACCTATAGCAAATTTATATGGGCCACGGCACAAACAGGAGAACGAGCACTCCACGTAATGCGACATTTGACTAGTTGTTTTGCAGTTATGGGAGTGCCACAAACGATAAAAACTGACAATGGCCCTGCATACACAAGCGCCAAAGTGAAACGTTTTTTCCAAACATGGGGAGTGCGACATACTGCTGGTATTCCGCACTCACCCATGGGACAAGCTATCATTGAAAGGGCGCATCAAACGCTGAAACAATATTTGCAAAAATTTAGGGAAATCTCAGATGTACAAGAAAGACTTGTTAAGACTCTTTTTGTGCTAAATCATTTATGTATTTTTGCAGATCAGAAAGAGCCACCAGCATGGGTGCATGGTTATCCTAAAGAAAATAAGGATGACAAGCCAGTTTTCGTTATGTATAGAGATCCAGCAACCGGACTGTGGAAAGGTCCAGCAGAAGTGAAGTATATGGGTAGAGGTTATATGTGTGTACTTACTCCCACAGGGCCGAAGTGGATTCCAAGCCGCTGGACCAAAGCTGCTGTTGCTGATGATGATCAATGCAGCTCTGTCTGTACTGATCCCAGCGATGCCGTTGCCCAGCCGTGCGAACTTATGGGTGGCGTGGGCAAATAAAACTGGGATGACAGATTTTTGCCTGAGTTCAGCTACGGCAACTGAGCCCTTTAAAACATGTCTGATAGGCTTTCCTGAAATTATTGCCAGAGATTTTGATAATTGGACGTCTGTAACAGTTAATTGTATAAATGTTACTGTAGCAAATTGCTCGGTACAACTAATAAGAGCCCTAAATCATACTCTCCCTTGGGACCCCCAAGAAATTGACCTTTTGGGGTCAGAAAAAATTGGAAATGCAACTGATAACGTTACTACTCAGACATGTTTTGTGTTTGGCAGCTTTAGCCGCTTTGCCGCACAGGCCCAGACCTTTCAGTCATTGATCGGCATAAGCAGCCGCACTGATGATAACAACCCTTTTGTTAATACCACCGGTTGGACTGTTGTTTCACCTTTTACGAAAGGATTCGAAATAGGCCAATATTGTGGGAATTATAACGCTTCCAAAACACTCAGTGCCTATGGACGGAGTATGAAGGGAACCAATAACTCTTTGTGGAACAATGATACGGCCAAAGCTCTTCCCCCCGGATATTTTTTGATCTGTGGGGATCGAGCATGGCCTGGCATTCCAAAGAACGCCTTTGGAGGGCCTTGTTATGTAGGTAAATTAACTCTGCTCACAGTTAGCCGACAAAGTTGGCTCAATATAACTACAGTAGCGACAAATCGACACAAAAGGTCTATACATCAATTGCAAGCAGATTGTAACGACAATATAGAATTATGGTCAACCACAGCCAATGTATTTGCTTCCCTAGTGCCTAACATAGGCACTGCGCACGCGCTGGCTTGGTATTTTATTAACAATTATAGTTATAGTAAAAATAGCATATCACTGTATTTTAAATAATGTTGTAAAAATGAACCACAATGTATTGGTGGTCCAAAAAGAAAAAGGGGGAAATGTTGGAGAAAGTTAGCCAGACTAGGCCGCGGTGGGAAAATTCTGAGTCATGCTGACAAGGGAGAAAAGAAAGTTATGCTGACCTTGCTCTGTGCAGATAAGCAACTTTGAGAAAGTATAGTATAGGGAAAACAGGATGGAACCCGGACCACGTAGCAGTAACCGAAAGTAGGAGGAATATGATAATGTAATTTTTAGAGCTAAGCCAATGATTGTGAGACAAGTATGCATAAGGTAGAACTTAGTGTATAAATATGTGTAGGGTTTTACAATAAAGTTGAAGCTGGCCTTATCACTCACATTGAGTCGACTGCCTGCCTTCCCTCGCTCGTCGCACTGGCCCAGAGGCTCCGTGCATCCTTGGCATAGACTACCTCAGGAGAGGGTATTTTAAGGACCCAAAAGGGTATCGGTGGGCTTTTGGTATAGCTGCCCTGGAAACGGAGGAAATTAAACAGCTGTCCACCTTGCCCGGTCTCTCAGAGGACTCTTATGTTGTGGGGTTGTTGAGGGTTGAAGAACAACAGGTACCAATCGCTACCACAACAGTGCACCGGCAGCAATACCGCACCAACCGAGACTCCCTGATCCCCATCCATGAGCTGATTCGTCGACTGGAGAGCCAAGGAGTGATCAGCAAGACTCGCTCACCCTTTAACAGTCCCATATGGCCAGTGCGAAAGTCTAAGGGAGAGTGGAGACTAACAGTAGACTACCGTGGCCTGAACGAAGTCACGCCGCCACTGAGTGCTGCCGTGCCGGACATGCTAGAACTTCAATACGAACTGGAGTCGAAGGCAGCCAAGTGGTACGCCACCATTGACATTGCTAATGCCTTCTTCTCCATCCCTTTGGCAGCAGAGTGCAGGCCACAGTTTGCTTTCACTTGGAGGGGCGTCCAGTACACCTGGAACCGACTGCCCCAGGGGTGGAAATACAGCCCTACCATTTGCCATGGACTGATCCACACCGCACTGGAACAGGGTGAGGCTCCAGAACACCTGCAATACATTGATGACATCATCGTGTGGGGCAACACAGCAGAAGAAGTTTTTGAGAAAGGGGAGAGAATAATTCAAATCCTTCTGAAGGCCGGTTTTGCCATAAAACAAAGTAAGGTCAAGGGACCTGCACAGGAGGTCCAGTTTTTAGGAATAAAATGGCAAGATGGACGTCGTCAGATCCCAACGGATGTGATCAACAAAATAACAGCCATGTCCCCACCAACTAGCAAAAGGGAAACAAAAGCTTTCTTAGGCGTTGTGGGTTTTTGGAGAATGCATATTCCAAATTACAGTCAGATCGTAAGCCCTCTCTATCAAGTGACCAGGAAGAAGAACGACTTCAGATGGGCCCTGAGCAACAACAAGCCTTTGAACAAATTAAACAGGAGTGGTCCTACCTGGAGCCTCTGGCAGAAAGCACCAGGGGAGACTCGAGGTCGACCCTTAGGGTTCTGGAGTCGGGGATACAGAGGATCCGAGGCCCGCTACACTCCAACTGAGAAGGAGATATTGGCAGCATATGAAGGGGTTCAAGCTGCTTCGGAAGTGGTTGGTACTGAAGCCCAGCTCCTCCTGGCACCCCGACTGCCGGTGCTGGGCTGGATGTTCAAAGGGAGGTTCCCCTCTACACATCATGCAACCGATGCTACGTGGAGTAAGTGGGTCGCACTGATCACACAACGGGCCCGAATAGGAAACCCCAGTCGCCCAGGAATCTTGGAGGTGATCACGAACTGGCCAGAAGGCAAAGATTTTGGAATATCCCCAGAGGAGGAGGTGACACGTGCTGAAGAGGCCCCACTGTATAATAAACTACCAGAAAACGAGAAGCAATATGCCCTGTTCACTGATGGGTCCTGTCGCCTTGTGGGAAAGCATCGGAGGTGGAAAGCTGCTGTATGGAGTCCTATACGCCAAGTTGCAGAAACTGCTGAAGGAGAAGGTGAATCGAGCCAGTTTGCAGAGGTGAAAGCCATCCAGCTGGCCTTGGACATTGCTGAACGAGAAAAGTGGCCAGTACTTTATCTCTATACTGACTCATGGATGGTGGCAAATGCCCTGTGGGGGTGGTTGCAGCATGTCGTGGTTTAACCACGTGGTCTCCACTCTCCATTAGACTTTCGCACTGGCCATATGGGACTGTTGAAGGGTGAGCGAGTCTTGCTGATCACTCCTTGGCTCTCCAGTCGACGAATCAGCTCATGGATAGGGATCAGGGAGTCTCGGTTGGTGCGGTATTGTCGCCGATGCACTGTTGTGGTAGCGATTGGTACCTGTTGTTCTTCAACCCTCAACAACCCCACAACAGAAGGGTCCTCTGAGAGACCGGCCAAGGTGGACAGCTGTTTAATTTCCTCCGTCTCCAGGGCAGCTATACCAAAAGCCCACCGATACCCTTTTGGGTCCTTAAAATACCCTCTCCTGAGGTAGTCTATGCCAAGGATGCACGGAGCCTCTGGGCCACTCACAATGGGGTGCTTCTGCCACTCATTCCCGGTCAGGCTCACTTCGGCCTCCAATACAGTTAACTCTTGGGATCCCCCTGTCACTCCAGAAATACAAATGGGTTCTGCCCCTTTATAGCTTGATGGCATCAGGGTACACTGTGCACCGGTGTCTACGAGAGCCTTATACTCCTGTGGCTCTGATGTGCCAGGCCATCGAATCCACACAGTCCAGTAAACCCGGTTGTCCCTTTCCTCCACCTGGCCGGAGGCAGGGCCCCTCTAGTTCTGGTCATAGTATCCGCTTCTAACTTCTTGCAAACGTGAGTCAAGAATTCCTTCATTACAGTCCAAAGTAAGATCAGCCCTTCTACTCTGTCTGGGGAACTGTTCACTGGAAACTGGACCGTCGTGAGACAGGGTTTTCCTGAAAACTGGAGCAGCATTTTTCCTGGGAGAACCCCCTTGTGTGATTGTTTTTCCTTGCAACTCACGTACACGTGCCTCTAGGGTCAAGGTAGGTTTTCCATCCCACTGCCTCATGTCCTCTCCGTGGTCACGCAGGTAAAACCACAGGGTGCCCCGTGGTTTGTACTTTCTATATCCTCTCTCTTGAGGAGAAAAACGCTGACTCCTAATGGCTGAGATACTGCTCCGTACAGGTGGAGAATAGGACATATCCTCTTTGAGTTGCTGGACCTCCCGGGATAGTTTCTCCACAGCCGAGACAAGGGAGGAGGAGATAGTTTCTTCGAAATCCTGAAGTCTGCTAACCACCTCATCCACCGTTGGTGCTTCTTCCTCTTTCCAGCACAGTACTGAGAACGAACTGGCATACGATGCTGGTGCGCTCCGTACCAACTTCCGCCACATGGGTCGGGTGCACTGGACGTCATCTGGATCTTTGGGTGTTCGGGTGTCATCCAGGTCACTATAAACCACCTCCAGCACACCTAGTTCTCTCAGGTACTGGATACCTCTCTCCATAGTGGTCCATTTGCTTGGGCGATATATAACATCTTCCTTGAAGGGATACCTTTCCTTCACGCCTGACAGCAGTCGCCTCCAGGGGCTGAGGACCTGTGTCCCTTTTCCCATTGCTTTGTCAATACCCGCTTCCCTAGCAAGGGATCCCAGTTGTTTGGCTTCCTTCCCCTCTAATTCCAGGCTACTGGCCCCATTATCCCAGCATTGGAGCAGCCAGGTAACAATATGCTCGCCTGGACGACGGCTGAAATCTTTCCGCATATCTCGCAGCTCACTCAGGGATAGGGATCGGGTGGTTTCCGTCTCGTTTATGAGTTCTTCCTCTTCCTCCTCCTCTCCTCGTGATATCCCTGCTCTTTCATCATCCCTTTCTAAACGACCTGATCTCCGCTTCCAAGATTTCCTCTTCTGTACAGGGGCAACGGATACCAGCAAGGGTTGGTCCTCTGGTTCAGCTGTAGTGCCTGTTGCTGGGGTTTGGGTAGCTGCAGTGCTTGTCATGGGGGTTGGAGTAACTGTAGTGCCTGTTGCCGGAGCTTGAGTGGCTGCAGTGCTTGTCGCAGGGGTTGGAGAAGCTGCGGTGACTGTTGCCGGGTTTTGAGTAGCCACAGGGGTTGTCATGGGGGTTGGAGTAGCCGCAGTGCCTGTCGTGGGGTTTTGAGTAGCCACCGTGTCTGTAGCCGCCCCCGAGACTCGCCGCTCCGCCCGCCCCGATGAGGCACCGCTGCTTGCCCTCCCTCTTTTCTTGTTCCTGAGGCTTGATCTCTGGACAGTATTCCTGAATAGTTGTTTAACCCTAAACAAGGCCTGAACCACATTCAGGAGACATAGCAATATGAACATGCTTGTTTGAACATCCCAAGGATATTCAAAATTCTCAGGGAATATTGTGGACATCTTTGTGAAGAGGATAGAAGAAAAAGGAGTTTCTGACGATATGGAAGGGAAGATGAACAAGTGGGAGAGAGTGTCCCATCCCGTCTCCCCCTTAAATTCATTCTCCGAGGAGGAACAAGTGCAATTGCCAATAATTTCTAAGAGGTGGTTCCCGAGGTACAGAAATGACGGCAGTGCCGAGTACAGATACCAGATTAGACTTACGACCAATGATTTTATCACCTCATAAAACAGCAACAAAATGACAATCTTGGCCCAGTTCCGAATAATGATAAACAGAACAAAAGGGAACATATACTGCAAGCAAGGTATTACATGACCCAACATTGAGAGCCAGCCCCACAACTTTGACAGCCAATACATCAACATTGTGACCAATCAATATAATGGATGCTTATAACAATTTTGCCTTAACACACTTTGGTCAGATCTATCGTTATCTCAACCCTTCGAGCCCCACGTTGGGCGCCAAAAAGGACTGTCGTGGTTTAACCTGGCAGGCAGCCAAATACCACGCAGCCGCTCACTCACTCCCCCCGCCCCCCAGTGGGACGGGGAGAGAATCGGAAGGGTAAGAGTGAGAAAAACTCGTGGGTTGAGATAAAGACAGTTTAATAGACCAGAAAAGGGAGAATAATGATAATAAATAATGATAGAATATACAAAATGAGTGATGCACAATGCAATTGCTCACCACCCGCGCTGACCGATAACCAAGTAGCGATCGGTACTTCCTGGATCACGCCTACCGTTCATATACTGAGCATGACGTCACATGGTATGGAATACCCCATTGGCCAGCTGGGCTGGCTGTCCTGATTATGTTCCCTCCCATCTTGTGTACCTAGCTCAGTCAGTAGGCACGGGAGCTGTCCTTGGACTAGGAGGGCACTTGGCAACAACTGAAAACATCAGTGTGTTATCAACATTCTCCTCATACTAAATCCAAAACACAGCACTAGGAAGAAATTTAACCCTATCCCTGCCGAAACTAGGACACAGCAGTGGAAGCAGAACAACTGGCAGCGCAGAGGTAAACCCATCTGGGCTGCCGCATTGTGGCAAGATATTGCTGCCCGGGTAGAGAACCTGGTTGTAAAAGTACGTCACGTAGATGCTCACGTACCCAAGAGTCGGGCCACTGAAGAACATCAAAACAACCAGCAGGTGGACCAGGCTGCTAAGATTGAAGTGGCTCAGGTGGATCTGGACTGGCAACATAAGGGTGAATTATTTATAGCTCGGTGGGCCCATGATGCCTCAGGCCATCAAGGAAGAGATGCAACATATAGATGGGCTCGTGATCGAGGGGTGGACTTAACCATGGACACTATTGCACAGGTTATCCACGAATGTGAAACGTGCGCTGCAATCAAACAAGCCAAGCGAGTAAAGCCTCTTTGTTATGGAGGACGATGGTTGAAATACAAATATGGGGAGGCCTGGCAGATTGATTCTATCACACTCCCACAAACCCGGCACGGCAAACGCTATGTGCTCACCATGGTGGAAGCAACCACCGGCTGGCTAGAAGCATACCCTGTGCCCCATGCCACCGCCCGGAACACCATCCTGGGCCTTGAAAAGCAAGTCCTATGGCGACATGGCACCCCAGAAAGAATTGAGTCAGACAACGGGACTCATTTCCGAAACACCCTCATAGACACCTGGGCCAAAGAGCATGGCATTGAGTGGGTCTATCACATCACCTACCACGCACCAGCCTCCGGGAAAATTGAACGATACAACGGGCTGCTAAAGACAACACTGAGGGCAATGGGTGGTGGGACATTCAGGCATTGGGATACACATTTAGCAAAAGCCACCTGGTTAGTCAACACCAGGGGGTCTGTTAATCGAGCTGGCCCTGCCCAATCAAGACTCTTTCGTACTGTAGATGGAGATAAAGTCCCTGTCGTGCACATAAGAAATATGCTGGGGAAGACAGTCTGGGTTACTCCTGCCTCTGGCAAGGGGAAACCCATCCGTGGGATTGCTTTTGCTCAAGGACCTGGGTGCACTTGGTGGGTGATGCGAAAGGATGGGCAAGTCCGGTGTGTACCTCAAGGGGATTTGATTTTGGGTGAAAATAGCCAATGAACTGAATTTTATGATGTCAATTGTTATATGATATTGTATATCATTATTTCTATGGTTGCTATCAATGGTATAGCAGTGAAAATCACCCAGATTAATGAAGAATGAACTAACTCCGATGAAACCGAGCAAAGTGCAACGATGATAGAACTGGAAGAGCGCAGCAGTACCGAAATGAGAACTGGCTTCAGGATGCAACAGCCCAACACCACACACCATCTTTCTGGCCCTGAAAGACTGTTATGACAGATGGAGCCCAAAGTTGTGGACTAAAAGAACTCAATGGACATTTATATATATTTATGTATATATATGTATGTATATGTATTATATGTATATATGTATGTATATGTATTATATATGTATATATATAAAAAAGATAGTGGTGATTAATTGAAAGGTATCGAAAAATGTGAGACCTAAGCATAACGTAAATGGTATGGAATAAGGGGTGGATACTGTCCTAGTTTCGGCTGGGATAGGGTTAAATTTCTTCCTAGTGCTGTGTTTTGGATTTAGTATGAGGAGAATGTTGATAACACAGAGATGTTTTCAGTTGTTGCCAAGTGCCCTCCTAGTCCAAGGACAGCTCCCATGCCTACTGACTGAGCTAGGTACACAAGATGGGAGGGAACATAATCAGGACAGCCAGCCCAGCTGGCCAATGGGGTATTCCATACCATGTGACGTCATGCTCAGTATATGAACGGTAGGCGTGATCCAGGAAGTACCGATCGCTACTTGGTTATCGGTCAGCGCGGCTGGTGAGCAATTGCATTGTGCATCACTCATTTTGTATATTCTATCATTATTTATTATCATTATTCTCCCTTTTCTGTTCTATTAAACTGTCTTTATCTCAACCCACGAGTTTTTCTCACTCTTACCCTTCCGATTCTCTCCCTGTCCCACTAGGGGGCGGGGGGAGTGAGTGAGCGGCTGCGTGGTATTTGGCTGCCTGCCAGGTTAAACCACGACAGTGATATATTTTTGTTGCTTGAAAACCTAGTTTTACAACCACCACAGGTTATGAAGGCTTTGTGTTTTATCTGCCTATGCAGCTCTGACTGGAGAACTGGTATGCAAATCATCTTTAGCTTGCAAAATAGGAGGTATCCTCATATCCTGTTATAGTATGGCTAGGAGCATTAATACAAATACTAAGTGCCCCTAAGGGCAGGCAGCAACAGCCTTAGAATTTGTTTTGTCTGAGAAGGATTTTAGATATAATAGACTAGGGTTAAGCAAATGTTTATGTCACCAGGCAGACAGTTCTGTTTGCCCTCTCAGGGGTTGGATTAATTGCTCTGAATGGAGAGTCAGCTAGTAAGTGAGAGTTTAGGTGAAACTCTGCATATATGAGTTAAACTGAAAGAAGCTGGGAACAGAATTGGCGTATAGATTAAAGGAAGCCCCTTAAAAGGCCAAGGAGTGGGTTTCTTTTTCACCCATTAGCTCTTCATCTATCAGGATCTTCATCATATTGCTTCTGAAGCTGTCATTGACAAGGAGGCTACAAAGAACTCACAAGGACAAACCAGAGTTGCTGTGTGTTGTCTCCTAGATCTATGCCAAGATATAGTCTAGGTGGCTTAACTCTACCAAGATGGTCCTGCTTAAAAAGAGAGTTGAAATAAAGCTAAATGTTTGGGTTTTTTCCCAACTACAAATCACCTTGTTATGACCTGAACTGCTCTTTGGGCGTCCGTGAATTTATATCTCCTTTGTTTGATGTAAGGGGAATGAGTGATTCACCTAGACAGTACATTTTATAGTTATACTACTGCTTATTTTATTTGTACCAGTTTACTAATTAGGCGTAACATTGATTTCCCCTGTGGCAAAGTGGGATTAATAATGCAAAATGACCTCCTCCTACACAGATCACTCCTGCAGCCCCAACTGCTACCAAAACCCTGCCAATTACGCCCAATACAATGTAGTTAAACTAAATGTGTGGTGTTCATACCTAGGTCACTGCTTAAAGGGGAAGCTAGTTGAAAGAAAGGTATATGTGCAAGTGAGAAGGAAGAGTCACTGGCTCCTTCCCTGGGTGATATGACTGTAGCCTTTTCTGGGAGGAGGCAGATTTCTGAGCACAGTAAAGCAAAGTGAGGCTGGAATCCTGCATCTGATGCACTGTATCCTGATTTCATTGCATCAGACAGCAGAGAAGTAAAGTGGCATTTTTAATGAGTTTATGAAATATAATAGAATCATAGAACCATAGAATCATTAAGGTTGGAAAAGACCTCTAAGATCATCGAGTCCAACCGCAAACCTAACACTACCAAGTTCACCACTAAACCATGGCCCTAAGCGCCTCATCTACACGTCTTTTAAATACCTCCAGGGATGGTGACTCAATCACTTCCCTGGGCAGCCTGTTCCAAGGCCTGACCACTCTTTCAGTAAAGAAATTTCTCCTAATGTCCAATCTAAACCTCCCTTGGCACAACTTGAGGCCATTTCCTCTCGTCCTATCGCTAGTTACTTGGCAGAAGAGACCAACACCCACCTCGCTACAACCTCCTTTCAGGTAGTTGTAGAGCGCGATGAGGTCTCCCCTCAGCCTCCTCTTCTCCAGGCTAAACAACCCCAGTTCCCTCAGCCGCTCCTCATAAGGCTTGTGCTCCAGGCCCTTCACCAGCTTCGTTGCCCTCCTCTGGACATGCTCCAGCACCTCCATGTCCTTCTTGCAGTGAGGGGCCCAAAACTGAACACAGGATTCCAGGTGCGGCCTCACCAGTGCCGAGTACAGGGGCACGATCACCTCCCTAGTCCTGCTGGCCACATTATTTCTGATACAGGCCAGGATGCCGTTGGCCTTCTTGGCCACCTGGGCACACTGCCGGCTCATGTTCAGCCGGCTGTCAACCAGCACCCCCAGGTCCTTTTCCTCTGGGCAGCTTTCCAGCCACTCTTCCCCAAGCCTGTAGCATTGCATGGGGTTGTTGTGACCCAAGTGCAGGACCCGGCACTTGGCCTTGTTGAACCTCATACAGTTGGCCTCAGCCCATCGATCCAGCCTGTCCAGGTCCCTCTGCAGAGCCTTCCTACCCTCGAGCAGATCAACACTCCCGCCCAACTTGGTGTCATCTGCAAACTTACTGAGGGAGCACTCAATCCCCTCATCCAGATCGTTGATAAAGATATTGAACAAGACCGGCCCCAAAACGGAGCCCTGGGGAACACCGCTCATGACCGGCCGCCAACTGGATTTAACTCCATTCACCACAACTCTCTGGGCTTGGCTGTCCAGCCACTTTTTTACCCAGCGAAGAGTGTACCTGTCTAAGCCGTGAGCCACCAGCTTCTCTAGGAGAATGCTGTGGGAGACAGTGTCAAAGGCTTTACTGAAGTCCAGGTAGAATCATAGAATCATAGAATCATAGAATCATTAAGGTTGGAAAAGACCTCTAAGACCATCGAGTCCAACCGTCAACCCAACACACCATGCCCACTACACCATGTCCCTAAGGGCCACATCTACACGTCTTTTAAATACCTCCAGGGATGGTGACTCAACCACTTCCCTGGGCAGCCTGTTCCAAGGCCTGATCACTCTTTCAGTAAAGAAATTTTTCCTAATGTCCAATCTAAACCTCCCTTGGCGCAACTTGAGGCCATTTCCTCTCGTCCTATCGCTAGTTACTTGGGAGAAGAGACCAACACCCACCTCGCTACAACCACCTTTCAGGTAGTTGTAGAGCGCGATGAGGTCTCCCCTCAGCCTCCTCTTCTCCAGACTAAACAACCCCAGTTCCCTCAGCCGCTCCTCATAAGACGGTAGACCTCATAAGAAGGTAGACCACGTCCACAGCCTTTCCCTCATCCACGAGGCGGGTCACCTGGTCATAGAAGGAGATCAGGTTGGTCAAGCAGGACCTGCCTTCCATGAACCCGTGCTGGCTGGGCCTGATCCCCTGGTTGTCCCGGACATGGCTTGTGAGTGCCCTCAAGATCAACCGCTCCATAATCTTCCCAGGCACCGAGGTCAGGCTGACCGGCCTGTAGTTCCCCGGATCCTCCTTCCGGCCCTTCTTGTAGATGGGCGTCATATTGGCAAGCCTCCAGTCGTCCGGGACCTCCCCAGTTAACCAGGACTGCTGGTAAATGATGGAGAGTCGCTTGGCAAGCTCCTCCGCCAGCTCCCTCAGTACCCTCGGTTGGATCCCATCTGGCCCCATAGACTTGTGAGCGTCCAGGTGGCGTAGCAGTTCGTTAACTGCTTCCTCTTGGATTATGGGGGGTTTATCCTGCTCGCCGTCCCTGTCTTCCAGCTCCGGGGGCTGAATACCCTGAGGATATGAGGGAAGAAAAGGGAAAGTGTTTCCAAACCAGTGCTGATGGATCTTCCTTAATCAAAGTCAATAAGAGGAACTTCCTTGTGGTCGAAAATATACAAAAAAAGGATCAAGATATCTCCCATCTTATTTTTCTCATGGACATGAATTAGCAGAGGTTAGTTGAACTATTAACTTCTGCCCACTGTCTCCTCATGTACCACAACTGCAAGTCATTTTTCATGAGACCTAGAAGGAAAGAGAAGTATGGGAGACAGACGTCTTGGTGGAGGCCAGTGAGGTAAGAAAAATAGGATTAGTGGGACCTCTTATAGTGCATAGAGAGGGATCTAGCATCTTCTGTATGTTTAGACTTAAATTTAAGACACTCCAGTGCTGTGAGTGTTTTCCATTGATTGTTGCACTGCTGGAGATTCACTGTGGTGTCTTTAAAATGCCTTATAAGAATCCAAGCATTTGAGTCTATTGGATTTATGTGAATGAGATAGCCTGGTGGTAAGATTTTATCTTTGTGATTGTGGCTTGTAGGTGAAGAAGGTGGAAGCTTGTCATATTGTTCCTTCCAACTGAAAGCAATACTCTGTGCTTGGCTGTCACATTGTATTCATAGACCACATGGGACAAGGAAAGTGAATTTTACAAGTGTCTGAAAGATTGTTCTTGTTCCTGGTCTTATGTAGTTTCTCCTTGGGTGTCTTGGTTTATTGAGAGGAAAAAAACCCACAAAACAAGTAGCTCAGAGTGCTGGGAAAGATGAAAACAGGTTTTCTGTATATTCTAATCTTTAGTGATGGAATACTTGTTGTCGTGGTTTAACCTGGCAGGCAGCCAAATACCACGCAGCCGCTCACTCACTCCCCCCACCCCCAGCGGGACGGGGAGAGAATCGGAAGGGTAAGAGTGAGAAAAACTCGTGGGTTGAGATAAAGACAGTTTAATAGAACAGGGAAAAAAAAGGGAAAATAATAATGATAATGATAATGATAAAATATACAAAATGAGTGATGCACAATGCAATTGCTCACCAGCCGCGCTGACCGATAACCAAGTAGCGATCGGTACTTCCTGGATCACGCCTACCCTTCATATACTGAGCGTGACGTCACATGGTATGGAATACCCCATTAGCCAGCTGGGCTGGCTGTCCTGATTATGTTCCCTCCCATCTTGTGTACCTAGCTCAGTCAGTAGGCACGGGAGCTGTCCTTGGACTAGGAGGGCACTTAGCAACAACTGAAAACATCAGTGTGTTATCAACATTCTCCTCGTACTAAATCCAAAACACAGCACTAGGAAGAAATTTAACCCTATCCCAGCCGAAACCAGGACAGTATCCACCCCTTATTCCATACCATTTACGTCGTGCTTAGGTCTCACATCTTTTTTAATACATTTCAATTAACCACCACTATCTTTCTTTATATATACACACATATATATATATGCATGCACGGATATCATTCCCTCGGTCTATGGACTATCCCTCTAAAATGTCCACTGAGTTCATTTGGTCCATGACTTTGGGCTCCATCTGTTATAAGAGTCTTTCAGGGCCGAAGAGATGGTGTGCGGTGTTGGGCCGTTGCATCCTGAAGCCAGTTCTCATTTCGGTACTGCTGCGCTCGTCCAGTTCTATCATCGTTGCATTTCACTCGGTTTCATTGGAGTTAGTTCATTCTTCACTAATCTGGGTGATTTTCACTGCTATACCACTGCTATATCATAGAAATAATGACATACAATATCATGTAACAGTTGACATCAAAATTCAGTTCATTGGCTATTTTCACCCAAAATCAAATCCCCTTGAGGTACACACCGGACCTCCCCATCCTTTCGCATCACCCACCAAGTGTACCCAGGTCCTTGAGCAAAAGCAATCCCACGGATGGGTTTTCCCTTGCCCGAGGCAGGAGTAACCCAGACTGTCTTCCCCAGCATATTTCTCATATGCACGACAGGGACTTTATCTCCATCTACAGTACGTAAGAGTCTTGATTGGGCAGGGCCAGCTCGATTGGCAGATCCCCTGGTGTTGACTAACCAGGTGGCTTTTGCTAAATGTGTGTCCCAATGTTTGAATGTCCCACCACCCATTGCTCTCAGCGTAGTTTTTAGCAGTCCATTGTATCGTTCGATTTTCCCGGAGGCTGGTGCATGGTAGGGGATGTGATAGACCCACTCAATGCCGTGCTCTTTGGCCCAGGTGTCTATGAGGGCGTTTCGGAAGTGAGTCCCGTTGTCTGACTCAATTTTTTCTGGGGTGCCATGTCGCCACAGGACTTGCTTTTCAAGGCCCAGGATGGTGTTCCGGGCAGTGGCATGGGGCACAGGATATGTTTCCAGCCATCCGGTGGTTGCTTCCACCATGGTGAGCACATAGCGCTTGCCCTGTCGGGTTTGTGGGAGTGTGATATAATCAATCTGCCAGGCCTCCCCATATCTGTATTTCAACCGTCGTCCCCCATACCAAAGAGGCTTTACTCGCTTGGCTTGTTTGATTGCAGCGCACGTTTCACATTCGTGGATAACCTGTGCAATAGCGTCCATGGTTAAGTCCACCCCTCGATCACGAGCCCATCTATATGTTGCATCTCTTCCTTGATGGCCTGACGCGTCATGGGCCCACCGAGCTATTAATAGTTCACCCTTATGTTGCCAGTCCAAATCCACCTGAGCCACTTCAATCTTAGCAGCCTGGTCCACCTGCTGGTTGTTTTGATGTTCCTCAGTAGCCCGACTCTTGGGTACGTGAGCATCTACGTGACGTACTTTTACAGTCAGGTTCTCTACCCGGGCAGCAATATCTTGCCACAACGCGGCAGCCCAGATGGGTTTACCTCTGCGCTGCCAGTTGTTCTGCTTCCACTGCTGCAACCACCCCCACAGGGCATTTGCCACCATCCATGAGTCAGTATAGAGATAAAGTATTGGCCATTTTTCTCGTTCAGCAATGTCCAAGGCCAGCTGGAGGGCTTTCACCTCTGCAAACTGGCTCGATTCACCTTCTCCTTCAGCAGTTTCTGCAACTTGGCGTATAGGACTCCATACAGCAGCTTTCCATCTCCGATGTTTTCCCACAAGGCGACAGGACCCATCAGTGAACAGGGCATATTGCTTCTCGTTTTCTGGTAGTTTATTATACAGTGGGGCTTCTTCAGCACGTGTCACCTCCTCCTCTGTGGATATGTCAAAATCTTTGCCTTCTGGCCAGTTCGTGATCACCTCCAAGATTCCTGGGCGACTGGGGTTTCCTGTTCGGGCCCGTTGTGTGATCAGTGCGACCCACTTACTCCACGTAGCATCGGTTGCATGATGTGTAGAGGGGACCCTCCCTTTGAACATCCAGCCCAGCACTGGCAGTCGGGGTGCCAGGAGGAGCTGTGCTTCAGTACCAACCACTTCCGAAGCAGCTCGAATCCCTTCATATGCTGCCAATATCTCCTTCTCAGTTGGAGTGTAGCGGGCCTCGGATCCTCTGTATCCCCGACTCCAGAACCCTAAGGGTCGACCTCGAGTCTCCCCTGGTGCTTTCTGCCAGAGGCTCCAGGTAGGGCCATTCTCCCCGGATGCGGTGTAGAGCACATTCTTTACATCTTGTCCTGCCCAGACTGGCCCAAGGGCTACTGCGTGAACTATCTCCTGTTTAATTTGTTCAAAGGCTTGTCGTTGCTCAGGGCCCCATTTGAAGTCGTTCTTCTTCCTGGTCACTTGATAGAGAGGGCTTACGATCTGACTGTAATTTGGAATATGCATTCTCCAAAAACCCACAACGCCTAAGAAAGCTTGTGTTTCCTTTTTGTTAGTTGGTGGGGACATGGCTGTTATTTTATTGATCACATCTGTTGGGATCTGACGACGTCCATCTTGCCATTTTATTCCTAAAAACTGGATCTCCTGTGCAGGTCCCTTGACCTTACTTTGTTTTATGGCAAAACCAGATTTCAGAAGGATTTGAATTATTTTCTTCCCTTTCTCAAAAACTTCTTCTGCTGTGTTGCCCCATACGATGATGTCGTCAATGTACTGCAGGTGTTCTGGAGCCTCACCCTGTTCCAGTGCGGTGTGGATCAGTCCATGGCAAATGGTAGGGCTGTGTTTCCAGACTTGGGGCAGTCGGTTCCAGGTGTACTGGACGCCCCTCCAAGTGAAAGCAAACTGTGGCCTGCACTCTGCCGCCAAAGGGATGGAGAAGAAGGCATTAGCGATGTCAATTGTGGCGTACCACTTGGCTGCCTTTGACTCCAGTTCGTATTGAAGTTCTAGCATGTCCGGCACGGCAGCACTCAGTGGTGGCGTGACTTCGTTCAGGCCACGGTAGTCTACTGTTAGTCTCCACTCTCCATTAGACTTTCGCACTGGCCATATGGGACTGTTGAAGGGTGAGCGAGTCTTGCTGATCACTCCTTGGCTCTCCAGTCGACGAATCAGCTCATGGATGGGGATCAGAGAGTCTCGGTTGGTGCGGTATTGCCACCGGTGCACTGTTGTGGTAGCGATTGGTACTTGTTGTTCTTCAACCCTCATCAACCCCACAACAGAAGGATCCTGTGAGAGACCGGGCAAGGTGGACAGCTGTTTAATTTCCTCCGTCTCCAGGGCAGCTATACCAAAAGCCCACCGATACCCTTTTGGGTCCTTAAAATACCCTCTCCTGAGGTAGTCTATGCCAAGGATGCACGGACCCTCTGGGCCAGTCACAATGGGGTGCTTCTGCCACTCATTCCCGGTTAGGCTCACTTCGGCCTCCAATACAGTTAACTCTTGGGATCCCCCTGTCCCTCCAGAAATACAGATGGGTTCTGCCCCTTTATAGCCTGATGGCATCAGGGTACACTGTGCACCGGTGTCTACGAGAGCCTTATACTCCTGTGGGTCTGATGTGCCAGGCCATCGAATCCACACAGTCCAGTAAACCCGGTTGTCCCTTTCCTCCACCTGGCTGGAGGCAGGGCCCCTCTAGTTCTGGTCATAGTATCCATCTCTCACTTCTTGCAAACGTGAGTCAAGAATTTCTTCATTGCAATTACAATCCAAAGTAAGATCAGCCCTTCTACTCTGTCTGGGGAACTGTTCACTGGAAACTGGACTGTCGTGAGACAGGGTTTTCCTGACAACTGGAGCAGCATTTTTCCTGGGAGAACCCCCTTGTGTGATTGTTTTTCCTTGCAACTCACGTACACGTGCCTCTAGGATGAAGGTAGGTTTTCCATCCCACTGCCTCATGTCCTCTCCGTGGTCACGCAGGTAAAACCACAGGGTGCCCCGTGGTGTGTACCTTCTATATCCTCTCTCTTGAGGAGAAAAACGCTGACTCCTAATGGCTGAGATACTGCTCCGTACAGGTGGAGAATAGGACATATCCTCTTTGAGTTGCTGGACCTCCCGGGACAGTTTCTCCACAGCCGAGACAAGGGAGGAGGAGATAGTTTCTTCAAAATCCCGAAGTCTGCTAACCACCTCATCCACCGTTGGTGCTTCTTCCTCTTTCCAGCACAGTACTGCCAACGAACTGGCATACGATGCTGGTGCGCTCCGTACCAACTTCCGCCACATGGGTCGGGTGCACTGGACGTCATCTGGATCTTTGGGTGTTCGGGTGTCATCCAGGTCACTATAAACCACCTCCAGCACGCCTAGTTCTCTCAGGTACTGGATACCTCTCTCCATAGTGGTCCATTTGCCTAGGCGATATATAACATCTTCCTTGAAGGGATACCTTTCCTTCATGCCTGACAGGAGTTGCCTCCAGGGGCTGAGGACCTGTGTCCCTTTTCCCATTGCTTTGTCAATACCTGCTTCCCTAGCAAGGGATCCCAGCTGTTTGGCCTCCTTCCCCTCTAATTCCAGGCTACTGGCCCCATTATCCCAGCATTGGAGCAGCCAGGTAACAATATGCTCGCCTGGACGACGGCCGAAATCTTTCCGCATATCTCGCAACTCATTCAGGGATAAGGATCGGGTGGTTTCCGTCTCGTTTATGAGTTCTTCCTCTTCCTCCTCCTCTCCTCGTGATGGCCCTGCTTTTCCATCATCCTTTTCTACACGACCTGACTTCCGCTTCAAAGATTTCTTCTTCTGTACAGGGGCGACGGATACCAGCGACGGTTGGTCCTCTGGTTCAGCTGTAGTACCCGTCGCAAGGGTTTGGGTAGCTGCAGTGCCTGTCGCGGGGGTTGGAGTAACTGTAGTGACTGTTGCCGGGGTCTGAGTAGCCATAGTGGTTGTTGTGGGGGTTGAAGTAGCCATGGTGCCTGTCGCAGGGGTTTGAGTAGCCACAGTGGTTGTCGTGCGGGTTGAAGGAGCTACAGTGCCTGTCATGGGGGTTTGAGTTGTCACTGTATCTGTTGCTGGGGTTGATCTCTGGACAGTATTCCTGAATAGTTGTTTAACTCTAAACAAGGCCTGAACCACATTCAGAAGACATAGCAATATGATCATGCTTGTTTGAACATCCCAAGGATATTCAAAATTCTCAGGGAATATTGTAGACGTCTTCATGAAGAGGATAGAAGAAAAAGGAGTTTCTGAAGATATGGAGGGGAAGGTGAACAAGTGGGAGAAAGTGTCCCATCTGGGTCGCCAAAAAGGACTGTCGTGGTTTAACCTGGCAGGCAGCCAAATACCACGCAGCCGCTCACTCACTCCCCCCACCCCCAGCGGGACGGGGAGAGAATCGGAAGGGTAAGAGTGAGAAAAACTCATGGGTTGAGATAAAGACAGTTTAATAGAACAGGGAAAAAAAAGGGAAAATAATAATGATAATGATAATGATAAAATATACAAAATGAGTGATGCACAATGCAATTGCTCACCAGCCGCGCTGACCGATAACCAAGTAGCGATCGGTACTTCCTGGATCACGCCTACCCTTCATATACTGAGCATGACGTCACATGGTATGGAATACCCCATTGGCCAGCTGGGCTGGCTGTCCTGATTATGTTCCCTCCCATCTTGTGTACCTAGCTCAGTCAGTAGGCACGGGAGCTGTCCTTGGACTAGGAGGGCACTTAGCAACAACTGAAAACATCAGTGTGTTATCAACATTCTCCTCATACTAAATCCAAAACACAGCACTAGGAAGAAATTTAACCCTATCCCAGCCGAAACCAGGACACTTGTACCATTATTTTCTTATATAGAAGTTCCAGTGCCCAAAAAGCGGTTGAAGTCAGGTTGCAACTTTTTTCCTTAGTGGTAACAGTAACAAAGGTCTCTTATCCCTATGCAGTTGTCTTCATTGGGCGGAGGCATAGGTTGCTTAGCTCAGTCCTGCCCTCCCTCCCACCTCTGACCCCAGCCACGCAGTTGCCTGTCTTCATGTTCGCACTCAGATTCTGCAGTTATGAAGTAAGCTGCATTGGGGAAGGTGAAAATGAAGGGTGCATTGGCTCAACTGCAGAGGTTACCCAAAGCTGACCAGATCTCTTATGTGGTCTAGATCACAAGTTAACTTGAGGGGCAAGGTGATTCTGCATTTGGGGCAAGAGAAGGTAGAAGTGTTTGTCAGGTTACTGTAGTTGGTTTTAGAAGCTGTGCCTGGGATTGAAGAGTTAAAGTCCCAGGTGAGAGAGTCTAACATGCAAGTAAGGTGCCTAGAGAGAGCAGATACTTACAGAAATATCTGCTCTAGATGTTTATATGTGAGTGTTTGGATAGCCTTATGAAATGTATATATACACCTGAAAGTATTGGAGTTGGACTTTAAGTTATAATTTCTACTCAAAGCTACATCTGTTTGATCAAGCAAGCTGAGCATAACCTCAGGACGCCAGTATGCATGCTTTTTAATAGAGATTTATTCAAATCTGAATGTGTAAATCTGAGAACAAATAAAACTTTGGAGGACTTGGGGGGCTGGGTGGAGATGGGGTCACTCACATTTGACTGAGAGAACAGAATATTGTTTGGTCTCATGCTGTATCTGGAGTAGCTTAAACAGTATGATGGATTAACAGCTACTTGCACTAGCGGGGAGGGGGGGGTGCGTCATGATCAAAGAGCAGGTGGGGTGCTTTGGGAAAGAAACAAAACCGAATCCACTTGCCATTCTACATTCTATGGTGTCTTAGAAAGCTAAATAGTAGTTAAAGCATCATTGATGGTTAAGGTTGCTTTACACTCCCTGTTCTAAGTCCTCTATTAAGCTGCTTCTAACTTTAGTTCTAAACTATTTGTAAGGAAATCTTCCATGCTGGGTGTCTGCCTGTTATTCCTGTTATTGTTGGGGGTTTGTTTTGGGTATTTTTTTTTTTGGGGGGGGGGGTATGTTTCAGATGAACAGTTCTGCTATTTTGGAAAATAATAGTGTGAAGAGGGAAAGAATGCATTGTTTTTCCAGTTTCTAATTTGTTTCAGTGAGCAGAACTACCAGACATCTGGATGTGCCCTTTTTTTTTTCAGAGGAGGGAAGAGGAGGAAAATCTTTGAGGACTGAGAGCATTTTCCTTATCTTCCAGATGTTCAGTGCCCAGGCAGAGCTTTGGAAGTCCTGGCTATATCCATTATGTCCATATGGACAAACTTGAGAGTTTGTAGCAAGTCTGATTTTTCTGATCTTTGCATGACTGATTAAATCTCATCTGTTCTGAATATGTTGAATTTACTGTGCATGCACAATACAGTGCAGACACTTGTGTCTGTGGAAATGTGACTGCTATATCACTGAGAAAACGTAGCACCCTACGCTCTGAAATGAGGGCTCAAAATTTGGACAGTACCAGCAGAGATGATCAGGCTTTGGATGGAAGGAGCAGAGCTTTTTTTGATCTATCTTTGTTTTAATCACAGAAAAAAAGGCCGCATAGTCTTGTGCTGTGCTGCTACAATAGTGTTCATTTACAAACAAATAAAACTGAATAAGCCAACTGTCAATGGTGAGCGTGATGTAATTTTTCCACATTTTGTCTGCTTGCGTATGTGGGAACTTCATGTGTTCTGTTTGTGTTTGGCAGCGGCTCCCAGGACTGCTGGCTTGCAGATACTGTACAGATCATGGGATATGAATTGCCAAATTCTAGGGCATGTTCAATTCTGGAAATGGGACCTAAGACCCTGGAGCATTGCCTTTCCTCTGCTATCAGCAAATATCTGTTAAGCCTCCTAAAAGGACCTCATCCTCTAAGCAGGATAGTGATGAGAACAAGATGAGAAAAGCCTATTATTACAACTGTTAACTTACTCCTTAGCTCAAGTGGAAAGGCCTGTGATCTAATGATTTCAACCCCAAGTTATGAACCAAGAGATGAGTACAAGTTTAACTGTTAGGATTTCTGAGGCATTTTTTAAATTTGGGCAACCTTAACTTTAGTATATCCTAATGCTTGATTTGTGCCTAAAATCAAACAGTAAGAGTTCACAACTTCTGTGAAGGCTCATCCTAACTTTGTGTTTTCTTTGCTTTCTATTCCTTGGAGGTGGGAAAAAGCCTGACCAAGAAACAGAGGGCTTGATTCTGCCACCTTTATCCTGCATGACCATGTTTTTAGCAGACCTGTGGAAATTAATGAAGCAATCTAGCCTGGGTTTTAGCCAGGGGGGCATTTCCCTTGATGCTCAAGGGCTATGGGACTGCTGTGATGCATTACCAAGATGGGTCCAGTTACTTCCTGAGAAATTAAGTTCAGCTAGTAACAGTGAATACTGGGGGAGAAAGGAAATAATGAGACCCCTAAACTATTTTCCAAGAAGCAACATGGTGGCATTACTAAACAAAACCTTTAATTTGCCAAAAAGCCTTTTTTTTTGTTGGCATTTTTTTTTTTGATGTGAGGAGGAAGTAGATGGAAATCTGTCCTTCTGCTTGTAACAGCAACTGAAATTGAAAGTTGAGAAACAAAAACAGTCTTCTGCCACTTCTCCTTGACCATGTGTTGACCTGAGCAAGACCTATATTGCTGTGTCTTTTCCCCAGGTTTTTATGTTGTGACTTTGAAACCTCAGTTCCTGCTGCCTACAATGGAAAAAGATGGTACACTCAAGTCAGTCTACCAGTCCACGACACACAAAAGAACAGTATGGGTTTTTCAAGGATGTTAGGAGGCAGAAGGCTAAAGCTCCCTTTCAGTCACCAGAGTTGCTTGTTTGCTAAAGTGTCTCCTGACCCTTGAAGGTTAGATTGAACTGCACTGGTCTCAATGCCACTAAAGCATTGACAATCTTTTTTCAATGGAGAATGACAGTATGGAAAGAAATGTTTGTGTGGAAGCTGCTCCAATGGTTTACTAACTGATAATCTCCTAATAATTAAAAGCAGATTAGGGGCAGGAGGAGAAATATTGATGCGGAAATCAAAAGGCAAAGAAACTAAAACGGGAATGAGGCAATGGAATTGCCTGCCTGATATTCTGTCACTTCAATGGACACCACTCATATCAATCATGAAATTACCACATACCTTCTCAGCTTGGAGAGGACAGAAGAGAAAAGTAGTATAAGGACATTTATCCAAGATTAGTGATAGGTGCCTGTCGTAGTTTAACCCCAGCCGGCAACTAAGCACCACACAGCCGCTCACTCACTCCCCCCGGTGGGATGGGGAAGAGAATCGGAAGGGTAAAAGGGAGAAAACTCGTGGGTTGAGATAAAGACAGTTTAATAGGGAAAGCAAAAGCCACACACGCAAGCAAAGCAAAATAAGGAATTCATTCACTCCTTCCCATCGGCAGGCAGGTGTTCAGCCATCTCCAGGAAAGCAGGCCTCCATCACGCATAATGGTTACTTGGGAAGACAAAACACCATCACTCCGAACGTCCCCCCCTTCCTTCTTCTTCCTCCAGCTTTATATGCTAAGCATGACATCATATGGCATGGAATATCCCTTTGGTCAGTTGGGGTCAGCTATCCCAGCTGTGTCCCCTCCCAACTTCTTGTGCACCCCCAGCCTACTCGCTGGTGGGGTGGGGTGAGAAGCAGAAAAGGCCTTGACTCTGTGTAAGCGCTGCCCAGCAGTAATGAAAACATCCCTGTATTATCATCACTGTTTCCAGCACAAATCCAAAACATAGCCCCATACTAGCTACTATGAAGAAAATTAACTCTATCCCAGCCAAAACCAGCACAGTGCCATGCCCCCAACTTCCAGAGGAAGACTCACCCCAGTGCCAGTCACATGTCCCCTTTGCCCCAGAAGTCCCTCCCCTCTTCTTGTCATGTGGTCTATTTACTCCACCTCCTTTTGCCCCTGGGGGGTCGCCATTTCATAAAACATAATACTCCATGTGTTCGAAGACTGCCCTGTGATTGGCTGGCAGGACCAGCCACCCCTTCCAGTTTACCTGGGAATATGTCAGAACAGGAAGTCCCTTACCACTACATACACAGGGGCTACCATTTTGTTTCAGATGCCATTTTATTGCAGGGAACTGCCATTTTGTAAAATGTCATGGCCCACATGTTTTAATACAGCTCTGTGATTGACTGATGGCCATTTCTTGACACCACCATACCCCACGTTCTCAGGCAGCCCTATGATTGGATGTCAGGACCAGCCACCCCTTACATTCTACCTTAAAGAAGCATCAGAGCAGGAAGTCCTCTTCCACCGAATACACATTTTGTTTCAGGTGCCATTTTACAGCAGGGAGACACCATTTTAAAAGCATCATGACCTACATGTTTTCAAACTGCCCTGAGATTGGCTGACAGGACCAGCCACCCTTTCCAGTTTACCCAGAAGTGCGTCAGAACAGGAAGCCCTTGACTACTACATACGTAGAGGCTGCCATTTTTTCCAACATCATACCCTATGTGTTTTCATAGTCCTCTGTGATTGCCTAGTTGCCATTTTTTTAAACCATCATACCCATGTGATCTCAGAGCCCACTCTGATTGGCTGCACATTTCTTTTGGCCCAGGCAGTGCTCATATATATAATTAGAAAACAATATTTAATAAGACCTAATGAAATGAATGAACAGGCCAACGGGCCTGTGAAACAGAAACTCTATTTTGAGGTGTCACACAGAAAGGGCAGGTGGTGGTGGGGGAAGCTCCCCTTGCCCAGGGTTGTGGAGAAATTTTACAGTCACCTGTAAACCAAGCTTGTGCTTTATGTGTTTCCTTATCACAGAATGGTTGAGATGGGAAGGGACCTCTGGAGGTCGTCTTGTCCAACCCCCCTGCTCAAGCAGGGACACCTAGAGCTGGTTGCCCAGGACCATGTCCAGATGGCTTTGGAATATCTCCAAGGATAGAGACTCCACAACCTCTCTGGGCAACCTGTTCCCGTGCTCAGTCACCCTCACAGTAAAAAAAAGTGTTTCCTGATGTTCAGACAAAACCTCCTGTGTTTCAGTTTGTGCCCATTGCCTCTTCTCCTGTCACTGGGCACCACTGAAAAGAACCTGGCTCCATCCTCTATGCACCCTCCCTTCAGTTATTTATATAATTTGATGAGATCCTCCCCTGAGCCTTCTCTTCTCCGGGCTGAACAGTCCCAGTTCTCCTCAGCCTTTCCTCATAGGAGAGATGCTCCAGTCCTTTAATCATCTTTGTGGCCCTTTGTTAGACTCTCTCCAGTACTGGGGGATCTGAGAGCTAGACACAGTACTCCAGGTGTGGCCTCACCAGTGCTGAGCAGAGGGGAAGGATCTCCTACCGCGACCTGCTGGTAACATGCCTCCTAATGCAGCTGAGGATAACATTTGCCTTCATTGCCACAAGGGAACATTGCTGGCTCATGTTCAACTTGGTGTCCACCAGGACCCTCAAGGTCCTTTGCTGCAAAGCTGCTTTCCAGCTGAGTGGCCCCCCAGCGTATATTGGTACATGGGGTTGTTCCTCCCCAGGTGCAGGACTTTCACAGAATCATAGAACAGCCCAGGTTGGAATGGACCTCAAAAGATTATCTGGTCTAACCTTCCATGGGAAAGGGAGCCTAGATGAGATTATCTAGCAGCCTGTCCAATCGCATCTTGAAAACCTCCAGCGATGGGGACTCCACCACATCCCTGGGGAGGCTGTTCCTGTGAATGATTGTTCTCACTGTAAAAAATGTCTTTCTTATGTCGAGATCAAACCTCTCCTGGTGCAACTTGTACCTGTTGCCCCTCGTCTTCTCCATGTGGCTCCTTGTGAAGAGAGAGCCTCCGTCCTCTTTGTAGCCACCCTTTAAGTACTGGAATACTGTGATGAGGTCCCCGCTGAGCCTTTTCTTCTCCAGGGAGAAAAGACCTAACTCCTCCAGTCTTTCCTCATAGGGCAGGCTCTCCAGCCCTTTGATCATCTTTGTGGCACTCCACATCTCTATCTCCGCTAGTAATGCCCCTGTGGATGCAGCCCAGCATCCAATTTGCCTTTGTTGCTGCAGTGGCACACTGCTGACTCATGTTCAGCTTGTTGTCCACCAGGACCCCCAGGTCCCTTTCAGCAAGGCTGCTCCCCAGCCACACAGATCCTAGCCTGTACTGGGCTCTTTGGTTATGTCATCCCAGGTGCAGGACCATGCACTTGTCTTTGTTAAACTTCATACTGTTCTTGCTAGCCCACTCTTCCAGCCTGTCCAGGTCTCTCTGCAAGACGTCTCTCCCTTCTGACGTGTCCACCTCACCACCCAGTTTGGGGTCATCAGCAAACTTGGTGAGGGTGCTTTCAAGCCCATCGTCCAGATCATTTATGAAGATGTTGAACAGTGTGGGGTCCAGTTTCGATCCCTGGGGGACCCCACTTGTGACAGGCTGCCAGCCTGAGTAAAAAACATTGATCCCCACCCTCTGAGAGCTGCCTGTTAGCCAATTTCCTACCCATCTCGCAGACCACCCATCCCACGTGTGTCTTGCCAGTTTGTCTAGGAGAAGGCTGTGGGAAACAGTGTCACACACTTCGCTGAAATCCAGGTAAACAACATCCAGTGCTCTCCCCATGTCGACAGAAGATGTTATTTTGTTGTAGAAGGTGATCAGGTTAGTCTGGCGTGATTTGCCTTTGGTAAATCCATGCTGGCTTTTCCCAGTCACCTGCTTCATTTGGTTTGTAATAGTTTCTAGGAGGACTCATTCCATTATTTTCCCAGGGATTGAAGCGAGACTAACGGGCCTGCAGTTTCCTGGGTCCTCTTTAGGGACTTCTTGCAGATGGGTATGAAATTTGCCCTCTTCCAGTCATCAGGGATATCCCCTGATCTCCACGACTTTTCAAAGATTATAGACAGTGGCCTTGCAACAATGATGTCAGCCACTTCTCTTAACACCCTGGGGTGGATTCCATCCAGGCCCATAGATTTATACAGGTTGAGCCCTTGCAAGAGGCCGCAGACCAGCCCTTCCTCCACTACCGGTGGGTCAACATACGCGTTGCTGTAGCTATTTGATCTTGTGATCTGGGGTGCAGTTATGCTGCTATATTTCCCACTACCGGACCTGTGACCAGTACCCCTTGCTCCTGACCCTTGGTAATATGCTTAGCATAACTAATGCCATTTTATAGGGCAAACAGCCATTCTCTGTGACCTAGCTGATCACATATCAGTCCCCTTTCCCCTCCTTATCAGGCCCTGAAGGTCCTTCGCACCAGACAGATTCCTTCTTCCCCTCCCTATTGGCCTCAAGGTTCTTGGGCACCAGGCGGAAGTCAAGCAAGCGGGGCTGAAGGCCGGCTTGGCTGAGCAGGGATCTTCTTCTAGAACTTAGGTGGAAAAGGAAAGTGTATGAACGTTGGAAGCAAGGACAGGCGACACAGGAGGACTACAGAGATGCTGTTCGCCACTGTATGGAGAAAATTCGTGCCGCCAAAGCTCAATTAGAGTTCAAGCTGGCCAGCGCTGTGAAGGACAACAAAAAGGGCTTTTTTAAATATGTTAACAGCAAAAGGAGGATCAGCGATAACATTGGTCTGTTACTTAATGAGGTCGGTCACGTCACAAATAGGGACGTAGACAAAGCAGAGATGTTTAATGCCTTCTTCGCCTCTGTCTTTAACACTGATGATGGGCCCTGGGACCCCCGGAGCACTGTGTTGGAAGACCGTGACTGGGGGGATGATAAACTCCCAGATGACTCTGAACTTGTTCGAGACTTGCTGCTCCAGCTGGATGCGCATAAATCTATGGGGCCCAATGGGATTCATCCCAGGGTACTGAAAGATCTGGCCGATGTTATCGCGGGACCTCTCTCCATTATTTTTCAACGGTCTTGGGAGTCTGGAGAGGTCCCAGTCGACTGGAAGCTGGCAAATGTTGTCCCAATTTTCAAGAAAGGTAAGAAGGAAGACCCTGGTAATTACAGACCTGTCAGTCTCATTTCAGTGCCTGGTAAAATTATGGAGAAGGTCATTCTGGGAGTTACTGAAAAACACTTGAGAGACAATGCAGTCATTGGTCATAGCCAGCACGGGTTCACGAGGGGAAGGTCCTGCTTAACTAAATTTCCTTTTATGACAAGGTCACCCATCTAGTTGACCAAGGGAAGCCAGTTTTTTTGGATTTTAGCAAAGCTTTCGATACTGTCTCTCACAGTATCCTTCTGGACAAAATGTCCAGCATATAGCTAGACAAGTCCATAATATGATGGGTGAGCAATTGGCTGATGGGTGGGGCTCCAAAGAGTTATTGTAAATGGAGTTATATCAGGCTGGCAGCCAGTCACCAGTGGGGTTCCCCAGGGCTCAATTTTAGGGCCAGTGCTCTTTAATGTTTTTATAAATGATCTGGATGCAGGAATCGAATGTACATTAAGTAAGTTTGCCGATGATGCTAAACTAGGAGGAGCTGTGGACTCCCTCGAGGGTAGAGAGGCCTTACAGAGAGATCTGGATAGACTAGAGAGCTGGGCAATCACCAACCGTATGAAATTTAACAAGAGCAAGTGCCGGATTCTGCATCTGGGATGGGGTAATCCTGGCTATACGTACAGAAGCTGGAGAGCAGCCCCGTGGAAAGAGATCTGGGGGTTTGGGTTGATGGCAAGTTGAATATGAGTCAACAGTGTGCCCTGGCAGCCAAAAGGGCCAACTGTGTCCTGGGGTGCATCAAGCACAGCATAGCTAGCCGGTCGAGGGAGATGATTGTCCCACTCTACACTGCACTGGTGCAGCCCCACCTCGAGTACTGTGTGCAGTTTTGGGTGCCTCAATATAAGAAGGATATCAAACTATTGGAGTGTGTCCAGAGGAGGGCAACCAAGATGGTGAAAGGTCTTGAGGGCAAGACTTATGAGGAGCAACTGAGGTCACTTGGCTTGTTCAGCTTGGAGAAGAGAAGGCTGAGGGGTGACCTCATGACAGTCTACAACTTCCTCAAGAGGGGCAGTGGAGGGGGAGGTACTGATCTCCTCTCTCTGGTGACCAGCAATAGGACACGAGGAAATGGTATGAAGCTGCATCAGGGGAAGTTCAGATTGGACATTAGGAAAAGGTTCTTCACTGAGAGGGTGGTCGGTCATTGGAACAGGCTCCCCAGGGAAGTGGTCACGGCACCGAGCCTTTCAGAGTTCAAGGAGCGTCTGGACGACGCTCTTAGTCATATGGTTTAGTTTTAGGTAGTCCTGCGAGGAGCAGAGAGTTGGACTCTATGATCCTTATGGGTCCCTTCCAACTTGAGTTATTCTATGATTCTATGATTCTACTCCTCTCCTTACAGGCCTTGAAGGTCCCAGGCACCCAGCCAACCAGGTGTTGTTGATGACCCCATCATAGAACAGGGAAGCATAGCAGCACACAGAGCACTGTCTATAAAATCAAGCAGTTACAAGTCCTAAGCGGGACTTAGACTGGAACTGCTGCTGGACAGAAAAACCTGTTATCCCCCAGTGGCCAGGGACGCCTCCACCATCGTCTGCTTCCTCCGAGGATCGAGTGAGCCACTCGTATTCTTTTATGTGTTTTTGAGTCTAGAATATGATTGTTATATTGATATGGCAAGCCAAGTATTAAGATTCGACCTAATCTACAGAGGGTCCAGGTGATTAGAAACCATAAACTAAGCTGTGCTATAAAATTTTGTGCTACGCTGATTCTGCTTATAGAAAACCTGTTCTACTCTGATCATAAAATTCTATGCTATGCTAATCATAAAGTTCTGTTAAAAAAAAAATAAAGCTTTAATTGTAGCTACAACTTAGTGACATCATTCTGCCAAGGATCCCCAAAAGAACCTGTCTGTCCCCATAGTGTCAGGTGACAGGACTTTTATCCTGAATAGCCAGAGAGGGGGAACAGGATGAGGCCATTGGTGCTGTTTGTGTGAGTGCTGAGTGCTTCTGTCTGTGTTGATCTGTGGGGTCATCCATGTGTATTGTATATACATGTGTGTTTGTATCCCTACTGTGAACACATTCTCAGCTACTGGTTGAACCTGTGTCAGTCTTGCCTCTATCAGAGTGCCGAATTCAGTAACTCCGTAACATCAACAAATCAAAGAACATTCACATTAAATAGGATGAGCCTTTTCTGCTGTACAACAACAAAACAAAAAAAATATTATTTTATTCATCCCTTAATGTAACTATTGAACTAAGTCCACCAACTTATTTCAACTTGTTGGTCACTATTCAAGTTTTCCTCACAAATATTCACATCTCAACCGCTAAGGTTTTACAAATGATTAGTGAAGCCTTTAGCATGTTTGGCACTTGCAGTTACTTATGACATATAAAAGGATTCTTGGCTGAAGATAGGTATCATCTAAAAAAGGTAGAGAGACAGTTTAAGGGACAAAAAGGCTAAATCAGTATAAGATCTGTTCATAACTAAATCTAGTGGCTACTACCAGTCCAGGTTAAGGATTACTGTTCCCACCTGCTATTTACCATAACACCTGCCTCCAATATATCCCCTACAAAAACATGTAAGAAGTACAAATCTATCTTTGAAACAGGTTAGGCATTTGCTCAAATATACAGTTTAATATTTACTTAGAGAGAAAAACACCCCCCACATCCCAAAATTTCTGTGCCACAGTTTGCCACCCTCTCAAAACACCCCTAGATCATTTCAGTAATTGGAGTCTAGGGTTTCTTAAGCAATCCCATATACAGCAGAATGACTAAAGGACAGAAATTCAGATTTTTTTAAAATAAATATTTTTTTTCCAAACAACGAAGTCCATTCACAATTGAATTATACCCCATTGTTTTTACCTGGTTCATTTTCCTGAGAAACAAAGATATTTAAACTGTCAGAACCAAAAGGGAACTGGTTATATACATTCGGAGAGAGTCACTCCTTAACCCAGAGAGCAGTATGTAGGGTGAAGTCATCTAACTGCAGAATAAATCTATCTGTATTATAACTTTAGGAATGACAGATATAGTAGAGAATGTCAGCATCTGCTAATTCTTCATTTGTTTCCACTGCACTGAAGTGGTGACTACATTTTTTAAAAAAGACACTTACCAAGTGCACTTGTAGCATCCTCAAAAAGATTTGATCGAGAAATATCACCTGTTGTACTGCAAGAAAAAAAAAGTGCAATGTTAATTACAAAACTTCAGAAAACTGTTTTGCTAAACAGAAGCAGCAGCTATAACTCTGTAGATAGTCCCTTTTGTTTCTGTAAAATCAATATCCCTTTTGTAAAAGATCTTAATATGAGAATGCAACCAACAGAGGCAGTAGTTTCTGAGCTCTGCTTTGAGATCTTCTTGATCTTTTGAATGGTTTAAGAACTCTCAAAAGAACTTCAGAGTATCTACTACTGGGTGAGAAAAGCTCCAGGACATTGTGACTTCTAGCAAGCTCTAAAAGTTTCTAAGGAGCCCTGTCAGTTGTCCTTGGATGCTTGAAGCCTTGGTACCAGCTGACCCCTAATTAGGGAGTCAAGAACCTTTTCAGCAGGTACTAGGGAGAGTTCTAGATAATTGCTGGCCCTAGAGCACAGTTAACGGACACAGCAGTTTGTGCACCCTGATGCACAGGAGGCCAGGAATGGCCAAGGGCAGTTTACACAGAATTAGCAACGTTGGTGATATGCTATAGGGCATGGTCCCCAACACCACCTGGAGCAACCAACCCAGCACATCAGAGGCCTCAACTCAGAGTTCCTGATGGAGAATGCAGCCCTGCAGGTCTTAGGCTGCAGGGAGTTCTGGGGAGGCCTCTTGCTGAGGCTGGAGCAGGGAGAGATAGTGTCCTTGCCTGCAGGAGATGTGCACTGGTGGAAGATCTGTGTTGCTAAGTAAAGGAACTGTAGTAGGAGATCAGACAACTGCACAGCATCAGAGATAATGAGAAAAAGATTAACAGAATCTTCTCGGAGATCCTGCAGAGACAAGAGCCCAAACTCCCAACTGTACTGAAGGAGGGGCAGCCAGAGTCTGTGCTTAATCAAGTTGGGAAATGGAGACTCCCAAGATGGCAAAGGCTGGAAGCTTGTGACTTCTGGCACCAGGATGACAACTCCTGCTCCACCAGCAGATCTGCAACTATAGAAGAGGTTCAGTGTTCTGGTTGACCAGTAGATGAGGGGCTGGGAGCTCTGTCCAATAAAGCATCATTTGATGCAGCTGCTGTGGATACAGAGAAGATTAAACAGCTATCTACCTTGCCCGGCTTCTCAGAGGATCCTTCTGTTGTGGGGTTGCTGAGGGTCGAAGAATGGCAGGTGCCGATTCCTACCAGGACGGTGCACCGGCGACAATATCGCACCAACTGAGACTCCCTGGTTCCCATCCATAAGCTGATTCGGTAACTGGAGAGCCAAGGAGTGATCAGTAAGACTCGCTCACCCTTTCATAGTTCCATATGGCCAGTGCAAAAGTCAGATGGAGGGTGAAGGCTAACAGTGGACTCCTGTGGCCTGAACGAAGTCACACCACCATTGAATGCTGCCATGATGAGGGGGAAGGCCAACAAGGCAGATAACCTGCTGGGAGTCTGTTATAGACCACCTAACCAGGATGAGGAGGCAGACGAAATATTCTACCAGAGGCTGGCAGAAGTCTCACAGTCACTAGCCCTTGTTCTCGTGGGGGACTTCAACTTTCCGGACGTCTGCTGGAAATACCACACGGCAGAGAGGAAACAGTCGAGGAGGTTCCTGGAGTGTGTGGAAGAGAACTTCCTCACGCAGCTGGTAAGTGAGCCTACCAGGGGAGGTGCCTCGCTTGACCTGCTGTTCACAAACAGAGAAGGACTGGTGGGAGATGTGGTGGTCGGAGGCCGGCTTGGGCTTAGCGACCATGAAATGATAGACTTCTCAATACTTGGTGAAGTAAGGAGGGGGGCCAGCAAAACCGCTACCATGGACTTCCGGAGGGCGGACTTTGGCCTGCTCAGGACACTGGTTGAGAGATTCCCTTGGGAGACAGTCCTGAAGGGCAAAGGGGTCCAGGAAGGCTGGACGTTCTTCAAGAAGGAAGTCTTAAAGGCGCAGGAGCGGGCTGTCCCCATGTGCCGCAAGAAGAACGGGCGGGGAAAACGACCGGCCTGGCTGAACGGGGAGCTCTGGCTGGGACTCAGGAAAAAAAGGAGAGTTTATCACTTCTGGAAGAAGGGGCAGGCAACTCAAGAAGAGTACAGGGATCTCGTTAGGTCGTGCAGAGAGGAAATTAGAAAGGCAAAAGCCCAGATAGAACTCAACCTGGCCACTGTCGTGAGAGACAACAAAAAATGTTTTTACAAGTATATTAATGACAAAAGGAGAGCCAAGGAGAATCTCCATCCTTTATTGGATGCGGGGGGGAACGTTGCCACCAAGGACGAGGAAAAGGCTGAGGTACTTAAAGCCTTCTTTGCCTCAGTCTTTAATAGTCAGAGCAGTTATCCTCAGGCCACTCAGCCCCCTGAGCTGGAAGACAGGGACGGCGAGCAGGATAAACCCCCCATAATCCAAGAGGAAGCAGTTAACGACCTGCTACGCCACCTGGACGCTCACAAGTCTATGGGGCCAGATGGGATCCACCCGAGGGTACTGAGGGAGCTGGCGGAGGAGCTTGCCGAGCCACTCTCCATCATTTACCAGCAGTCCTGGTTAACTGGGGAGGTCCCAGACGACTGGAGGCTAGCCAATGTGACGCCCATCTACAAGAAAGGCCGGAAGGAGGATCCGGGGAACTACAGGCCGGTCAGCCTGACCTCGGTGCCGGGGAAGATCATGGAGCGGTTCGTTTTGAGGGCACTCACAAGCCATGTCCGGGACAATCAGGGGATCAGGCCCAGCCAGCACGGGTTCATGGAAGGCAGGTACTGCTTGACCAACCTGATCTCCTATGACCAGGTGACCCGCCTCGTGGATGAGGGAAAGGCTGTGGATGGGGTCTACCTGGACTTCAGTAAAGCCTTTGACACTGTCTCCCACGGCATTCTCCCAGAGAAGCTGGCGGCTCACGGCTTAGACAGGTACACTCTTCGCTGGGTAAGAAACTGGCTGGACGGCCGAGCCCAGAGAGTTGTGGTGAATGGAGTTAAATCCAGTTGGCGGCCGGTCATGAGCGGTGTTCCCCAGGGCTCCGTTTTGGGGCCGGTCTTGTTCAATATCTTTATCAACGATCTGGATGAGGGGATTGAGTGCTCCCTCAGTAAGTTTGCAGATGACACCAAGTTGGGCGGGAGTGTTGATCTGCTCGAGGGTAGGAAGGCTCTGCAGAGGGACCTGGACAGGCTGGATCGATGGGCTGAGGCCAACTGTATGAGGTTCAACAAGGCCAAGTGCCGGGTCCTGCACTTGGGTCACAACAACCCCATGCAATGCTACAGGCTTGGGGAAGAGTGGCTGGAAAGCTGCCCAGAGGAAAAGGACCTGGGGGTGCTGGTTGACAGCCGGCTGAACATGAGCCGGCAGTGTGCCCAGGTGGCCAAGAAGGCCAACGGCATCCTGGCCTGTATCAGAAATAATGTGGCCAGCAGGACTAGGGAGGTGATCGTGCCCCTGTACTCGGCACTGGTGAGGCCGCACCTGGAATACTGTGTTCAGTTCTGGGCCCCTCACGACAAGAAGGACATTGAGGTGCTGGAGCATGTCCAGAGAAGGGCAACGAAGCTGGTGAAGGGCCTGGAGCACAAGTCTGATGAGGAGCGGCTGAGGGAACTGGGGTTGTTTAGCCTGGAGAAGAGGAGGCTGAGGGGAGACCTCATCGCGCTCTACAACTACCTGAAAGGAGGTTGTAGCGAGGTGGTTGTTGGTCTCTTCTCCCAAGTAACTAGCGATAGGACGAGAGGAAATGGCCTCAAGTTGCGCCAAGGGAGGTTTAGATTAGACATTAGGAGAAATTTCTTTACTGAAAGAGTGGTCAGGCCTTGGAACAGGCTGCCCAGGGAAGTGATTGAGTCACCAACCCTGGAAGTATTTAAGAGACATGTAGATGAGGCGCTTAGAGACATGGTTTAGTGGGCATGGTGGTGTTGGGTTGACGGTTGGACTCGATGATCTTAGAGGTCTTTTCCAACCTTAATGATTCTATGATTCATACCAGATATGTTAGAGCTCCAATACGAACTGGAGTCCAAGTCACCAAAGTGGTATGCCACAACTGATATCACTAACGCATGTTTCTCCATCCCTTTGGCAGCAGAGTGCAGGCCACAGTTTGCTTTCACATGGAGCGGTGTCCAGTGCACCTGGGGTGAAAGCACAGTCCTACCATTTGCCATGGATTGATACAGACTGCACTGGAACAGGGTGCAGCCCCTGAACACCTGTAATATATTGATGACATCATCATGTGGGGCAACACAGCAGAGTAAGTGTTTGAGAAAGGGAAAAGAATAATCCAGTTTCTTCTGAAAGCTGGTTTTGCCATAAAAAGAAGCATGGTCAAAGGACCTGCACAGGAGATCCAGGTTTTAGGAATAAAACGGCAAGATGGGCGTCATCATATCCCAATGGATGTGATCAATAAAATAACAGCTATGTCTCCACCAACTAACAAAAAAGGAACACAAGCTTTCCTAGGCGTTGTGGGTTTTTGGAGAATGCATATTCCAGGTTAAAGTCTGATCGTAAGCCCTCTCTATTGAGTGACCCGGAAGAAGAACAGTTTCGAATGGGGCCCCGAGCAGCAACAAGCCTTTGAACAAATTAACCAGAAGATAGTTCGTGCTGTAGCCCTTCAGCCAGGCCAGACAGGACAAGATGCAAGAAACATGCTTTATACTGCAGCCAGGGACCATGGCCCTACCTGGAGCCTCTGGCAGAAAGCACCTGGAGAGACTTGAGGTCAACCTCTAGGGTTTTGGAGCTGGGGATATAGAGGATCCGAGGCCTACTACACCCCGACTGAAAGAGATACTAGCAGCACATGAGGGGGTTTGACCTGCTTCAGAAGTAGTTGGTACTGAAGCACAGCTCTTCTTGGCACCTCGATTGCTTGTGCTGGGCTGGATGTTCAAAGGGAAGGTCCCCTTTACGTATTGGGCAACTGATCCTACATGGAGTAAGTGGGTTGCACTGGTCATGCAATGGGCTCAAATCAGAAACCCCGACCGCCCAGGAATCCTGGAAGGGATCATGGACTGGCCAGAAGGACAAAACTTGGGAGTGTCGCCAGAGGAGGTGACTCGTGCTGAAGAGGCTCCACTGTATAATAAATTACCAGAAAATGAGAAGCAATATGCCCTGTTTATAGATGGATACTGTCATATTGTGGGAAAACATCGGAGGTGGAAAGCTGCTGTGTGGAGTCCTACATGACAAGTCACAGGAACTGTTGAAGGAAAAGGTGAATCGAGCCAGTTTGCAGAAGTGAAAGCCATCTAGCTGGCCCTAGAGACTGCAAAATGAGAAAAATGGCCAGTACTCTATCAATGTACTGACTCATTCTCGTGGTTTAACCCGGCAGGCAGCTAAACACCACACAGCCGCGCGCTCACTCCCCCGCCACCAGTGGGATGGGGGAGAGGATCGGAAAAAAGGTGAAAATCGTGGGTTGACATAAAGACAATTTAATAGGACAGAAAAGGAAGGGAAAATAATAATAATGATAAAAGAATATACAAAACAAGTGCTGCACAATGCAATTGCTCACCACCCGCTGACCGATGCCCAGCCAGTTCCCAAGCAGCGGCCGCACCCCCCCGGCTAACTCCCCCGAGTTTTTTGTTCATGTCCTGGTTTCGGCTGGGATAGAGTTAAATTTCTTCCTAGTGCTGTGTTTTGGATTTAGTATGAGAAGAATGTTGATAACACACTGATGTTTTCAGTTGTTGCTGAGTACCCTGCTAGTCAAGGACATTCAGCTTCCATGCTCTGGAAAAGGCTGGGAGGGAGCATAGCCGGGACAGCTGGCCCAGCTGGCCAACGGGGTATTCCATAGCATGTGATGTCATGCTCAGTATATGAATGGTAGGCGTGTTCCAGGAAGTAGCGATCGCTACTTGGTTATCGGTCAGCAGGCAGTGAGCAATTGCATTGTGCATCACTCACTTCGTATATTCTATTATTATTATTGTTATTGTTATTATTATTTCTTTTTCTGTTCTATTAAACTGTCTTTATCTCAATCCACGAATTTTACTTTTTTTTCCTCCCGATTCTCCCCCCCATCCCACTGTGGGGTGGGGAGTGAGCGAGCGGCTGTGGTGTTTAGCTGTCTTGCCAGGTTAAATCACAACAGTTCAGCAGACGTCATATGGAATGGAATATCCCTTTGGCCACTTTGGGTCAGCTGTCCTGGTTGTGACCCCTCCCAGCTTCTTGTGCACCTCCAGACTCCTCACTGGCAGGGCAGTATGAGAAGCTGAAAAGTCCTTGACTTAGTGTAAGCACTGCTCAGCAACAACTAAAACATCAGTGTGTTATCAACATTATTCTCATCCTAAATCCAAAACACAGCACTATACCAGCTACTAGGAAGAAAATTAACTCTATCCCAGCCGAAACCAGGACACTCATGGATGGTGGCAAATGCCCTGTGGGGGTGGCTACAGCAATGGAAGCAGAACAACTGGCAGCACAGAGGTAAACCCATCTGGTCTGCTGAATTTTGGCAAAATATTGCTGCCCGAGTAGAGAACCTGGTTGTAAAAGTATGTCACGTAGATGCTCACAGACCCAAGAGTCATGTCATTGAAGAACATCGAAACAACGAGCAGGTAGACCAGGCTGCTAGAATTGAAGTGGCTCAGGTGGATCCGGACTGGGAACGTAAGGGTCAGCTATTCATAGCTCAATGGGCCCATGACACATCAGGACATCTAGGAAGGGATGCAACATACAAATGGGCTCGTGATTCAGAGGTGGACTTGACCATTGACACCATTGCACAGGTTACCCATGAATGCGAAACATGAGCCATAATCAAACAAGCCAAGCAGCTAAAGCCTCTCTGGTATAGAGGACGATGGTTGAAATATCAATATGGGGAAGCCTGGCAGATTGATTATATCCCACTGCCACGAACATGCCAAGGCAAGCGCCACATGCTTACCATGGTGGAAGTGACTACCGGATGGTTGGAAACATACCCTGTGACCCATGCCACTGCCCAAAACACCATCCTGGCCCTTGAAAAGCAAGTCTTATGGCGACATGGCACCCCAGAAAGAATTGAGTCAGACAACGGGACTCATTTCCAAAACAACCTCATAGACACCTGGGCCAAGGAACATGGCATTGATTGGGTCTATCACATCCCCTATCACGCACCAGCCTCCAGAAAAATTGAATGATACAATGGACTGCTAAAGACTACACTGAGAGCAATGGGTGCTGGGACATTCAAGCACTGGGATACAAATTTAGCAGAAGCCACTTGGCTAGTTAACACTAGAGGATCTTCCAATCAACCTAGCCCTGCCCAATCGAAACCCCTACGTACTGTGGAAGGAGATAAGGTCCCCATAGTACACATAAGGAACTGTCTGGGAAAGACAGTCTGGGTTACTCCTTCCTCGGGAAAAGGCAAACCCATTCATGGGATTGCTTTTGCTCAAGGACCTGGGTGTACTCGGTGGGCAATGCAGAAGAATGGGGAAGTCCCATGTGTATCTGAAGGAGATTTAATCTTGGGTGAAAATAACCCATGATTTGAGTTTTTGATGACATTGCTGTATGATGCTGTATTTCACCACTGCTGTGGCTGCCATATGTCAAAGGTATTATAGCGGGAGTCACCCGAACCAATGAAGAATGAATCTCGTGAGGAACCGGGCAAGTGCAGTGGTGACGCAACCTGAGCTGACTTCAGTGTGCAACAAACCAACACACCACACCACACCACACCACACCACACCACCTCTCCTGTCCTGAGTGACCACCATAACAGATGGAGCCCAAAGTCATGGATAAATGAACTCAATGGACATTTTATGGGCATTTAATGGACATTTTACAGGGGTGGCCCTAGACTAAGGGAATAATATCTGTGCATATATCAAAGGAGGGGAAGGGAGGTGGTGGTTAATGATGGATTGGATATTGTGGGACCTGAGCATGAAGTAAATGGTATGGAACAAGGAGTGGAGATTGTACTGGTTGTGGCTGGGATAGAGTTAATTTTCTTCATAGTAGCTTGTATGGTACTATGTTTTGGATTTGTGCTGAAAACAGTGTTGATAATACAGGGATGTTTTAGCTACTGCTGAGCAGTGCTTACACTGCGTCAACGCCTTTTCTGCTCCTCAGACTGTCCTGTCAGCGAGTAGGCTGGGGGTGCACAAGACGTTGGGAGGGGACACAGCTGGGACAGCTGACCCCCAACTGACCAAAGGAATATTCCATACCATATGATGTTGTGCTCAGCAATTTAAAAAAAAAAGATGAGAAATTTCACAGGGCTGCCGTTGCTCAGGGACTAGCTGGGCATCGGTTGGCTAGTGGTGAGCAATTGTTCAGTTTTTTGCATCACTTCTTTTTCTTGGTTTTGTTTTTCTTTGGGTGTTTTTTTTTTCTGTGTGTGTTTGGGGTTTTTTTTTTACTTATTAAACTGTCTTTCTCAACCCACGAGTTTTCTCACTTTTACCCTTCCGATTGTTTCCCCCATCCCACTGCAGGGGGAGTGAGCGAGCAGCTGTTTGGGGCTTAGCTGCCTACCGGCATTAAACCACAACAATTAGGAAGGGTGTTGCCAGCAGGCGGAGGGAGGTGATCCTTCCCCTCTTCTCAGCAATGGTGAGACAATATCTGGAGTACTGTGTCCAGTTCTGGGCTCCCCAGTACAATAAGACATAAGGATACTAGAGTGATTCCAGCGAAGGACCACAAAAATTGTTAATCATAGAATCATAGAATAATTTATATAAATCTGCTTGAATACAATATTAAACCTATTACATAGAAACTACGCTTTTCAGAATGAATATAACGTCTGATTCAGGGTACAGAATTGACTATTTGAAAGTTGTAGTTGTGGGCCTCTACTACATGCACTAGGGGCTGACAAGGCTGTCACATCTCTGCCTGAACAAGCACAACATTTGTGCTTGTTTTGATAAAATTTGATACTGTCCCTCACAGCATCCTTCTGGACAAGTTGTCCAACTGTGGGATGAGTGAGTTCATGGTGCGCTGGGTGAAGAACTGGCTGAAGGGCAGAGCTCAAAGGGTTGTAGTGAATGGGGCTACATCTGGCTGGCGACCGGTCACCAGGGGTGCTCCTCAGGGCTCAGTTCTAGGGCCAGTTCTGTTCAATATATTTATCAACGATCTGGATGCAGGAGTTGAATGCACCATTAGCAAGTTTGCCGATGATACCAAACGGGGAGGTGCTGTTGACTCTCTGGAGGGACAAGAGGCCTTGCAGAGGGATCTAGATAGATTGGAGCATTGGGCAATGATTAATGGGATGAGATTTAACAAGTCCAAATGCCGGATTCTGCACCTGGGACGGAATAACGCTGGGCACAAGTATAGATTGGGAGAGGAGTGGCTGGAGAGCAGCCCTGCAGAAAGGGATCTGGGGGTGCTGGTCGACAGCAGGCTCAGTAGGAGTCAGCAGTGTGCCCTGGCAGCCAAGAGGGCAAACCGCATCCTGGGGTGCATCAAACACAGCATAACCAGCCGGTCAAAAGAGGTGATGATCCCGCTGTATTCAGTGCTGGTACGGCCTCACCTTGAGTACTGTGTGCAGTTCTGGGCCCCACAATTTAAGAAGGATGTTAAGGTCCTTGAATGCGTCCAGAGGAGGGCAACTGTGGAGGCATTTTTATTAAATAACAGTCATCCTATGAACATTCCAAGCACTGAGGATTTGTTAGTAATAGTATAAGGCTGCTAAAGAGCAATTGTAGTTTTAGAGTCTCTGAAGTGATAGTAGAGTAGGAAAAACAGGCTGAGGAATGTAACTATCAGTAGATTATGTAACGGAATGCAGGCGCAGGAAGCGTTCGCGTGGACACCTGCTTTTGACCAATCTGTGTATGTTAAGATTCGTGTGCTTGCTGACTGTAAACCAATAGACGGTTCGTAGGTGCGCGTGTTACTGTGGCTAGCTTATAAAAGTAGCACAATATCTTGAAATAAAGGAGAATGACCATACCCACATTGGGACTCCTCATTACTCCGGGAACGCGCTCCTATTCCGACCCTGGGTCACTCCAACATCTGGTAGCAGAGGATGCGGAAACATGCTGGGCTCGTAACCCAGAGGTCTGGTAGCAGAGACTACGATTCTTCGAGACTGCGGTAAGCGCAGCGAGAGAAGGGGAGTGGGAAACCAGCGACTGGGAGTTGTACTATTCTGTCGCTTAACTAGAATAGATAACGGTGCAGAATGGCCAACTGCCTCCCAGAGGGTGCGCTGCTATTATGGAGAATGAGGCAGCAGCTACGTTGCTCGTAGGACTACTCTCTAAGAGAGGGATTGAGACAACGGTGAAACAGCTTATCAAGCTAATTAAGTTAGGACAACATTTGGGACATTTTAAAGACACTCACACGTTGTTTTCTGTGCTTGAATGGCGGGAGCTGGGGGAACTAATGTGGCAGAAGCTTACTGGAGGTGATAAAAAATTGGAGAAGGACATTAAGTCTGTGTCAGACTTGTGGGGAGACGTCCTAGAAACTTTAAAAGCTATGAAAGCTGAACGGGAGGTGGCGTGTGCGGCTGTTCAGATGCTGGCTCCGGACCCCATGCCGGAACAGTCTAAGAGCATGGAATCCAAGGTGGGACCTTTCGCGCGATTTTTTGGGCTGCCTGCTGTGAAGGGTATGATGGGGTCCACCTGTAACACTGTTGCCGAATTGCGCGATAAAGTTGAGCAGGACTCTGAGGTTAAAACGCCCAATGTCGTAACGTCGTCTTCGCTAGAAAAGCCGGAAGTTTCCGGGGCTAAAGCACAGCAGCAGTGTGAGGCAAAAGCGGAAGAGCAACCGCTGGGCATGAAGGGGGAGGAGTGGCCAGCTCCACCCACCCCCCCGATTCAAGGCGGGGAAACGTGCTGCCCTCCTCCCACCGCCCATCCTCTCTGCCCCCCCCTTGCCACTCTCCGGTGATTCCTCCGGTGCTGCCACACCGCCATCTAGCGGAAAAGAGAAAAATTCAACAGACAGTATTAATCAGCTGTTAAAAGAGGTTGTGCAACAACTAAAGGAATTAACTACACAGACTCAGCAAAAAGGAGAACCTTGGTCAAACGCCGGTTCGAGAGACAATTTGCCACCCTGTTTCTCCAGACCTACCGCAGCTACTCATCCCGGCCGATGGAGAGGAATTGTTCGAGATGCTATTTTGGAAGGACAGTGGGGGGTTGCATCCAACATTGGCCCCATGGCTTTTCCGGTGGTACAGGACAACGGTCAAGGAAAATGGGAACCGCATGATTGGAAGATTCTACAACAAGCCAAAAATACTATATCGCAGTATGGTGTTAAATCGGAAGCCTCGCGACAAATTGTTATTTGGATTTTTTCTGCTGATTTGATGTGTCCTCATGATTGTCAAAGTCTGATGAGACTTCTGTTGACACCTACGCAGTTTTTGTTATGGGGATCGTCATGGTCTCAGAGGGCAGTGAATGCTGCTGCCCAACATCAACAACAAGGGGATCCATTATATGGGATCACAGCAGAAATGCTCATTGGGGGGGGACGTTATGCGGATATAAATGTCCAACTAACTTTTCCTGTCAATATGTTACAGTTATCTTCTAAGCTTGCTTTAGATGCGTTTCTTTCCTTACCAGGATCGGAAGGCCCTTCTTTCAGCTCGGTGACGCAAGATGCAACTGAGAAGTATAGCAACTTTATTGATAGGCTTTGGGATGCAGTAATGAACCACCCAGATTTGGGAGAGAACAATAAACAACAAATGTTTAGAATTTTGGCCTTTGATAACGCCAATAACACTACCAGGGCCATTCTAGCCAGTCTGCCCAAAGGGGCAGGAGTGGAAGAAATGCTTTCTCGGGTGGAAAGAGCAGGAGTTCAACAACAAAATGAGTCAATGGCAGCAGTGCTGCAAAGTGCTGTCAAAGAAGTAGTACAACCATTGGCAGCTGTTGTTAGGCAAAAACACTCTCCAGGAATAGTCCAGCCCTTTAAAGGCATCTGCTATCGTTGCGGGGAACAGGGGCATAGCAAACGAAATTGTCGTGCTCCCGTATGGTGTGATAGGTGTCAAAAAAATACCCATGCTACTAAGGCCTGTTCGGGAAACTTCAAATTGAGCGCGAGGAGAGGCCGCGTGCAGACACAAATGCCTCCTCAAAACAACAGCAGCAATCAGGGTTTTTACAAAAACACTCGGCTGCCACCAAAGGAAGTTTGGGAGTCGACCTGGAAACAACAATAGATTTCACTTTAACCAATACAGAAGTGTGCAAAATCCCTAGCAATGCAGTAGGGCCTTTAGTAGCTGATAGTAATAGGATAGGTGGAATCCTTTTAGGTCGATCTTCTGCAGGAATAAAAGGATTGATTGTAATTCCTGGAGTCATTGATGCAGACTATACTGGTCAAATTCATATTATGGCCTATACAATAAGTCCTCCTCTCTTCATCCCAAAAGGCAGTCGGATAGCCCAGATATTAGCTTTTAAAAATCCTTTAAATCGATCAAACCAAGATTGGGAAGAACGTGGGTGTAAAGGATTTGGTTCTACTGGACCTGCTGTATGTTTCACTACAAAATTAGACCATCGCCCACTCCAAACTGTGACTTTGACTCAGGATAACCTTTCAATAAGAATCAATGCAAAGTTAGACACTGGGGCCGACATAACTATTATAAATCGAGCAAATTGGCCGTTGCAGTGGGAAATAGAAACCCCAAAGGCATTAATTGCAGGAGTGGGAGGGAACTCAGCCCCATATATAAGTAGTAAACCAGTTCAAGTGAGTTTCCCAGAAGGCCAGAGGGCAACACTGACGTTCCATGTTTTGTCACTCCCTGGAAATTTGGAAGCATTAATTGGACGTGATGTTCTCAGTCAGATCAGGGCAATGCTGACTACAAAGCATTTTTAGTCATGGGCACTGGGGAGCAATCGCCCAACCCACCGTTAACATGGATCTCCAATGACCCTGTTTGGGTTGACCAGTGGCCCATGACTAAAGAGCGATTGCAAATAATTAAACAACTGGTATCCGAACAACTTATAGAGGGACATATCAAACCATCTGTCAGTCCATGGAATACTCCTATTTTTGTCATCCCTAAGAAAAGTGGGAAGTGGCGTTTACTACATGATTTGAGGAAAATAAATGACCAAATGTTGCCTATGGGAGCCTTACAACCTGGAATGCCATCACCTAATATGTTACCTGAAAATTGGCACATACTTATAGTTGATTTAAAGGACTGCTTTTTCACAATCCCACTGCACCCTCAGGACACTCAGAGATTTGCCTTTTCCATACCCTCGATAAATAAAGCAGCACCAGCAGAGCGGTATGAGTGGGTGGTACTTCCACAAGGGATGAAAAACTCTCCTACATTGTGTCAGTTATATGTCGCCTGGGCACTGCAACCGATAAGAGAAAAATGGCCTGAAACTATCATCTATCATTATATGGATGATATTTTGTGTTGTCAACAAGTTCCTTTTGAAGTGCATCATATACAACAATTAACAACCATGCTAGCAGACAAGGGACTTGTAATTGCACCAGAAAAGATCCAAAGGTCTCCACCTTGGAAATACCTAGGGTGGATCATTGAACAGGCAAAAATTCATCCTCAAAAAATAGCACTAAAAACTCCTCTTAAAACATTGGCTGATGTGCAAACAGTCTTAGGCGACATCCAATGGGTTCGCAATTGCGCTGGCATTACCAATGCAGACATTAAACCACTAACTGAATTACTGCGTGGCACTCAGCCTGCAGCTGAGATTCATATGACGGACAAACATCATGTAGCCTTACAGCACATTATAAACAAACTTACTATTGCCTGGACCGCAAGAAGAATCCTTGAACTGCCACTTTCTTTGCTTATCTGTAACACCGAAGAATCACCTTTTGCCGTTATATGTCAATGGCAAAACAAGAAGGGGGAGATGAAGGGACAACAGGGAATGAACTCCGTGATTGCCATTGACAACAAGAGTAATGATAACTTGCCAAATTCCTCCCTTTTTCAAATTTTGGAATGGGTTTTCTTATGGGTACAACCACGTTTCAGTATACAAACTCGTCCTGAAGCCGTAGGGGAATTAATCCGAAAAGGGAGAACGCAAGACGCGCTGATTAGGGAAACAAATAATCCTCAGCTAGGGAAACTATTTATTCAATTAAGATCGACCATCTCCCAGCGAGCGGCTCCGTGTTGTGTCATTCATATCCGTAGCCATCAATGGGAGTTGGGTTTAGGACAAGGCAATCAGATAGCGGACAATCTTGTCAGTCCAGCGTGTCATGTACCACCTGTAGATAAATTTTTACAAGCTAGGCAGGGTCATGAAATATTTCATCAAAACTCAAAGGGTTTAAGAAGGCAATATGGGTTATCAGAAAACGAAGCTCGCTCTATCATACAGGCCTGTCCCAAGTGTGGAAATCATGGACCTGGAATAGGGCTGGGCGTTAATCCAAAAGGTCTCAAGGCTTTAGAGCTCTGGCAGACTGATGTAACTCATATCGCTGAATTTGGGCAGCTCAAATATGTGCATGTCACCATAGATACCTTCTCTAAAGTAATATGGGCCACGGCTTTATCGGGTGAGAAGGCTCATCATGTGTGTAAGCACCTCCTTGCTTGCTTCGCGGTGTTGGGTGTGCCAGAACAACTGAAAACAGACAATGGCCCTGCTTACACCAGTCAGAAGTTGAGAACCTTTCTGATGAGATGGGGGGTCAAGCATATTACTGGCATCCCACACTCACCGACGGGGCAGAGCCTTGTAGAACGCACGCATCAGGTATTGAAGGACTATCTAACAAAGCAAAAGGAGGAAGAAAAGGACCCGCAGATGAGACTGCATAAAGTCCTATTTACCCTAAATTATTTGTGTCTGATGGGAGACAGAGAAGAGCCATCGATTATAATACATCACCAAAACCTTAAGTTAACTCTCATACAACGCTCCCAAAACTAAAAGTAATGTATCGAGACCCAATCACTGGCATGTGGCTGGGCCCAGTTTCGGTAATATTTAATGGGAGGGGATACATGTGTGTTTCCACAGATAAGGGATCAATATGGGTGCCTAGCCGAGCGGTGAAGCCTGCACTCTCACAAGAAGAGGTTACCTAGGCAAACAAAACAGATCAATCTGCGTTTTGTTTTGTCTCTTGCTACGGCAACTGAGCCTTTCAGAACCTGTTTGGTGTGCCTGGTTTCTGGGTAGAAGAGTTTATGTGTTGCATGAACCTATCCGATCATGGTGAGTCTACACATAAACAATTACAATGGTTAAAAAACCATGTAAGCATGATACCACAAAATCATGGCATTTTAGATGAATGGCTCATGAATATTTTTAGAGAGTTGCTGCAATGGCTGATAGCTTTGTTAAAAGAAGGCTTGCGTATATTGATTATCATCTTAATATTGTGTGTATGCTTTTGTATTGCTTTTAGTTGTATAAAAAAGGCTGTATCGAAAGTAGTAAATCAGGCTTGGATTGTTCAAAAACAAAAAAAGGGGAATTTGTGGAGGGATTTCTATTAAATAACGGTCATCCTATGAACATTCCAAGCACTGAGGATTTGTTAGTAATAGTATAAGGCTGCTAAAGAGCAATTGTAGTTTTAGAGTCTCTGAAGTGATAGTAGAGTAGGAAAAACAGGCTGAGGAATGTAACTATCAGTAGATTATGTAACGGAATGCAGGCGCAGGAAGCGTTCGCGTGGACACCTGCTTTTGACCAATCTGTGTATGTTAAGATTCGTGTGCTTGCTGACTGTAAACCAATAGAGGATTCGGAGGTGCGCGTGTTACTGTGGCTAGCTTATAAAAGTAGCACAATATCTTGAAATAAAGGAGAATGACCATACCCACATTGGGACTCCTCATTACTCCGGGAACGCGCTCCTATTCCGACCCCGGGTCACTCCAACAGGCAACAGAGCTGGTGAAAGGGCTGGAAGGAACGTCCTATGAGGAGCGGCTGAGGACTCTGGGTTTGTCTAGTTTGGAGAAAAGGAGGCTGAGGGGCGACCTCATTGCTCTCTACAGCTTCCTGAGGAGGGGAAGCGGAGAGGGAGGTTCTGATCTCTTCTCCCTGGTATCCAGTGACAGGACGCGTGGGAATGGTTCAAAGCTGCACCAGGGGAGGTTCAGATGACATTCGGAAGCATTTCTTTACCGAGAGGGTGGTCAAACACTGGAACAGGCTTCCTAGAGAGGTGGTCGATGCCCCAAGCCTGTCAGTGTTTAAGAGGCATTTGGACAATGCCCTTAACAACATGCTTTAACTTTTGGTCAGCCCTGAATTGGTCAGGCAGTTGGACTAGATGATCGTTGTAGGTCCCTTCCAACTGAAATAGTCTAGTCTAGTCTATTCTAATAATTTACTTTTAGCTACACACAACTGATTATTTGAGGTGAATCATTTTGGTACAATGCATTTGCTTGAATTAGAAAAAGAGTATTTCCTCCTTTTTGTCTAAAAGGAAGACAAAGCGGCTGAGAATGGCAAATTTCCAACAACAAGACAGATGTAACAAAGATGATTTTAAGAAGCATTCACAAAAAAGCTTCAGACACATAAGTAGTGTCCAGAGGAGGGCAACCAAGATGGTGAAAGGTCTTGAGGGCAAGTGTGGTGTATGATTGCACGGACTCTCACATAAGCATGCACAGAATCATTTATTGTTACAATACAGGAGAATATATCCTTTACCATAACGGGGAGGTCCCGCTGTCTCCCCCAATCATCACCCAATTCGTATCCCTTATTAACTAAGAAATACAGTCTCTCTTCCTTTTGGCAGTGATCCACACGACTGCTGTCAGATCCGCTTATTCTCACGGTTAACCAGTTACATAATTCTCTTGATGTTTTCAGTTTCCTTACAGAGGAGACAACTAAGCCAGGTGTTCAGGTCTTATCTCAGGCGTATGTGCGCGTCTGCTAGTTCTCAGCGCACAGGCCGAATTCCTGTCTTATCTTGGTCGAAACTCCCAACTCCACAATTCTTCTCCACAGGCAAGACTTATGAGGAGCAACTGAGGTCACTTGGCTTGTTCAGCTTGGAGAAGAGAAGGCTGAGGGGTGACCTCATTGCAGTCTACAACATCCTCAAGAGGGGCAGCGGAGGGGGAGGTACTGATCTCCTCTCTCTGTTCTTGTGCTTCCAGGAGGCTGTTCTTGAATAACGCCCAGCACTCACAAACTCCTTTGCTCTCCATGGATGCTTCCCATGGAATCCCTTGCAGCTGGGCTCTGAGCATATTGAAGTTCTCTCTTCTAAAATCCACAGTCTTTGTCCTACTACTGGTCTTCAGCATGCTCAGCAGGATCTTAAACTCCACAGTGTTGTGATTGCTCTATCCAAGGCTACCATTGGTAGTTATATTGTCAAGTAAGTCTTGTTGGTTTGTGAGCAGTAACTCTAGCAATGCACTGCTCCTAGTTGGCATGTCCAGCACTGTCCTGGTTTCAGCTGGGATAGAGTTAAATTTCTTCCTAGTACTGTGTTTTGGATTTAGTTGTTGCTAAGTACCCTGCTAGTCAAGGATGGCTTCTATGCTCTACCGACTGAGCACAAGAGGCTGGGAGGGAGCATAGCCGGGACAGCTAGCCCAGCTGGCTAATGGGGTATTCCATACCATGTGATGTCATGCTCAGTATATGAAGGGTAGGCATGATCCAGGAAGTACCGATTGCTACTTGGTTATCGGTCAGTGCGGGTGGTGAGCAATTGCATTGTGCATCACTCATTTTGTATATTCTATCATTATTATTATTATTATTTTCCCTTTTCTGTTCTATTAAACTGTCTTTATCTCAACCCACGAGTTTTTCTCACTCTTACCCTTCCGATTCTCTCCCCGTCCCACTGGGTGTGGGGGGGAGTGAGCGAGCAGCTGCGTGGTATTTGGCTGCCTGCCAGGTTAAACCACGACAAGCACCTGTAGCAGGAAGCAGTCCTCAATGCATTCCAGGAACCTGATGGACAACTTGTGCACCACTGTGTTTTTTCCCAAAAAATGTCTGGGTAATTGAAGTCACCCATGAGGACCAGGTTCTGTTGGCCCGAGACTTCCTTGAGCAGCTGAAGTAAGATTTCATTGGCCTTGTCATCCTGATTGGGAGGTTGTAACAGATACCTAACATAAGATCCCCCTTGGTGATGATCCCTCTAATCTTGATCCAAAGGCATTCAATAGAACTTTCGTGGTCTTCAGAGCTCACCTCCAAACACTCAAATTTCTCTTTTACATAAAGTGCAACTCCACTTTCTCTTCTTCCCTTCCTATCTTCTGAAAGAGTTTGTAGCCAACCATTGCGGTCTTCCAGTCATGTGAGTTTTCCCACCAAGTTTCTGTGATTCCTATGACATCATAACTCTCAAACTGGGCACGGAGCTCCAGTTCTTCCTGTTTGTTGCCCAGACTATGTGCATTGGTATACATACACTTGAGGTGGCTGGACTTAGGGTTCATGCCTTTGGAGAAGGTTGGGGAGCATTCCTCACTACTCTGGTAGATGTTCTCATCCACCTTGTTGCTTGTGAGTACACAAGTGTCACAGCTTTGGACCCTATCCCCCAAGTTTGTTAGTTTAAAGCGTGATTCACTAAGTCAGCCAATCTGCGAGTGAAGATTTTCCTGCCTCTTCTAGATAGGTGAATCCCATCTCTCCCCAATAATCTGTATTCGTTGCAGAACGACCCCTGATCATAGAAGTCAAAGCCCTGGCGATGACACCAGCTACGAAGCCAGGTGTTGATCTGCATGATGCGTTGACTTCTGCCCGCACTCCTATCTCTGACTGGCAAGACAGAGGAGAAGATCACTTGGGCACCAGTCCCCTTCACTTGCCTCCCAGAGCTCTGAAGTCCTGCTTGATCTTGCCCAGTTATGCTTTACCGTGTCATTGGTGCCCACGTAAAAAAGTAGGGGATAGTAGCCTGTGCTTTTTACCAGTTGTGGCAGTCTCTCTGTGACATCCCGGATCTTGGTTCCCGGCAAGCAGCAAGCTTCCCTTGGCTGTATATCAGGGCAGCAGATGGGTGCCTTGGTGCCTCTCAGCAGTCACCCACTACTAGCACTCAACACTTCGTTTTGCAGCTTTTAGTCCGTGCTGCTGGTGCAGTTTCTCCCTGTGAATCTTGTTCATTGGTTTTGTCTGCTGCCAAGGCTTCATATCTGTTGCTGGTTGGTACATATGAGGAAGGGGAATGAAGTGATATCATGTTCCCACAGGTCACCAGAGACCATGGTGCCTCTTTCTCTAAGGCGTTGTCTGATCACTGTTAATGCTCTTTGTCTGGTAGTCCTTGGAGATCAGTGCCACGGGGCCCTAATATTTGTTCTTGCAAAGTCTCAAATAATACTGTATTTCTTGTTCACCCTCCCTAATACAGCATAGCCTGCTAACTTCCTCTTGCAGCTCCTCCACCCGCTGCCTGAGTGTCGTGGTTTAACCCCAGCCAGCAACTAGACACCACGCAGCCGCTCGCTGACCACCCCACTCCGGTAGGATGGGGGAGAGAATTGGGAGGGCACAAGTAAGAAAACTCCCGGGTTGAGATAAAAACAGTTTAATAATTGAAATAAAACGAAGTAGAACAGTAATAATAACAATGAGAACAACAACAATAACAGAATAGATGTCGTGGTTTAACCTGGCAGCAGCCAAATACCACGCAGCCGCTCACTCACTCCCCCCGCCCCCCAGTGGGACGGGGAGAGAATCGGAAGGGTAAGAGTGAGAAAAACTCGTGGGTTGAGATAAAGACAGTTTAATAGACCAGAAAAGGGAGAATAATGATAATAAATAATGATAGAATATACAAAATGAGTGATGCACAATGCAATTGCTCACCACCCGCGCTGACCGATAACCAAGTAGCGATCGGCCCTTCCTGGATCACGCCTACCCTTCATATACTGAGCATGATGTCACATGGTATGGAATACCCCATTGGCCAGCTGGGCTGGCTGTCCTGATTATGTTCCCTCCCATCTTGTGTACCTAGCTCAGTCAGTAGGCACGGGAGCTGTCCTTGGACTAGGAGGGCACTTACCAACAACTGAAAACATCAGTGTGTTATCAACATTCTCCTCATACTAAATCCAAAACACAGCACTAGGAAGAAATTTAACCCTATCCCTGCCGAAACCAGGACAGTATCCACCCCTTATTCCATACCATTTACGTTATGCTTAGGTCTCACATTTTTTCGATACCTTTCAATTAATCACCACTATCTTTTTTATATATATACATATATAATACATATACATACATATATACATATAATACATATATATACATATATATACATAAATATATATAAATGTCCATTGAGTTCTTTTAGTCCACAACTTTGGGCTCCATCTGTCATAACAGTCTTTCAGGGCCAGAAAGATGGTGTGTGGTGTTGGGCTGTTGCATCCTGAAGCCAGTTCTCATTTCGGTACTGCTGCGCTCTTCCAGTTCTATCATCGTTGCACTTTGCTCGGTTTCATCGGAGTTAGTTCATTCTTCATTAATCTGGGTGATTTTCACTGCTATACCATTGATAGCAACCATAGAAATAATGATATACAATATCATATAACAATTGACATCATAAAATTCAGTTCATTGGCTATTTTCACCCAAAATCAAATCCCCTTGAGGTACACACCGGACTTGCCCATCCTTTCGCATCACCCACCAAGTGCACCCAGGTCCTTGAGCAAAAGCAATCCCATGGATGGGTTTCCCCTTGCCAGAGGCAGGAGTAACCCAGACTGTCTTCCCCAGCATATTTCTTATGTGCACGACAGGGACTTTATCTCCATCTACAGTACGAAAGAGTCTTGATTGGGCAGGGCCAGCTCGATTAACAGACCCCCTAGTGTTGACTAACCAGGTGGCTTTTGCTAAATGTGTGTCCCAATGCTTGAATGTCCCACCACCCATTGCCCTCAGTGTTGTCTTTAGCAGCCCGTTGTATCGTTCGATTTTCCCAGAAGCTGGTGCGTGGTAGGGGATGTGATAGACCCACTCAATGCCGTGCTCTTTGGCCCAGGTGTCTATGAGGGCGTTTCGGAAGTGAGTCCCGTTGTCTGACTCAATTTTTTCTGGGGTGCCATGTCGCCACAGGACTTGCTTTTCAAGGCCCAGGATGGTGTTCCGGGCAGTGGCATGGGGCACAGGGTATGTTTCTAGCCAGCCGGTGGTTGCTTCCACCATGGTGAGCACATAGCGCTTGCCCTGTCGGGTTTGTGGGAGTGTGATATAATCAATCTGCCAGGCCTCCCCGTATTTGTATTTCAACCATCGTCCCCCATACCAAAGAGGCTTTACTCGCTTGGCTTGTTTGATTGCAGCGCACGTTTCACATTCGTGGATAACCTGTGCAATAGTGTCCATGGTTAAGTCCACCCCTCGATCACGAGCCCATCTATATGTTGCATCTCTTCCTTGATGGCCTGAGGCATCACGGGCCCACCGAGCTATAAATAATTCACCCTTATGTTGCCAGTCCAGATCCACCTGAGCCACTTCAATCTTAGCAGCCTGGTCCACCTGCTGGTTGTTTTGATGTTCCTCAGTGGCCCGACTCTTGGGTACGTGAGCATCTACGTGACGTACTTTTACAACCAGGTTCTCTACTCGGGCAGCAATATCTTGCCACAATGCGGCAGCCCAGATGGGTTTACCTCTGCGCTGCCAGTTGTTCTGCTTCCATTGCTGCAACCACCCCCACAGGGCATTTGCCACCATCCATGAGTCAGTATAGAGATAAAGTACTGGCCATTTTTCTCGTTCAGCAATGTCCAAGGCCAGCTGGATGGCTTTTACCTCTGCAAACTGGCTCGATTCACCTTCTCCTTCAGCAGTTTCTGCAACTTGGCGTATAGGACTCCATACAGCAGCTTTCCACCTTCGATGCTTTCCCACAAGGCGACAGGACCCATCAGTGAACAGGGCATATTGCTTCTCGTTTTCTGGTAGTTTATTATACAGTGGGGCTTCTTCAGCACGTGTCACCTCCTCCTCTGGGGATATGCCAAAATCTTTGCCTTCTGGCCAGTTCGTGATCACCTCCAAGATTCCTGGGCGACTGGGGTTGCCTATTCGGGCCCGTTGTGTGATCAGTGCAACCCACTTACCCCACGTAGCATCGGTTGCATGATGTGTAGAGGGGACCCTCCCTTTGAACACCCAGCCCAGCACCGGCAGTCGGGGTGCCAGGAGGAGCTGTGCTTCAGTACCAACCACTTCCGAAGCAGCTCGAACCCCTTCATATGCTGCCAATATCTCCTTCTCAGTTGGAGTGTAGCGGGCCTCCGATCCTCTGTATCCCCGACTCCAGAACCCTAAGGGTCGACCTCGAGTCTCCCCTGGTGCTTTCTGCCAGAGGCTCCAGGTAGGGCCATTCTCCCCGGCTGCGGTGTAGAGCACATTCTTCACATCTTGTCCTGCCCGGACTGGCCCAAGGGCTACTGCCTGAACTATCTCCTGTTTAATTTGTTCAAACGCTTGTTGTTGCTCAGGGCCCCATCTGAAGTCGTTCTTCTTCCTGGTCACTTGATAGAGAGGGCTTACAATCAGGCTGTAATCTGGAATATGCATTCTCCAAAAGCCCACAACGCCTAAGAAAGCTTGTGTTTCCCTGTTGCTGGTTGGTGGGGACATGGCTGTTATTTTGTTGATCACATCCATTGGGATCTGACGACGTCCATCTTGCCATTTTATTCCTAAAAACTGGATCTCCTGTGCAGGTCCCTTGACCTTACTTTGGTTTATGGCAAAACCAGATTTCAGAATGATTTGAATTATTCTCTCCCCTTTCTCAAAAACTTCTTCTGCTGTGTTGCCCCACACGATGATGTCATCAATGTACTGCAGGTGTTCTGGAGCCTCACCCTGTTCCAGTGCGGTGTGAATTAGTCCATGGCAAATGGTAGGGCTGTGTTTCCACCCCTGGGGCAGTCGGTTCCAGGTGTACTGGACGCCCCTCCAAGTGAAAGCAAACTGTGGCCTGCACTCTGCCGCCAAAGGGATGGAGAAGAACGCATTAGCAATGTCACTTGTGGCGTACCACTTGGCTGCCTTTGACTCCAGTTCGTATTGAAGTTCTAGCATGTCCGGCACGGCAGCACTCAGTGGCGGCGTGACTTCGTTCAGGCCACGGTAGTCTACTGTTAGTCTCCACTCTCCATTAGACTTTCGCACTGGCCATATGGGACTGTTAAAGGGTGAGCGAGTCTTGCTGATCACTCCTTGGCTCTCCAGTCGACGAATCAGCTCATGGATGGGAATCAGGGAGTCTCGGTTGGTGCGGTATTGCTGCCGGTGCACTGTTGTGGTAGCGATTGGTACCTGTTGTTCTTGGACCTTCAACAACCCCACAACATAAGAGTCCTCTGAGAGACCGGGCAAGGTGGACAGCTGTTTAATTTCCTCCGTCTCCAGGGCAGCTATACCAAAAGCCCACCGGTACCCTTTTGGGTCCTGGAAATACCCTCTCCTGAGGTAGTCTATGCCAAGGATGCACGGAGCCTCTGGGCCAGTCACAATGGGGTGCTTCTGCCACTCATTCCCGGTCAGGCTCACTTCGGCCTCCAATACAGTTAACTCTTGGGATCCCCCTGTCACTCCAGAAATACAAATGGGTTCTGCCCCTTTATAGCTTGATGGCATCAGGGTACACTGTGCACCGGTGTCTACGAGAGCCTTATACTCCTGTGGCTCTGATGTGCCAGGCCATCGAATCCACACAGTCCAGTAAACCCTGTTGTCCCTTTCCTCCACCTGGCCGGAGGCAGGGCCCCTCTAGTTCTGGTCATAGTATCCGCTTCTCACTTCTTGCAAACGTGAGTCAAGAATTCCTTCATTACAGTCCAAAGTAAGATCAGCCCTTCTACTCTGTCTGGGGAACTGTTCACTGGAAACTGGACCGTCGTGAGACAGGGTTTTCCTGAAAACTGGAGCAGCATTTTTCCTGGGAGAACCCCCTTGTGTGATTGTTTTTCCTTGCAACTCACGTACACGTGCCTCTAGGGTCAAGGTAGGTTTTCCATCCCACTGCCTCATGTCCTCTCCGTGGTCACGCAGGTAAAACCACAGGGTGCCCCGTGGTGTGTACCTTCTATATCCTCTCTCTTGAGGAGAAAAACGCTGACTCCTAATGGCTGAGATACTGCTCCGTACAGGTGGAGAATAGGACCTATCGTCTTTGAGTTGCTGGACCTCTCGGGATAGTTTCTCTACAGCCGAGACAAGGGAGGAGGAGATAGTTTCTTCGAAATCCCGAAGTCTGCTAACCACCTCATCCACCGTTGGTGCTTCTTCCTCTTTCCAGCACAGTACTGCCAACGAACTGGCGTACGATGCTGGTGCGCTCCGTACCAACTTCCGCCACATGGGTCGGGTGCACTGGACGTCATCTGGATCTTTGGGTGTTCGGATGTCGTCCAGGTCACTATAAACCACCTCCAGCACGCCTAGTTCTCTCAGGTACTGGATACCTCTCTCCATAGTGGTCCATTTGCTTGGGCGATATATAACATCTTCCTTGAAGGGATACCTTTCCTTTACGCCTGACAGCAGTCGCCTCCAGAGGCTGAGGACCTGTGTCCCTTTTCCAATTGCTTTGTCAATACCTGCTTCCCTAGCAAGGGATCCAAGCTGTTTGGCCTCCTTCCCCTCTAATTCCAGGCTACTGGCCCCATTATCCCAGCATCGGAGCAGCCAGGTAACAATATGCTCGCCTGGACGACGGCTGAAATCTTTCCGCATATCTCGCAGCTCACTCAGGGATAGGGATCGGGTGGTTTCCGTCTCGTTTATGAGTTCTTCCTCTTCCTCCTCCTCTCCTCGTGATGGCCCTGCTCTTTCATCATCCCTTTCTAAACGACCTGATCTCCGCTTCCAAGATTTCCTCTTCTGTACAGGGGCAATGGATACCAGCAAGGGTTGGTCCTCTGGTTCAGCTGTAGTGCCTGTTGCTGGGGTTTGGGTAGCTGCAGTGCTTGTCATGGGGGTTGGAGTAACTGTAGTGCCTGTTGCCGGAGCTTGAGTGGCTGCAGTGCTTGTCGCAGGGGTTGGAGAAGCTGCGGTGACTGTTGCCGGGGTTTGAGTAGCCACAGGGGTTGTCATGGGGGTTGGAGTAGCCGCAGTGCCTGTCGTGGGGTTTTGAGTAACAACTGTGTCTGTAGCCGCCCCCGAGACTCGCCGCTCCGCCCGCCCCGATGAGGCAACGCTGCTTGCCCTCCCTCTTTTCTTGTTCCTGAGGCTTGATCTCTGGACAGTATTCCTGAATAGTTGTTTAACCCTAAACAAGGCCTGAACCACATTCAGGAGACATAGCAATATGAACATGCTTGTTTGAACATCCCAAGGATACTCAAAATTCTCAGGGAATATTGTGGACATCTTTGTGAAGAGGATAGAAGAAAAAGGAGTTTCTGACGATATGGAAGGGAAGATGAACAAGTGGGAGAGAGTGTCCCATCCCGTCTCCCCCTTAAATTCATTCTCCGAGGAGAAGCAAGTGCAATTACCAATAATTTCTAAGAGGTGGTTCCCGAGGTACAGAAATGACGGCAGTGCCGAGTACAGATACCAGATTAGACTTACGACCAACGATTTTATCACCTCATAAAACAGCAACAAAATGATAATCTTGGCCCAGTTCCGAATAATGATAAACAGCACAAACGGGAACATATACTGCAAGCAAGGTATTACATGACCCAACATTGAGAGCCAGCCCCACAACTTTGACAGCCAATACATCAACATTGTGACCAATCAATATAATGGATGCTTATAACAATTTTTCCTTAACACACTTTGGTCAGATCTATCGTTATCTCAACCCTTCGAGCCCCACGTTGGGCGCCAAAAAGGACTGTCGTGGTTTAACCTGGCAGCAGCCAAATACCACGCAGCCGCTCACTCACTCCCCTGCCCCCCCAGTGGGACGGGGAGAGAATCGGAAGGGTAAGAGTGAGAAAAACTCGTGGGTTGAGATAAAGACAGTTTAATAGACCAGAAAAGGGAGAATAATGATAATAAATAATGATAGAATATACAAAATGAGTGATGCACAATGCAATTGCTCACCACCCACGCTGACCGATAACCAAGTAGCGATCGGCCCTTCCTGGATCACGCCTACCCTTCATATACTGAGCATGATGTCACATGGTATGGAATACCCCATTGGCCAGCTGGGCTGGCTGTCCTGATTATGTTCCCTCCCATCTTGTGTACCTAGCTCAGTCAGTAGGCACGGGAGCTGTCCTTGGACTAGGAGGGCACTGAGCAACAACTGAAAACATCAGTGTGTTATCAACATTCTCCTCATACTAAATCCAAAACACAGCACTAGGAAGAAATTTAACCCTATCCCAGCCGAAACTAGGACAGTAGAGAACCTGGTTGTAAAAGTACGTCACGTAGATGCTCACGTACCCAAGGATCGGGCCACTGAAGAACATCAAAACAACCAGCAGGTGGACCAGGCTGCTAAGATTGAAGTGGTTCAGGTGGATCCGGACTGGCAACATAAGGGTGAATTATTTATCGCTCGGTGGGCCCATGACACCTCGGGCCATCAAGGAAGAGATGCAACATATAGATGGGCTCGTGATCGAGGGGTGGACTTGACCATAGACGCTATTGCACAGGTTATCCATGAATGTGAAACGTGCGCTGCAATCAAGCAAGCCAAGTGAGTAAAGCCTCTCTGATATGGGGGACGATGGTTGAAATATAAATATGGGGAGGCCTGGCAGATTGATTATATCACACTCCCACAAACCCGCCACGGCAAACGCTATGTGCTCACCATGGTGGAAGCAACCACCGGATGGCTGGAAACATACCCTGTGCCCCATGCCACTGCCCAGAACACCATCCTGGGCCTTGAAAAGCAAGTCCTATGGCGACATGGCACCCCAGAAAGACTTGAGTCAGACAACGGGACTCATTTCTGAAACACCCTCATAGACACCTGGGCCAAAGAGCATGGCATTGAGTGGGTCTATCACATCCCCTACCATGCACCAGCCTCCAGAAAAATTGAACAATACAACAGACTGCTAAAGACTACGCTGAGATCAATGGGTGGTGGGACATTCAAGTATTGGGACACACATTTAGCAAAAGCCACCTGGTTAGTCAACACCAGGGGCTCTGTCACTCGAGCTGGCCCTGCACAGTCAAAACTCTTACGTACTGTAGAGGAGGATAAAGTCCCTGTCGTGCACATAAGAAATATGCTGGGGAAGACAGTCTGGGTTACTCCTGCCTCAGGCAAGGGAAAACCCATCCGTGGGATTGCTTTTGCTCAAGGACCTGGGTGCACTTGGTGGGTGATGCGAAAGGATGGGGAAGTCCGGTGTGTACCTCAAGGGGATTCGATTTTGGGTGAAAATAGCCAATGAACTGAATTGTATGATGTTATTTGCTGTATAATACTGTATATCATCATTACTTCTATGGTTGCTATAGCAATAAAATCACCCGGATTAATGAAGAATGAACTCCGATGAAACCGAGCAAAGTGCAATGATGATAGAACCGGATGAGCGCACCAATACTGGAAATCAGAACTGGTTTCAGGATGCAACAATCCAACACCACACACCATCTCTCCTGCCCTGAAAGACTGTTATGACAGATGGAGCCCAAAGTCATGGACTAAATGAACTCAATGGACATTTTAGAGGGATGACCCGTAGACTTAGGGAATGATATCTGTGTACATATCAAAAGGCAGGAAAGGTGGTGGCGATTAATTGGAATGTATTGGGAAATGTGAGACCTGGGCATGACGTAAATGGTATGGAATAAGGGGTGGATACTGTCCTGGTTTTGGTTGGGATAGAGTTAAATTTCTTCCTAGTGCTGTGTTTTGGATTTAGTACGAGGAGAATGTTGATAACACACTGATGTTTTCAGTTGTTGCTAAGTTACTTGTCAAGGACAACTATCCTCTGCTACCAAGCTAGACTGGGAGGAGGGAGCACAGCCAGGACAGCTGGCCCAGCTGGCTAATGGGGTATTCCATACCATGTGACATCATGCTCAGTATATGAACGGTAGGCATGATCCAGGAAGTACCGATCGCTACTTGGTTATCAATCAGTGCGGGTGGTGAGCAATTGCATTGTGCATCACTCATTTTGTATATTCTATCATTATCATTATTATTTTCCCTTTTTCTGTTCTATTAAACTGTCTTTATCTCAACCCATGAGTTTTTCTCACTCCTACCCTTCTGATTCTCTCCCCATCCCACTGGGGGGGTGGGGGGGAGTGAGCGAGCGGCTGCGTGGTATTTGGCTGCCTTCCAGGTTAAACCACGACAGGGATGAATCACAGATGGACTGCCAGACCACACCTGTTTCAGTGCAGAACTCAGTCAAGGATGAATGCGGCCTGAACCCACTCTAGATACAAAGACATGCTTGTTTTGGCTGGGATAGAGTTAATTTTCTTCATAGCTTGTGTGGTGCTATGTTTTGGATTTGTGATTAAAATAGTGTTGATAACACAGGGATGTTTTAGTTACTGCTGGGCAGTGCTTACACAGCGTCAAGGCCTTTTCTGCTTCTCACCCCACCCCACCAGCGAGTGGGATAGGGGTGCACAAGAAGTTGGGAGGGGACACAGCCGGGACAGCTGACCCCAACTGACCAAGGGGATATCCCATACCATATGACATCATGTGCAGCAATAAAAGCTGGGGAGAAGAAGGAGGAAGGGGGGACGTTCAGGGTTATGGCGTTTGTTTTTCCAAGTAACCATTACGCGTGATGGAGCCCTGCTTTCCTGGAGATGGCTGAACACCTGCCTGCCGATGGGAAGTAGTGAATGAATTCCTTGTTTTGCTTTGCTTGCGCGTTCAGCTTTTGCTTTCCCTATTAAACTGTTTTTATCTCAATCCACAAGTTTTCTCACTTTTACCCTTCCAATTCTCTCCCCTTTCCACTGTGGGGGAGTGAGCGAGCAGCTGTGTGGGGCATAGCTGCCTACAGGGGTTAACCCACAACAACACAGCAGGCTTTTTTTTTTTGTCTGATAAATGCCAACTCATATTCTTTTACCACTAGCTGGAAGTGGAATATTTTGTGCAGTCCAACAACATTCATGAAGTTTTTAGGAGAATCAGCATAATCAATCTCAGAGCCATACAGACCAAAAACATTTACTATCACTTATCTGCTGCTGCACTGAACACCCAGGCATCAAGACTGCCTTGCTAAAGACTGCTTCATTTGTGAAGCAGCAGAGGCCTTGTACTCCTTCTGCTGTTTTCAAAATCCCATCTCAAGTCTGCCTCCCTGTGATGTTCCCCACTGTCTCTTGGAGATTTACTGATGTCAGAGGAGCCAGGAATGCAGGTGTGCCTGCGAAAAAGGGGTGTGTGGGGGGAAGGTGTGGTTTCAGGTTTTGTCTTTGTTTCTCACCATCCAACTCCATTTTAATTGGAAATAAATTAATTTTCCTCAAGTCGAGTCTGTTTTGCCCATGACAGTAATTAGTAAGTGATCTCTATGTCTTTATCTTGACCCATGAGCTTTTCCATCTTATTTTCTCCCCCTGTCATGTTGAGGAGGGGGAGTGAAAGAGCAGTTGGGTGGCCACCGGGCAGCCAGCCAAGGTCAACCCACCAAACCATAACAACAGTCACCAATGTCATATATTATGTTAATACGTCATGTACCTTCGGTCTATGCAAAACTCAACTTGAATAATTTATGGATCCTCAATTACCCATTAGCTGATGTGGACTTCCCAAGCAAATGTGTAAGTAATATAGCTAACACTCATAGGCCTTTGCAGGCCTTATTAGTTACTAAATACATGTCAGCATGATCAAACAGCCTCACCGAGTCAGCAAGATTTAATTAACAAAGGAGTGAATTATTTGTAAAAAAGAGGTACTGTCTAGAGCTTCCTTATCTGACTGTCTGGAGCCTCCCTATATGAAGTAATCCACATTACCACTCTGTGTTGCAATTTACTACAGTAATTGCTGCTTATCTGACATGGTTTGGTGAAGAACAAGTCATATTACCTTAAGGTATATAAACTCTGTAACTGCCCCATTTGGGCAGAGTTCATATCAGCGGAGGCTGTCACTCTGCTGCTCTGTGTTCTCTCCTATAATGATAGCAATAAACCGCTTCTGTTCTGATCTAAATTGCATTCCGGTTATTCTACGACACAAAGAATGAAATATCAAAAAGTCATAGCCATGTAGATGCTACTCTTAATTATCTGCTCACCAATGCAAGTGAGCTAATCAGAGACGTCAAGATTGGAGGCAGCCTGGGCTGCAGTGATCATGCACTGGTGGAGTTCACAGTCCTGAGGGATATGGGACAGGCAAAGAGTAAAGTCAGGACCCTGAATTTTAGGAAAGCAAACTTCCAGCTGTTCAAGGAGTTAGTCAATGGGACCCCCTGGGAAACTGCCCTCAGGGACAAGGGAGCAGAACAGAGCTGGCAGATCTTTAAGGATGCTTTCCATAGAGGGCAAGAGCTCTCGATCCCCAGGTGTAAGAAATCGGGAAAGGAAGGCAAGAGACCGGCATGGATGAGTCAAGACCTGCTGGTCAAACTAAAGGGCAAGAAGGAAATGCAAAGGCAGTGGAAGCAGGGACAAGTATCCTGGGAAGAGTATAGGGACGTTGTCTGGTTGTGTAGGGATGGGGTCAGGAAGGCCAAGGCGCGGCTGGAGCTGAACTTGGCAAGGGATGCAAAGAATAAGAAGAAGGGCTTCTACAGGTATGTCAGCCAGAAAAGGAAGGTCAAAGAAAGTGTACCTGATGAACACGACTGGCAAACTGGTAATAATGGGCGAGGAGAAGGCTGAGGTACTCAACAATTTTTTTGCCTCAGTCTTCACTGGCAACCTCTCTTCCCACACCTCTCGAGTGGATGGACCTCAAGGCAGGGACTGGGGGAGCAAAGTCCCTCCCACTGTAAGAGAAGATCAGGTTCGTGACCACCTGAGGAACCTGAACATACATAAGTCTATGGGACCTGACGAGATGCATCCCAGAGTCCTGAGGGAATTGGCTGATGTAGTTGCCAAGCCACTCTCCATGATATTTGAAAAGTCATGGCAGTGAGGTGAAGTCCCTGGTGACTGGAAAAAGGGAAACATTGCACCCATTCTTAAAAAGGGTAGAAAGGAGGACCCTGGGAACTACCGACCTGTTAGCCTCACCTCTGTGCCTGGGAAGATCATGGAACAGATCCTCCCGGAAGCTATTCTGAGGCACATGGAGGACAGGGAGGTGATTCGAGACAGCCAGCATGGCTTCACCAAGGGCAAGTCTTGCCTGACCAACCTAGTGGCCTTCTACAATGGAGTGACTACATCAGTGGACAAGGGAAGAGCTACGGATGTCGTCTATCTGGACCTCTGTAAGGCCTTTGACACGGTCCCCCACAACATCCTTCTCTCTAAACTGGAGAGGTATGAATTTGATGGGTGGACTGTCCGGTGGATGAGGAATTGGCTGGATGGTCACATCCAGAGGGTAGTGGTCAACAGCTCAATGTCCAGATGGAGATCAGTGATGAGTGGTGTCTCTCAGGGGTCCATACTGGGACTGGTACTGTTTAATATCTTCATCAGTGACATAGAGAGTGGGATCGAGTGCACCCTCAGTAAGTTTGCAGACGACACCAAGCTGAGTGGTGCAGTTGACACGCCTGAGGGGCAGGATGCCATCCAGAGGGACCTGGACAAGCTCGAGAAGTGGGCCCATGAGAACCTCATGAGGTTCAACAAGGCCAAGGGCAAGGTCCTGCACCTGGGTCAGGGCAACCCCCGGTATCCATACAGCCTGGGGGATGAAGGGATTGAGAGCAGCCCTGCCGAGAAGGACTTGGGGGGTACTGCTGGAGGAAAAGCTGGACATGAGCCGGCAATGTGCGCTCCCAGCCCAGAAGGCCAACCGTATCCTGGGCTGCATCAAAAGAAGCATGGCCAGCAGGTCAAGGGAGGTGATTCTGCCCCTCTACTCTGCTCTGGTGAGACCCCACCTGCAGTACTGCGTCCAGCTCTGGAGCCCTCAGCACAGGAAAGACATGGACCTGTTGGAGCAGGTCCAGAGGAGGGCCACGAAAATGATCAGGGGGATGGAACACCTCTCCTCTGAAGAAAGGCTGAGAGAGTTGAGGTTATTCAGCCTGGAGAAGAGAAGGCTCCAGGGAGACCTTATTGTGGCCTTTCAATACTTAAAGGGGGCTTTCAAGAAAGATGGGAGGACAGACTTTTTAGCAGGGCCTGTTGTGACAGGACAAGGGGGAATGGTTTTAAACTAAAAGAGGGGAGATTCAGAATAGATATAAGCAAGAAATGTTTTACAATGAGGGTGGTGAAACACTGGCACAGGTTGCCCAGAGAGGTGGTAGATGCCCCATCCCTGGAAACATTCAAGGTCAGGTTGGACGGGGCTCTGAGCAACCTGATCTAGTTGGAGATGTCCCTGCCCATGGCAGGGGGGTTGGACTAGATGACCTTTAAAGGTCCCTTCCAACCCAAACCATTCTATGATTCTATGAAATTAATTTAATTTATTGCCAATTAACAACAGAGCAGGATAATGAGAAATAAGAAAAAATCTTAAATCACCTTCCCCCCACCCCTCCCTTCTTCCCAGGCTCAGCTTCACTCCTGACTTCTCTACCTCCTCCCCCCGAGCAGTGCAGGGGGATGGGGAATGGGGGTTGCGGTCAGTTCCTAATGCTTTGTCTCTGCCGCTCCTTCCTCTTCACGCTCTTCCCCTGCTCCAGCGTGGGGTCCCACCCACGGGAGACAGTCCTTCACGAACTTCTCCAATGTGGGTCCTTCAACGGGGTGCAGTCCTTCAGGAACAGACTGCTCCAGCGTGGGTCCCCCACGGGGCCACAGGTCCTGCCAGAAAACCTGCTCTGGTGTGGGCTCCTCTCCATGGGGTCACAGCCTCCTTCAGGGCACATCCACCTGCTCCGGCTTGGGGTCCTCCATGGCCTGCAGGGGGACAGCCTGCCTCACCATGGTCTTCACCACAGGCTGCAGGGGAATCTCTGCTCGGGCACCTGGAGCACCTCCTCCCCCTCCTTCTTCCCTGACCTTGGTGTCTGCAGAGTTTTCTCTCGCATATTCTCACTCCTTTCTCTTCCAGCTACTGTTGCGCAACAGTTTCTACCCCTTCTTAAATATGTTATCCCAGAGGCGCTACCACCGTCGCTGATGGGCTCAGCTTTGGCCAGTGGTGGGTCCGTCTTAGAGCTGGCTGGCATTGGCTCTATAGGACATGGGGGAAGCTTCTAGCAGCTTCTCACAGAAGCCACCCCTGCAACCCCCTCCCCAACGTTGCCATGTAAACCCCATACAACCATAAATTAATTCTAGAATACAGGTATATTTCTTAAATTCAGTAGATTACGAAGTGTATTAGGAACACAGTGTATGTGCTCCGACCTGCAAACACTGGGAATTCACCAATTAAGTCTAAAATGCTCCATTATGCACCGAAATTTTTTTTAGAAGCCCGTTTTCTAACTGTCCTGGTTTTGGCTGGGATAGAGTTAAATTTCTTCCTAGTGCTGTGTTTTGGAACACAGCAGAAGGAAGATGCTCTGCAGAAAAGCAAGACCTTTTATGATTGTTTAATAGTTATAGCCAATTTTTTTCCTGCTTTTCTGACAAAAAGCCACACCAGAAAGTTTATTTTATATTTTTTATTGTATGCCAAAGTTCATTAAAGATGGGGTTTTGCTTGTAACAAGTTACTCAAAAATTGTTTCTAGGCAGAGATTCATTAGCAATCTGACTTATTTCAAAGCATAGGCTTGTTCAACCAGGACACAAAAATAATATTGTGTAACTGAAAAAGAGCTGCAGGTTCAAGGAGTTTCCAAATATTACAAATCTTGAGATCTCATCAGGAAATAAAAATAAAATCAAATAAAAGCAGTCACAATATAAAATAGCAGCTCCATGTAGCTTTTTCAAGTTTTAACTTTATTCAGAAAGTGTCACTTAGTTCAGTTTGCCTCATTCTTTGAAGCTTCATCAAAGTTTTCGACAAGATCTAGAAAAAGAAAAATGTTGAAATTAAAGTTTGACCCACTTCTGCTTTGCCAATTTCCGCCCTCCAAAGTTCTACTTCATATCAAGTGCTTACAAGGCAAAAAAAAAAAAAATCAGCTTATAAAAAACAGACCAAATAACATTTAAGAGCTTCATGGTTCATTCTTCTTGTTTAAACAAGTAAGTTTTAGATGGTTCATTCTAAAGCACCATTCTAAGAGCATTTAACTTCACCATACCCACAACTGGGCAAAGTGATACTGAAAAGGTAGTTTCTTACCACTCTTATTGAATATTAAATAATTATCTTAGCCATACCTATTACTCCTACACAGGACAAAAATGCTAGCTCAAACCAATGGTCCATCTAAGTCTCACATGGTATCTGAAAACAATGCCCACAGAAATTCTATAACAGCGAGTGCCTAGTCAATACTCTTACCGTCCTTGGCCCAATCTTATGCTGCACGTGTTATCTCTCAGCAAAATTCACTTCCTTTTCCTCCAATGCATGCTTGTTCTTACCTGGAACTTCATCATCATCATCACCAGTAGCAAGTGGTGCTTTTCCATCCACAGCTGCAAGAGCAAACAGTTCAAAAGCATCAGTCAAACTCACCACAAGCATCTTGACTACAAAGCTGTTTTGCTTTGTGTTTTTTGAAAACATTATCAAAGAGTCTGAGCTAAACGGCAATGCTCTGTCCAGTTCCCCTGCTGAATAAAAGTCTACAACTAACCCTTTGTTACCAATTGTCATGGTTTAACCCAGTAGGCAGCCAAAAACCACGCAGCCGCTCGCTCGCTCCCCCCCACCCCCCAGTGGGACGGGGAGAGAATCGGAAGAGTAAGAGTGAGAAAAACTCGTAGGTTGAGATAAACACAGTTTAATGGAACAGAAAAGGAAGGGAAAATGATAATAATAATAAGAATAGAATATACAAAACGAGTGTAACCGCCGAGCAATGCCCAAAAAACCACCGATCGGTACTTCCTGGAACACGCCTACCATTCATATACTGAGCATGACGTCACATGGTATGGAAGACCCCATTGGCCAGCTGAGCCAGCTGTCCTGGCTATGCTCCCTCCCACCCTCTTGTGCACCTGGCAGAGCATGGGAAGCTGAAAAGTCCTTGACTAGCAGGGTACTTAGCAACAACTGAAAACATCAGTGTGTTATCAACATTCTTCTCATACTAAATCCAAAACACAGCACTAGGAAGAAATTTAACCCTATCCCTGCCGAAACTAGGACAGTATCCACCCCTTATTCCATACCATCTACGTCATGCCCAGGTCTCACATTTCCCAACACATTCCAATTAATCGCCACCACCTTTCCTGCCTTTTAATATGTACACACAGATATCAGTCCCTTAGTCTATGGGCCATCCCTCTAAAATTGAGTTCATTTAGTCCATGACTTTGGGCTCCATCTGTCATAACAGTCTTTCAGGGCAGGAGAGATGGTGTGTGGTGTTGGATTGTTGCATCCTGAAGCCAGTTCTGGTTCCATTATCACTGTACTCGTCCAGTTCTATCATCATTGCACTTTGCTCGGTTTCATCAAAGTTCATTCTTCATTAATCTGGGTGATTTCTACTGCAATACTGTTGATAGCAACCATAGAAATGACGCTATACAATATCATATAGCAAATAACATCATCCAATTCGGTTCATTGGCTATTTTCACCCAAAATCAAATCCCCTTGAGGTACACACCGGACTTCCCCATCCTTTCGCATTACCCACCAAGTGCACCCAGGTCCTTCAGCAAAAGCAATCCCACTGATGGGTTTTCCCTTGCCAGAGGCAGGAGTAACCCAGACTGTCTGCCCCAGCATATTTCTTATGTGCACGACAGGGACTTTATCTCCATCTACAGTACGTAAGAGTCTTGACTGGGCAGGGCCAACTCGAGTGACAGATGCCCTGGTGTTGACTAACCAGGTGGCTTCTGCTAAATGTGTATCCCAATGCTTGAACGTCCCACCGCCCATTGCCCTCAGTGTTGTCTTTAGCAGCCCGTTGGATCGTTCGATTTTCCCAGAGACTGGTGCATGGTAGGGGATGTGATAGACCCACTCAATGCCATGCTCTTTGGCCCAGGTGTCTATGAGGGTGTTTCAGAAATGAGTCCCGTTGTCTGACTCAAGTCTTTCTGGGGTGCCATGTCGCCATAGGACTTGCTTTTCAAGGCCCAGGATGGTGTTCCGGGCGGTGGCATGGGGCATGGGATATGTTTCCAGCCATCCAGTGGTTGCTTCCACCATGGTGAGCACATAGTGTTTGCCTTGGCGGGTTTGTGGGAGTGTGATATAATCAATCTGCCAGGCCTCCCCATATTTATATTTCAACCATCGTCCTCCATACCAAAGGGGGTTTACTCGCTTGGCTTGCTTGATTGCAGCCCATGTTTCACATTCATGGATAACCTGTGCAATAGCGTCCATGGTCAAGTTCACCCCTCGATCACGAGCCCATCTATATGTTGCGTCTCTTCCTTGATGGCCTGAGGCATCATGGGCCCAGCAAGCTATAAATAATTCACCCTTATGTTGCCAGTCCAGATCCACCTGAACCACTTCAATCTTAGCAGCCTGGTCCACCTGCTGGTTGTTTTGGTGTTCTTCAGTGGCCCGGCTCTCAGGTACGTGAGCATCTACATGACGTACTTTTACAACCACGTTCTCTACCCGGGCAGCGATATCTTGCCACAACGCAGCAGCCCAGATGGGTTTACCTCTGCGCTGCCAGTTGTTCTGCTTCCATTGCTACAACCACCCCCACAGGACATTTGCCACCATCCATGAGTCAGTATAGAGATAAAGTACTGGCCACTTTTCTCGTTCAGCAATATCCAAGGCCAGCTGGATGGCTTTCACCTCTGCAAACTGGCTCGATTCACCTTCTCCTTCAGCAGTTTCTGTGACTTGGCGTATAGGACTCCATACAGCAGCTTTCCACCTCCGATGCTTTCCCACAAGGTGACAGGACCCATCAGTGAACAGGGCATATTGCTTCTCATTTTCTGGTAGTTTGTTATACAGTGGGGCCTCTTCAGGACACGTCACCTCCTCCTCTGGGGATATTCCGAAATCTTTGCCTTCTGGCCACTCCGTGATCACTTCCAAGATTCCTGGGCAACTGGGGTTTCCTATTCAGGCCCGTTGTGTGATCAGTGCAACCCACTTACTCCACGTAGCATCGGTTGCATGATGTGTAGAGGGGACCCTCCCTTTGAACATCCAGCCCAGCACTGGCAGTCGGGGTGCCAGGAGGAGCTGGGCTTCAGTACCAACCACTTCCGAAGCAGCTCGAACCCCTTCATATGCTGCCAATATCTCCTTCTCAGTTGGAGTGTAGCGGGCCTCCGATCCTCTGTATCCCCGACTCCAGAACCCTAAGGGTCGACCTCGAGTCTCCCCTGGGGCTTTCTGCCAGAGGCTCCAGGTAGGGCCGTTCTCCCCGGCTGCGGTGTAGAGCACATTCTTCACATCTTGTCCTGCCCGGACTGGCCCAAGGGCTACTGCCTGAACTATCTCCTGTTTAATTTGTTCAAAGGCTTGTTGTTGCTCAGGGCCCCATTTGAAGTCATTCTTCTTCCGAGTCACTTGATAGAGGGGGCTTACGATTTGACTGTAATTTGGAATATGCATTCTCCAAAAGCCCACAACGCCTAAGAAAGCTTGTGTTTCCCTTTTGCTAGTTGGTGGGGACATGGCTGTTATTTTGTTGATCACATCCATTGGGATCTGACGACGTCTGCCCTGCCATTTTATTCCTAAAAACTGGATCTCCTGGGCAGGTCCCTTAACCTTACTTTGTTTTATGGCAAAGCCGGCTTTCAGAATGATTTGAATTATTTTCTTCCCTTTCTCAAAAACTTCTTCTGCTGTGTTGCCCCACACGATGATGTCATCAACGTATTGCAGGTGTTCTGGAGCCTCACCCTGTTCCAGTGCGGTGTGAATTAGTCCATGGCAAATGGTAGGGCTGTGTTTCCACCCCTGGGGCAGTCGGTTCCAGGTGTACTGGACACCCCTCCAAGTGAAAGCAAACTGTGGCCTACACTCTGCCGCCAAAGGGATGGAGAAGAACGCATTAGCGATATCAATTGTGGCGTACCACTTGGCTGCCTTTGACTCCAGTTCGTATTGGAGTTCTACCATGTCCGGCACAGCAGCACTCAGTGGTGGCGTGACTTCGTTCAGGCCACGGTAGTCCACTCATTCCCGGTTAGGCTCACTTCGGCCTCCAATACAGTTAACTCTTGGGATCCCCCTGTCCCTCCAGAAATACAGATGGGTTCTGCCCCTTTATAGCTTGATGGCATCAGGGTACACTGTGCACCGGTGTCTACGAGAGTGTCCTGGTTCCGGCTGGGACAGGGTTAACTTTCTTCCCAGTAGCTTGCGGGTTTAGTGTGAAAGGAGCATTGATGGCCCATTGATGCTTTGGCTGTTGCTGGGTGGTGCTTGCACGGGGAGGGGGGAGCACAGCTGGCCAGTGGGGTATTCTATACCATGTGACATCATGCTCAGTATAAAAACCAGAGGTGTGGGGGGGCTCGCCCCCTGTTCGTGACACGCGGTCGGCGAGCAGTTGCATTGCGCATTGCCTGCTTTGTGTATTCTGTTATTGTTGTTGTTCTCATTGTTATTATTACTGTTCTACTTAGTTTTATTTCAATTATTAAACTGTTTTTATCTCAACCCAGGAGCTTTCCCACTCGTGCCCTCCCGATTCTCTCCCCCATCCCACTGGAGGAGGGGGGTGATCGAGCGGCTGTGTGGGGTTTATTTTTGCTGGCTGGGGTTAAACCACGACTGAGAGCCTTATACTCCTGTGGGTCTGATGTGCCAGGCCATCGAATCCACACAGTCCAGTAAACCCAGTTGTTCCTTTCCTCCACCTGGCTGGAGGCAGGGCCCCTCTAGTTCTGGTCATAGTATTCATTACTGGACCGTCGTGAGACAGGTTTTTTCTGAAAACTGGAGCAGCATTTTTCCTGGGAGAACCCCCTTGTGTGATTTTTTTTCCTTGCAACTCACGTACCCGTGCCTCTAGGGTCAAGGTAGGTTTTCCATCCCACTGCCTCATGTCCTCTCCGTAGCCACGCAGGTAAAACCACAGGGTGCCCTGGGGTGTGTACCTTCTATATCCTCTCTCTTGAGCAGAAGAACGCTGACTCCTAATGGCTGAGATACTGGTCCGTACAGGTGGAGAATAAGACGTATCCTCTTCAAGTTGCTGGACCTCCTGGGACAGTTTCTCCACAGCTGAGACAAGGGAGGAGGAGACACTTTCTTCGTATTCCCAGAGTCTGCCAAGGACGTCATCCACCATTGGTGCTTCTTCCTCTTTCCAGCACAGTACTGCCAACGAACTGGCATACGATGCTGGTGCGCTCCATACCAACTTCCGCCACATGGGTCGCATGCACTAGACTTCATCTGGATCTTTGGGTGTTTGGTCGTTGTCCATGTCACTACAAACCACCTCCAGCATGCCTAAGTCTCTCAGGTACTGGATACCTCTCTCCATAGTGGTCCATTTGCCTGGGCGATATATAACATCTTCCTTGAAGGGATACCTTTCCTTCACGCCTGACAGGAGTTGCCTCCAGGGGCTGAGGACTTGTGCCCCTTTTCCAATTGCTTTGTCAATGCCCCCTTCCCTAGCAAGGGATCCCAGCTGTTTGGCTTCCTTCCCCTCTAATTCCAGGCTACTGGCCCCATTATCCCAGCATCGGAGCAGCCAGGTAACAATATGCTCGCCTGGACGACGGCTGAAATCTTTCCGCATATCTCGCAGCTCACTCAGGGATAGGGATCGGGTGGGTTTCCGTCTCATTTATGAGTTCTTCCTCTTCCTCCTCCCCTCCTCATGATGGCCCTGCTTTTCCATCATCTCTGTCTAAACGACCTGACTTTCACTTCCAAGATTTCCTCTTATGTACAGGGGCGACTGATACCAGCAAGGGTTGGTCCTCTCGTTCAGCTGTAGTACCTGTTGCTGCGGTTGGAGTAGCCGCAGTGTCTGTCGTTTTGTCATCAGATCCGGAGACCTTCTCTCCCCCTTGAGGGTTCTGAATAGTATTGAACAGGGCTCGGTAGGCATGGGCCAGGCCCCAGCACGTTGCAGTGATCTGGGTCTCTCTGGAATTGCCAGGGTGACAGCATACGTTTTCCAAATATTTTACTAGTTTTTCAGGATTCTGCACTTGTTCAGGGGTGAAGTTCCAAAACACTGGAGGTGACCACTGTCCTAGGCACTTGCCCATACTATCCCACACACCCTGCCACTCATAACTATCCAGCCTCGGGGCAGATCTCTGGGTGGTATTCTTAAGTAGTTGTTTAACCTTAAACAAGGCCTGAAACACATTCAGGAGACATAGCAATAGGAACGTGCTGGTTTGAACATCCCAAGGATATTCAAAATCCTCAAGAGCTATTGTAATCAGCCTGGAGGAGAAGGGGAAGGAGAAGGAAGATGTCTCCCCTGTAAATTGGCTCTCCGAGGAGAAGGGGTAAAAAGTGTAATTACTAATAGTTTCTGAGAAATGGCTCCTGAAGTACAGGAATGACGGCAGTGCTGAGTACAATCCCATGACCAATGCTTTTATCATACCATAAGCCAGTGTTACAGAGTGTAGCAAAACCTTAATCCATCTCCCAGAGGCAATAAACCCCACATAAATACTGATAATCAGCAGTATATACAGCCAGTAAGGTGCTACATACCAAAACTTCAAGTACAGATCCGACAACTCTGAGAGCAAGTAAACCAACATTGTGACCAGCGACTATTAAACTGATATAATGAATGCTTATAACAAATTTGTTTTAACCCGTTCGTGTCAGATGTGTCGTTATCTCAACCCTTCGTGCCCCACGTTGGGCGCCAAAAAGGACTGTCGTGGTTTAACCCGGCAGGCAGCCAAACACCACACAGCCGCTCGCTCACTCCCCCCCACACCCAGTGGGACAGGGAGAGAATCGGAAGGGTAAGAGTGAGAAAACTCGCGGGTTGAGATAAAGACAGTTTAATAGAACAGAAAAGGAAGGGAAAAATAATAATAATAATAATAATGATGATAGAACATACAAAATGAGCGTACCCACCAAGCAATGCCCAAAAAAACAGCAATCACTACTTCCTTGACCACGTCTCCTAGTTTATATACTGAGCATGTCGTCATATGGTATGGAATACCCCATTGGCCAGTTGGGTTAGCTGTCCTGACTATGCTCCCTCCCAGCCTCTTGTGCACCTGGCAGAGCATGGGAAGGTGAAAAGTCCTTGACTAGCAGGGTACTTAGCAACAACTGAAAACATCAGTGTGTTATCAACATTCTTCTCATACTAAATCCAAAACACAGCACTAGGAAGAAATTTAACTCTATCCCAGCCGAAACCAGGACACCGATAATGCTAAAACAGCCCAGCTGGAAAATTAGGAGATGCACGCTAAACCTGTTTACTAGTCACCATCTTGGTTCCAGATATATAGAGTGCCTTGCGTGGTAATCATTTTCAGCTAAAAGCGCAGAGACTGATTTTACCAATTTCTCTTAAAAGCAGCTTGGTTTATTGACTACTCAGTGGTTCTTGAGGCTTACATATTTTACAACATTAGCAAGTTATAAGGAAATCTTAGGATCTTATGATCCTAGGCCTTCAAGGAAAACTAAGGTGTAATTGTAGCAGCACATGACTATAGGCACTTAAAGATATTATTGTTCCCTGGCAAAGTCAGAGGAATATGGAACTGGATGCACAATTTTATACTTAGGTGGTTGAGGTAACCACATGTCCTGGTCCACATCCCTGCTGACTCAGTAATTTCTTAACTATTCCCATTATATTTGCCAGAGCTAGTGAGACTTAACCATGTCCATTGTAGCAGACCAATGAGCATCTGTGAAACTGCAGCAGTATAATGCTAAGAATAGATATCTTGGGTCCCTGGGTGCCTGTGCCACTACTTTTACTGCTATTCTTAGCTGTACCACCTAGAGAGTATGAGACAGCTTAGCCTGTCACCTCCGTTTTATCCTAATTAATCCTTCTCAGTTTTCAAGAAAGGCATGAGGAAAGAGATGGATTTATACTAGACTTCTGAAATTGCTGTACCCTGATTTCTAGAGAACCGAAATAGATGAATGCATAAACTTTGTTCTGAAAGGGCTTGGGACAAGGTCACCGCTAAGCCTCCTTTTTTTTTTTTTAACAGCAGAAAGCTGTTACAGCTTGAGTGCATCTTAGTGACAAATACAACATTTTAAAAGTGAACCATGTTATTTCCTCCTAAATTTTCTGCATTCTCTCTCATCCCCGAGACCAGACTAAGTTTACTTTAGCACCTGCAAATGCAATCATCACAGACACTTCACTCTAATGTCAGACTTCCAAATCTAGCAGACAGTGCTGAAAGGAAAGGTTTGTGCAACTACTCTGGCATCCACCCAAAGTGGAAAGAAATAGCCATTTACCAGGTCATACAAAGCAAGCACTTTAAACAAGCTTCCCTAATATCAAAACTGCACAATTTAGCTTATCCAGAATATACTCACCTTGTTATAAGAAGAGAGATCTTAAGGGATCATTTTAAATCCTTCAAGTTTTCTTTCTTTCAAGCTCCACTACTACCACAGGGAAGCCACACAGGTGACACTAGGAAGGAGGAACCTGAGCTCCATGGGGAAAGAAGCAGTTTACCTCACCTCCTGAAGACTACTTCTAGCAGGATTTTTTTTTCAGTGGGAAGTTGACAGAAGGGAAGCATCATCAGCTTTAGGAATGGAAATAGAGGCTATCTTTGCTGGCAGCAAAGCACAGAAAGAAAAAACGTAACAATCAAGTTCATAACTACCAGAAGAAGTAGGAAGTAAGTAGGAAGACCCTACATGCAGGACACGAAGAATGTTCTCAGTGTCAACAAGCCTGTCTTTCACTCCCAATTCTCACCCTGTAGCAGCAGCACCTTTTCCAAACACCACATACTTAAGTCCCTCCTCTACTTTTCCCACACAGTTTTAGGGAGAACAAGTGTTCAGGTTCTTTTACTAATTTAAGGATAGAATAGGAAGTTGGTGTATCTAGCTTAATGATCATGCCAGTCCTGTTCTCTACACTGTTCTACACACACAGAAATTATAACATATTTCCTTACAAATACTGTATAATTCCCTCTTAGCTATCAAAAAGCCCGTGCAAGAAGAAATACCTTCACCATACCTGTGAGGGAGCAAAGCAGTAGCAAGATGTCTGTCCTCAAGTCCCTCTCCCCATTGTTTATGTTTCCATTGAAAGTGTCAAAACAGACCTACTCAAAGTATATCTTTTTTTAAAACCTAACTCTCCCAGAGTAACTCTACCTAGCTTTAATGAATTAGGTATGTCAAAATATGGTAGCCACACCAAGAAGTAAACTACCATGAAATCAAGTCTGGCTACAACTTTCTAGTCCTAGACCAGCTGCAAGATATGCTGAGAGACAGGTGCCTCTGCTTTATTCTGTTATATTCATTGTTGGATTTGAGCTATAAATAAGATCTAAGAGTTCTATTTCTTTATAAGCATTTTATAACATGCTTGCAGACAGTAAGAGTGCACTGAATTTCACTGCAGCTATACAAATAAGCCACATATCAGCTGCCAGCGTGAAACGCATTCAAGTTACAACTTACATTGCTTGGGTAGGGCTTCTGCCAATCTCCTCAGGCTGGTCAAACTGTCAGCTCCGAGCTGATTTAAGATGCTAGGAAGCATTTCTGTCAGCTGCTTTGTCTCAGCATGGCCGGTGATAGTGAAAGTGTTAGCAGCCAGAGATGCCTGAACTTTAGGGTTATTGAAGTGAATGACTGTTCCTTGGTTGGTAAACATATTTACCTGCAAGAAAAAAAAAATCCAGTATTTGAAGCAGTTTAGCATGATTTTTCAATTTAAAAGGAAACTAGCTGAAGTTCCTAAAGCTCAATAAAGACCTATTGATAATTTACAGACAAGTTTAAGATGTTACTGTCGTGGTTTAACCCCAGCAAGCAAAAATAACCTCCACGCAGCCGCTCGATCACACCCCCCCGGTGGGATGGGGGAGAGAATCGGGAGGGCACAAGTAGGAAAGCTCCCGGGTTGAGATAAAAACAGTTTAATAATTGAAATAAAACTAAGTAGAACAGTAATAATAACAATGAGAACAACAACAATAACAGAATACACAAAGCAGGCAATGCACAACACAACCGCTCACCGACCGCCGACCGCGTGTCACGAACGGGGGGCGAGCCCCCCCCCACACCTGGTTTTTATACTGAGCATGATGTCACATGGTATAGAATACCCCATTGGCCAGCTGGGTCCACCACCCCGGCTGTGCTCCCCCCTCCCGGTGCAAGCATCACCCAGCAACAGCCAAAGCATCAATGGGCCATCAACGCTCCTTTCACACCGAACCCAAAACACAGCACACACACCCCCAAGCTACTGGGAAGAAAGTTAACCCTGTCCCAGCTGGAACCAGGACAATATCCACCCCTTATTCTATACCATCTACATCATGCCCAGGTCTCACATTTTCCCATACATTCCAATTAGTCACCGCTCCTTTTTCCTGCCTTTTGATATATATACACACACACAGAGATATCATTCCCTTAGTCCATGGGCCATCCCTCTAAAACGTCCGTTGAGTTCATTTAGTCCATGACTTCGGGTTCCACCTGTCATAACAGTCTTGCAGGGCAGGAGAGATGGTGTGTGGTGTCGGGCTCTTGCATGCGGAGGCCAGTTCTGGGCGCTCGTCCAGTTCATTGTTGCACCTTGCTCAGTTTCATCGGAGTTCAACCTACATTAATCTGGGTGATTCTTACTGTAATACTGTTAATATGGCATATGGTAACCATAGAAGTGATGACATACAGTACTATGTAATAACTAACATCATACAATTCAGTTCATTGGCTACTTTCACCCAAAATTAAATCCCCTTGAGGTACACACCGGACTTCCCCATCCTTTCGCATCACCCACCAAGTGCACCCAGGTCCCTGAGCAAAAGCAACCCCACGGATGGGTTTTCCCTTGCCAGAGGCAGGAGCAACCCAGACCGTCTTCCCCAGCATATTTCTCATATGCACGACAGGGACTTTATCCCCCTCTACAGCACGTAAGGGTTTGGATTGGGCAGGGCCAGCTCGAGTGACAGATCCCCTAGTGTTGACTAACCAGGTGGCCTTTGCTAAATGTGTGTCCCAATGCTTGAATGTCCCACCACCCATTGCCCTCAGCGTAGTCTTTAACAGCCCGTTGTATCGTTCAATTTTTCCAGAGGCTGGTGCATGGTAGGGGATGTGATAGACCCACTCAATGCCGTGCTCTTTGGCCCAGGTGTCTATGAGGGCGTTTCAGAAGTGAGTCCCGTTGTCTGACTCAATTCTTTCTGGGGTGCCATGTCGCCACAGGACTTGCTTTTCAAGGCCCAGGATGGTGTTCCGGGCAGTGGCATGGGGCACAGGGTATGTTTCCAGCCATCCTGTAGTTACTTCCACCATGGTGAGCACATAGCGCTTGCCCTGTCGGGTTTGTGGGAGCGTGATATAATCAATCTGCCAGGCCTCCCCATATTTATACTTCCACCATCGTCCTCCATACCAAAGAGGCTTTACTCGCTTGGCTTGCTTGATTGCAGCGCATGTTTCACATTCGTGGATAACTTGTGCAATAGTGTCCATGGTCAAGTCCACCCCTCGATCACGAGCCCATCTATATGTTGCATCTCTCCCTTGGTGGCCTGAAGTGTCATGGGCCCACCGAGCTATAAATAATTCACCCTTATGTTGCCAGTCCAGATCTACCTGAGCTACTTCGATCTTGGCAGCCTGATCCACCTGCTGGTTGTTTTGGTGCTCTTCACTGGCCCAACTCTTGGGTACGTGAGCATCTACGTGACGTACTTTTACAGTCAGGTTCTCTACCTGGGCAGCAATATCTTGCCACAACGTGGCAGCCCAGATGGGTTTACCTCTGCGCTGCCAGTTGTTCTGCTTCCACTGCTGCAACCATCCCCACAGGGCATTTGCCACCATCCATGAGTCAGTATAGAGATAAAGTACTGGCCATTTTTCGCGTTCGGCAATGTCCAAGGCCAGCTGGATGGCTTTCACCTCTGCAAACTGACTCGACCCACCTTCTCCTTCAGCAGTTTCTGCGACTTCTCGTATAGGACTCCATACAGCAGCTTTCCACCTCCGATGTTTTCCCACAAGGCGACAGGACCCATCAGTGAACAGGGCATATTGCTTCTCGTTTTCTGGTAGTTTGTTATATGGTGGGGCCTCTTCAGCACACGTCACCTCCTCCTCTGGGGATATTCCAAAATCTTTGCCTTCTGGCCAGTTCGTGATCACCTCCAAGATTCCTGGGCGATTGGGGTTTCCTATTCGGGCCTGTTGTGTGATCAGCGCGACTCACTTACTCCACATAGCATCAGTTGCATGATGTGTAGAGGGGACCCTCCCTTTGAACATCTAGCCCAGCACCGGCAGTCGGGGTGCCAGGAGGAGCTGTGCTTCAGTACCAACCACTTCCGAAGCAGCTTGAACCCCTTCATATGCTGCCAATACCTCCTTCTCAGTTGGAGTGTAGCGGGCCTCGGATCCTCTGTATCCCCAACTCCACAACCCTAAGGGTCGACCTCGAGTCTCCCCTGGTGCTTTCTGCCAGAGGCTCCAGGTAGGACCATTCTCCCCGGCTGCGGTGTAGAGCACATTCTTCACATTTTGTCCTGCCCGGACTGGCCCAATGGCTACTGCGTGAACTATCTCCTGTTTAATTTGTTCAAAGGCTTGTTGTTGCTCAGGGCCCCATCTGAAGTCGTTCTTCTTCCTGGTCACTTGATAGAGAGGGCTTACGATCTGACTGTAATTTGGAATATGCATTCTCCAAAAACCCACAACGCCTAAGAAAGCTTGCGTTTCCTTTTTGTTAGTTGGTGGAGACATGGCTGTTATTTTGTGGATCACATCCGTTGGGATCTGACAACGTCCATCTTGCCATTTTATTCCTAAAAACTGGATCTCCTGTGCAGGTCCCTTGACCTTACTTTGTTTTATGGCAAAAACGGCCTTCAGAAGGATTTGGACTATTCTCTCCCCTTTCTTGAAAACTTCCTCTGCTGTGTTGCCCCACACGATGATGTCATCAATGTATTGCAGGTGTTCCAGAGCCTCACCCTGTTCCAGTGCAGTGTGGATCAGTCCATGGCAAATGGTAGGGCTGTGTTTCCACCCCTGGGGCAGTCGGTTCCAGGTGTACTGGACACCCCTCCAAGTGAAAGCAAACTGTGGCCTGCACTCTGCCACCAAAGGGATGGAGAAGAACGCATTCGCGATATCAGTGGTGGCGTACCACTTGGCTGCCTTTGACTCCAGTTCGTATTGAAGTTCCAGCATGTCCGGCACGGCAGCACTCAGTGGCGGCGTTACTTCGTTCAGGCCACGGTAGTCTACTGTTAGCCTCCACTCTCCATTGGACTTTCGCACTGGCCATATGGGACTGTTGAAGGGTGAGCGAGTCTTGCTGATCACTCCTTGGCTCTCCAGTCGACGAATCAGCTCATGGATGGGAATCAGGGAGTCTCGGTTGGTGCGGTATTGCCGCCGGTGCACTGTTGTGGTAGCGATTGGTACCTGTTGTTCTTGGACCTTCAACAACCCCACAACAGAAGGATCCTCTGAGAGACCGGGCAAGGTGGACAGCTGTTTAATTTCCTCCGTCTCCAGGGCAGCTATACCAAAAGCCCACCGATACCCTTTTGGGTCCTTGAAGTACCCTCTCCTGAGGTAGTCTATGCCAAGGATGCACGGAGCCTCTGGGCCAGTCACAATGGGGTGCTTCTGCCACTCATTCCCGGTTAGACTTACTTCCGCCTCCAACACAGTTAACTCTTGGGATCCCCCTGTCACTCCAGAAATACAAATGGGTTCTGCCCCTTTATAGCCTGATGGCATCAGGGTACACTGCGCACCAGTGTCTACGAGAGCCTTATATTCTTGTGGATCTGATGTGCCAGGCCATCGAATCCACACAGTCCAGTAAACCCGGTTGTCCCTTTCCTCCACCTGGCTGGAGGCAGGGCCCCTCTAGTCCTGGTCATCATATTCGCTATCCACTTCTTGTAAGTATGAGTCAGAAGTCCCTTTCTTAAGGTCGGAAGTGGAATCAGCCCTTCTACTCTGTCTGGGGAACTCACTGGAGACTGGAGCAGCGGTTTTCCTGGAAGAACCCCCTTTTGTGGTTGTTTTCCCTTGCAACTCATGTACCCGTGCCTGTAGGACTGAGGTAGGTTTTCCATCCCACTTCCTCATGTCCTCTCCGTGGTCACGCAGGTAAAACCACAGGGTGCCCCAGGGTGTGTACCCACGATGTCTCCTCTCTTGAGCAGAGGGACGCTTGCTCCTAATGGCTGAGACACTGGCCCGTGCGGTGGGGAGCAGGACATATCCTCTTTGAGTTGCTGGACCTCCTGAGACAGTTTCTCCACAGCAGAGACACAGGCCCATAGGGAGGAAGAGAGACTTTCTTCATATTGCCGGAGTTGGCCAGCCAGTTCATCCACTGTTTGTTCCTCTCCATCTCTCCAGGTCATTATTGCCAATGAGTTTGCATGTGATGCTGGTGCGCTCCGTACAAGCTTCCGCCACATGGGTCGGGTGCATTTGACTTCATCTGGGTCTTTGGATAACTGCTCATTGTTCAGGCCATCATAAATCACCTCCAGCACGGCTAATTCCCTCAGGTACTGGATACCTCTCTCCATGGTGGTCCACTTGCCTGGGTGGCATATAACATCTTCCTTGAAGGGATACCTTTCCTTCACACCTGACAGCAGTCGCCTCCAGAGGCTGAGGACTTGTGCCCCTTGTCCAATTGCTTTGTCAATGCCCCCTTCCCTAGAAAGGGATCCCAGCTGCTTGGCTTCCCTACCCTCTAATTCCAGGCTACTGGCCCCGTTATCCCAGCATCGGAGCAGCCAGGTGACAATGTGCTCGCCTGGACGACGACTGAAGTCTTTTCGCATATCTCGCGGCTCACCCAGGGATAGGGATCGGGTGGTTACCATCTCATTTACGGGTTCTGCCTCCTCCTCCTCCTGTTCTCGTGATGGCCCTGGTTCATCTTCATCCCTTACTAGACGAGCTGATTTTCTTGTGCATTTTCTTTTTTGTATAGGGGCGACTGATACCGGCATGGGTTGGTTCTCTGTCGCAGGGGGCAGAGTAGCTGCCGTGCCTGCCCTGAGGGGTGAGGGAGCCGCTGTGCTTGCGCTGTGCTTGCCGTGGGGGGTGGAGTAGCCACAGGGCCTGTTGCTTTGTCATCAGCTGCAGAGACGTTTCCTTCCCCTTGGGGGTTCTGAGTGGTGTTAAACACGGCTCGGTAGGCGTGGGCCAGGCCCCAGCACATTGTAGTGATTTGCGTCTCCCTAGAATGGCCAGGGTGACAGCATACTTCTTCCAAATATTCTACTAATTTTTCAGGGTTCTGCACTTGTTCAGGGGTAAAGTTCCAGAACACTGGGGGTGCCCATCGCCCTAGGCATTTGCCCATGCTATCCCACTCGCCCTGCCACTCATAACTATCCAGCCTTGGGGCAGATCTCTGGATGACATTCTTAAATTGCTTACTAATCTTGGTTAAAACCGCAACAATATTCCCAAGGAGTACCAAGAGATGTATCTTAACTACCCAGGGATGTTCAAGGTACTGGCAAGTTATTTTAACAAAGGAGATAACATCATAGAGGAAGGTAGCAAGGGTGCCATTCTCTATTTCCTCCATAAAAAGCTCTCAGAGGAAAAGGTATAATTGCTAATGGTCTCCATGAGGTGGTACCCGAAATGCAGAAACGGCTTCATTACGAATCCCAAATACCAAATAACCCCCAATGCCAGCATTTTAGTAACAAATCTCCCAGGCAAAACATCATTAATCGCGGCAGAGCACAACAGACTACAAAACCCAACTCCAATTCTTAACAGGTACAGTAAAAACAAGAGCATGGTGCAGAACAAATTAATATGTTACCAGATATAAATTCCTTAATATGCTCTAAATAATCTGTCGTTATCTCAACCCTTCGTGCCCCACGTTGGGCGCCAAAAAGGACTGTCGTGGTTTAACCCCAGCCAGCAAAAATAAACGCCACGCAGCCGCTCGATCACACCCCCCCGGTGGGATGGGGGAGAGAATCGGGAGGGCACAAGTAGGAAAGCTCCCGGGTTGAGATAAAAACAGTTTAATAATTGAAATAAAACTAAGTAGAACAGTAATAATAACAGTGAGAACAACAACAATAACAGAATACACAAAGCAGGCAATGCACAACACAACCGCTCACCGACCGCCGACCGCGTGTCACGAACGGGGGGCGAGCCCCCCCCCACACCTGGTTTTTATACTGAGCATGATGTCACATGGTATAGAATACCCCATTGGCCAGCTGGGTCCACCACCCCGGCTGTGCTCCCCCCTCCCGGTGCAAGCATCACCCAGCAACAGCCAAAGCATCAATGGGCCATCAACGTTCCTTTCACACCGAACCCAAAACACAGCACACCCCCCAAGCTACTGGGAAGAAAGTTAACCCTGTCCCAGCTGGAACCAGGACAGTTACTTACCAGGAAATTAAGTTTGATACATTTTATATTTCTATATAGAAAAGCATTTTTCCCTTTGAAGCAATTACCTCTTCAATTCCAGAAATATTGTTGACGCCCAGTTTCTTCAAAGAAAACTGAAGTTTCTTGTCATCTGCTGTAGCTGTTCTGTGGACAACCTTCTTCTTTCTGCGGGCAGTACCCTTTGCAAAAAAGTTATAAATTAATATTTAAATAGTTCTTCACAAACTCTAACCCTCGTGGCCGTATAACTACTCTGCAGCCATCTACAAATCAACTTTGTATACAAAGTTCTATTTCTGTGTTACAGCAGACACAACCCCACCCCTCCAACTGCACTGCAACAGTCTTTCCCTTGCTATAAAGCAAGCTTTGCACATTTGTGAGAAGTGTGAGATTTTAGGAAGCAATGCACCAGAGAACCTTTATTCCACAATTTTCACGGGGATTCTGCAGCATCCTACTCAGAAAAGAAAAATTGCAAGTTTATCCTTGTTGTTACCATAGGCATAAAACTGAAGACTGATCATCTGCTGAAGACTGACTGACATGCTCTACAGTCCTGTATGCCTAAAGAGTTGCTAGCTTAATTTGGTGACAAATCAAGCTCTACAGAAAGATCTATTCAGACATCATTCCTAGGAATATGCAGACGCGGAAGTCTCGGACACAACACAGCGACCAATGTGATCAAGTTAATGTCACTTTATTGCCCAAATAGCTCGTTTTATATACATTCTTCTACCCAGATACACATGCATCTAGTCCCCCTATTGGTCTACAGTCAGCAAGCACGCGAATCTTAATATACACAGATTGGTCAAAAGCATGTGTCCACGCGAACGCTTCCCCCGCCTGCATTCCGTTACCTAATCTACTGATAGTTACATTTCTCAGGCTACCTCCCTATTCTGCTATCGCTTCAGAGACTCTAAAACCACAATTGCCCTTTAGCAACCCTTTGCCTTATACTGTTGTTAACAAATCCTCAGTGCTTGGAATGTTCATAGGATGTCCGTTATTTAATACAAATCCTTCCACAGGACTATCCCCTAACAATATCTTTGATCTTTAAAGTTCCAAGTGACTGGATTCTTAATTCACCTGGTTATACATTCATTGCCACATGGAGCAGTGTACTTCCTGAAAGCATATGTGCTGCACAGCAGGAGGTGTGTGCAAGCATAACTGTTACAACAATACTAATGATGATCAGTCTAGTGACAGGCCATGTCTGCACTTCAGTGATTTATACCGTTGTTGTAAAGGGAAAAAAAAACCAAAAAAACTAGGTCCACAATGGTCAGGAAAAACTGCTGGAATGCCCCTAACCATCAGCTTCCTAGTGAAAAATGCACAACAGATTTTAGTCTATCATCCCAGTAAATACAAATGGTCTTTCTCTTTTTTTCTATCCCTTATCCTTTACAGTGTCAAGAGAATATGGAGTTGCATATGGTTCATGCTAGGGATTATCTAGAGCTGTGAATGTGAACTGCTTACATGGAGCAAGTTACCTAGAATTAGGATAAACTTTCATGGTTGCTCTACTTCTGACATTTCTGTTCCAAGAAATTATAAAACAGTTGTGGAAAATAAGTAGCAGTTCTGGCCATAGTTTACAGCTGTCTCTTCAGGCTGCAACTTAAGTAGCATCATCAGGGTTTAAAGAAGTGAGCTTCAAGATTGCTTAAAGGTTACTGGAAGAACGTAAGACTAAGGCACAGTAAAACAGCTTTGGAAATCCAAAATTGGTGCATGCCATGAGTAGAAGTTTGGCTATGTTGTTTCTCAGCCAAGTAAGAATAAGGTTGAATGGCTGATTTCCATCTCCTTGGACTTGAGTAACAGAGTATTTCTTTCTGCAGGAATACCATTGATATACCAACTACCAAGTTCTTGATGAAAAAAAAAGAGTGCCACGGGGGAAACCTCGCATCATAGCCCCGGGACAGAGTTTGCCTCTGGTGCCACAGGGGGGAGTTGTGATCACCTAGCATGGATCTTGGAAAAGGTGGAGAGCAAAAGCCCTGTCCTCGATCCCTTGGCTCCCCGCTGTGGGCACCAGCTCCCTGTATGGCATGAGGAGGAAGTGTAGGATATTGATTTTTTTTTAAACCAAGGGAAAACCCACAGGAAGCTGAAGGGAAATGAGGCTCAACTCTGGGAAGGTCTGGCAGGAGGCTGCTGCTTTCTGAAACTATCTCAGAAATTCATGTGGGGAATTCAAAGTACAAGATAGACGAACAAAGGCAGCAACAGAGTGGAACTAGTAACAGGCCCCAAGGAAAACCAGAACAGACAGGGAAGAATATAACAAAGTGCTCATCAAATTTACATGCAAATAGCAATGCTGATATTGTACATGATTAACTCCTCACTTGACTGAATCCTGTCTGGATGGAAATGTGTAGATTTAAAGTTATGTTCCTTTAAGAATTGCTTTAAAGACAGCTTCTTAAAACTTCTTTTAATCAAATATTAATAATCTATTTATGGTTGTTCTTCACTGTCTGTCTTTGTTGGTCCAGTCTCTTATCTCAGCCATTGCCTAACTGTGAGAAAGCAGAATTTGAGCAATTAGAAAGTGGATGTGTAAAGTTTTGTTTTCTCCTTGGTAGAATTATTTCCCATCTATATTATTGCCCTCTATGAACAGAGCTGCTTGCTGCTTTAGTTTTCATTTACCTCCCCGCCAGACTGTCGTGGTTTAACCCCAGCCGGCAACTAAGCCCCACACAGCCGCTCGCTCACTCCCCACCACGGTGGGATGTGGGGAGAGAATCAGAAGGATAAAAGTGAGAAAACTCGTGGGTTGAGATAAAAACAGTTGTATAATAATAATGATGAAAAGGAAAAAACAACAAAGAGAGAGAAAAATAAAACCCAAGAAAGACAAGTGATGCAAAAGAAAACAATTGCTCACCACCAACCGACCAATGCAATAAGAAAATGTGTTGCTGCCCAGCTGTATAAATGGTTGCAATACCTTTTGAGTCAACTGGCAGAAGTTAGAAAACTGGCTGGACACTAACACCTCTAACATAATCCAGTTACAAACAACAAGAAATGTTAATAGACAAATTCACATGAAACTAACGCTTGGAAGACTACAGCTCAAAAGTTCAGTTGTTTGTCTAGAAAGCTTGATGTTCATTCCCTGCTACTGTCAGGTTAGCACACACAGCGATTTGAAAACTACTAAAATTACAGAAATGGCTTAAATTAAGTACCTTGACTACCCAGGAACTGAGCCACACAAGGGTTATGTTAAGTCTCTCTGGACAAAAGACCTCTCAGTAAATTTCAAAAAAAGATGTTTTGAATCAAAGGCTATATAGGAACATATATCCCCTTTTTATCCATATTAAGTACGGATATCAAGCCAGGCAATATGAATTTAATTTAAATGAACAGCTGCTGCTTTCATCTCCACAGATTTAAGCTTCTAAAGATTACAGGGTTTTAGTAAGCAAATTCCATCCTGATCATGCTGAGACATGCTGTTCACACCCCTCTACCTTTATATTAAAGAGGAGTGGGTACAGCAGGCCACAAATGGAATGCTACAGACTCATCTGCCAGTCTTCTAAAAAGGTTTGGAAGAAACGACATGACATTTAGCTGTATCAACATCCTACACAAAAATATCAAATTTCACATAACAAAGTACTACGATAGCCCTCCACCTAAATATAATATTTAGCTTGTTTTTAAGATCTGCAGCCTTACAGTGTCATGAAAATCTTCCAGCAGAGGCAACGTGCAACCTTTTCTCACAAGGAAGAAAAAAAACCAGTACAGTGACAAACATTAAAAACCTCTATAGTCAATACACACATGCCAGTAACATGCACATAATCATCAATATAATACAGCAGTTTTCTGCTTAACTAGTAACCCATAAAAAGAATACACAAAATCACCAAGCCAGTTAATTATTGGATTAACCCTGATTTAAGGCTGCCTAAATCTCCAGCTAAAGGCAAAAACTTCAACACAGGAATGAAAGCTACTGGAAACTCTGTCAGCAAGAGTTATGTTTAATAGCTTGTATTCTAAAATATTGTGTGTACGTTTCTTCAGGTATAAAAAAAATTACTAACAAATTCTTACCTTAAAACTGAAACTGTAATTAAAATGTTTACTAGCATACAACTATATTCAACATACTTTTTTATTTTCAGATTATAAGTAATCACACAGCTACATATATTCAGATGTCATAATAAAATAAAAAGGTCTTCCGAGCATGTTATTCTACAATGATAAGAGTACGAAAAGTACAGAAACTCCAGCTTTGTCCTAAAAAGCAGGAAAACAGCCATGGGCATCTTAAAGATTTGCGACGAGAAATTGGAACATAGCTCTCTCTAATCTGTTATGAAAACTATACCTGAGATCACTTGCTGTAAGGTCTACTTACTTCAAAGTGCCTTCTAATATAGCCTATACAAGAATATAGGCTACAAGTCAGCTATAATATAACAAACCCAAACAGAAAAGGCCGGAGGTTCAGCTCCTACATTCTGCTTCTACCGAACTGACTAGAGATCCCTGCAGCAGTGCAGCTTCCCCCGATGACGGTCCAGCCAAGCTGAGAGTCCTTAGGGCTGCTCCCCACCCGAGTTTTCAGGATCCCACGTCCTAGGCTCAGTGTGTGGGCAGAGACACACAATCCCGAGGGCAGGGAGGGGAGACGACTCCTACCTTGCCACCGATGCGCACTTGGGCCTGGAGCTTAGCAAGCTTTTCTTGGTTCATGATCGTTTCTTTCATCTGCGGAAGCAACAAGAGCGCCCATGAAAAGCGAGTCAGGAAGCACCCGGCGGCGCGGGCCACAACAACCCGGGCCCGGCAGTAGGGTAGGTGGGCACAAGGGGCTCCGCAGCTACCCCCCACCACACTCACACCCCCGGCGGGAGGACGCCCCAGCCCTGCTGGGGGGGGGGGGGGGGGGGGGGAAGTCTGCTCGCACGCAGCGCCGCCGAAGCTCAGCTCAGCTCAGCTCAGCTCAGCCCAGCCCAGCTCAGCTCCCCTCAGGCCCAGCCCATAACCGCCTTGCCTTGCCTTGCCTTCCCTCAACCACCGCCACCCACCGACCCTCAGCCGCGCAACAAATTCCCCCCCAGTCGCCCCCCACCGTCTCCCTTGTACCTTCTTGGGGCGGAAACAGCGGTGCCGGAGCGGGGGGAGGGGAGGAAGACGAGGGCTGCGGGCGCGGGACCGGGACCGGGACCGAGCACAGCACGCGGGGTGGAGCGAGATGGCGGCCGGAAGGGAGGCATGCCGCGCTGCCGCCGCCTGAGCCAGGAGGGGGCGCCCTCCGCGGCGGCGGGAGCTGGAGGGGTGGAGTCGCCGCCAGAGGTGTGAGGCGAAGAGTGGGGGTTTCCCTGCTTGTAGGGGGTGCTGGACTCCCGTAAGTACGCTGTGGTCCACATAAACCGATTTATTTGTGCGGCTGAGCAGGGGTGCGAGGTGAAGCCCCCCGGACGGGCTCAGTCCTGGTCCTCTTCGCGGTCTGGTTCGGTACGCGGCCCGTCTCCGCTCTCTCCCTGCTTCCCCCACCTTCCGTTTCCTTCCGTCGTTTGCAGTCTCACCTGGCAGTGTTTTTTGCCACGAACGGATCCATCCCCGTTCTGGTATTTTTTTTTTCCCCTAGAAAACATTTAAACGTTGTATTTTCTTTCTTGTTTATGTAACTCAAACCTTGTCCCCATATCCATGATTTTTCTTATTTCAGCTCCACCACCACCCCCCCCATGTGTGTCTCCTTTCTCCCTGTGATCTATCTCGGGCAATACTGTATTGCATGGGCTCTGCAACGTGGCTTTTCAGGTGAAACATTACGAGGCCATTGTTGTCAAGGCCAAACCACTGAGGCTTTTTTTTTTTTTTTGCAAGGCCATGTATAACTATAGCCCATATGGCAGTTCATGATTCCTTTTGCTCTTCTTCCACCTCAATTTTGGTTTTGTTTTTTTTTGCTTTGACTTTGCATCTTCTTTTATGTTATCAGGCACCCATATGGAACTGCTTTCTGCTCACTGTTGAACACACTCTGTACTCTCTTTGGTTCTCTCAGAGCTTTTCTCCTGTAGTGATATTTTGCATCACTGAGGTATTTTGTTTTGCCCGCTCTGAGGAGTCTGGTGGGACTAATCTCATGGTTATTGGGAACTTGTGTGTCTGGCTCCAATGACCACTTTTGCCATGCAGAAAGCTAAGCAGTCTTTGCAGGGTTTGGACCTGTGTTGCATAACAGGGTGCAGAAGCAGATTTATGGGGGAGACGGCCTGGTGCTCCCATCAGTGCTGCACGTGCTCACTGAGTGACACGAGAGAGGAGAAACCATGTTGCTCCACAGTCCTGCCCCCATCATCACTGCAACTGAATGGAATGGGCCTCCTGGCATCAGTAGAAATATTACTGACCTTGCCATCTATTTTAATGCCTTTTAAATTGGTTCTTCTCTGGAATATCCTCAATAAACTATTCCCTTTGTTCTTGTTTCTGTAAGACTATGTTAATACTTAATTTATCCTTCTATATTCATTAATGTTAAAGCTCCCATGTTAGTAATTTCCAGAGCCAAGGCTTTGCTTTTTGTGTGTGTTTAAATTTGATTTGCTCTCATTATATCTCTTCACTACACCGGAGCTGAGTGTTAATTTGTACAGAAGATTTTGTTCATTGTTAAAATTGAGACTTTTGTAATTAGTGAGAATTAATGATAAACCCGAAATTACTCCATCTGGTGGTGATAAAAGGTCTCAGAGAGGTGATGATTCAAAAGGTGCTGCTGAAGAGCAGCCTGTGCCTCCCAGCAGACTAGCATCACAGCCGAAAATTAGAGGATAATCAAACAGTTATAAAGGATGGGGGGGCTGTGGAAATTTGATCCAGCATATCTGTAAAATTGGAAGAGTGAATTGGTTTGCTCAGAGAAGAATGCGAAAAAGCCTGTATTACTGTATCTGAACAAGCAAACCCAGTATCTAATTCAGAAGGAAAGGAACAAACCAGATTCGGGGGGGAGGGGGAATCTGGGGAGGGATTTGGGGAGGACAGAGTTCATTCTGAACTAAAAAGAAAGCTTATAAATTTATTGCATGAAATTGGCAATGTACCTGTAGCAAGAGGGAATAGAGCCAAGATGGAAAAAAAAACTGAGTCACTGCAGGCTATTGAAAGTAAAAGCAATCAATACTTAAGCTTCAGATTTATCACAGTTTGCCATCAATATAAAAGAAAGATTTCAGAATTACAAGGCCAATTGATGATTACAAACATGCAAAATGTTTTAATAGGCTGAAATACTGAAGTGAAAATGAATCACAGAAAGATTATTCCAAGATAGAAGTTGTAGAAAGTGCAGTCCCAGCTGTCAGCCTAGGATTAACTGGGCTGGAGGTATGATCTCATATTCCCTCATGTGAGATTTTGAAGACAAATTATGCTGAAAACCACATCACTGAGTTGTGTCAGGAATCAACTGAAGCAGTTCAAGAACTACAGTTTAAGGGACTCTCTAAGATTTGGTTACATTTCCTGGAACAAACAGCAGACCTTCAAAAAAACAAACTTTGCATCAGAGAAAAAGTATTTTAGAGAAAAAGTATTTTAGAATGCTACAATACTATTGGCTTGTTTTCTCTAGTCCTTTTTGTGTAATTGCATCATGGGAAACATAAACCTAAAACTGGATTTACTTGTAGCTAAAGAACTTCTCTTGAGAAATGAAACAGGTCCAAAGCCTGTAGCACTGAAACAGAGTGTGAGCTCAGCAAGCATCCTTTCAGTTCTGAAAAAGGGTGAAACTTAGGATCTCAAAATCATCAAAGAATATACATTGCTAAAGCAAAGTTCATTGGATGCACAGAAGCAGCATAGGAATGGAAAAAGACCATTAAAATGGTTACTCATGAAAATTGTCTCCTAAATTATGTGAAAGCTTAAAGGTAGAAGAATGACAGAAGTTGTTGTCAAAGTGCCAGTGGAAAAGCTCTCCTGAAAGACATGGCCAGTGCTGCGTAAGTAATAACAGGGTATGTTGAGAAGAGGTGTTAAGTTAGTATCATATTCAGGAAACAAATCACAGGTCGTAAACATAAGTGATCAGGCTAAAGTGAAGTAATATTTGTCCTGATTGCCAGTGACCACAAAGAGCACATATTCAATGTATTTTCAGGCAGTGAAGGAAATCTGCCTGATATTCAGAGTCTCTTTAGGAAATGTTTGTTCAAAAGAATGCTGTATTCAACAGTCAAGAAAGCAGAAGTATATGGCACATCAACAAGGCACCACAGGGAATAATAATGTTATCATTCCTAACGTAGATGCTCCAGGACGTTAAGGGGAAAACACCAAGTTATTTGGAAAAAATATGCATATATGTTAGCAATCTAATGAAGGAAAATAGCAGCATTACGGGGTACAGGAGCAAAGGTAGCGTGAGAGATATGAATGGAAAAGAAACCATCTCTGAAAGTCTAGACATAAGACTCGCTAAAGAATTCTTAACTTTTGAAGAGATACTAAATATATAAACATTGAATGGGAGCCCAGGAAGATCGAACTTGAGTACAGTGCTGTTTTCATCTCATATATTACAGTGTTGTACCATGTACTAGTGAGTTGTATGGAGTAATAGACTTCAGTGTCCAGGAAGAGATAGAGCTCCTCAGCAAACAGAGAGTGTCCTTTTCTCACCATGCCTGTAACTCTTAAACTCAGCAATCCAAAATACCTGGGCTTCAAGCCACATCACAAGCCTTTCATGAGCTATGGGATGTCTCTATAACACCCCACAGAGGCCAACTAGAGAGTAGTTAGAGAAGTGCTGCATGAAGAATCCCCTGCCTTCTTTACCAAATACTTGGGAGTTGATGTTAATCAGACTGGTAAAGGCTTGCCTAGAAAAGCTTTCATGTTAGTCTCTTGTGGTAGAGAGCAACAATGAAGATCTTGCTAGAGAATAGATAAAAGTCAGAAGTCACTGTATTCCTCACTGGCTGTATGAGAAAAAGATGGTACCTTATATTTATGCACAGATGACAGAGGATCAAGCAAACAGATTATTCCTGTAGACATCCTATACCCAGAATTCAAGAAAACTTGATCACTTAAGCCATGATCACAGAAATGCTTTGACCCCTGCTAAGACGAGTTACATGTCAGAAAAGTTGTTAAGACGTGACCTAAAACCAGCATAGTCCTACCAAAGGATGGCACATTTATAGCCCAGAATGAACCAGGACTAAGTTTGCCCTGCTTTCAGTTGTGTAGCTCTTGACATGCTACCTTTGACTAATGTCTTGGCAGCTGCGAGGGTACAATTCATTCTGGATTTTGCCTTTGGCTTTCTAGGCCTCCTGATCCAGCTTGGTGGGAGGTAAGTGATGAGTGCAGGTGGCCAGAGGTGGGGAGGCTGGATGGGGGTGACAGCCTTCCTGCTTCTTCAGCAGCTAGCAGTTAATTCTGCTCAAGCCCTGGCAGGAACCCACCACCCCCTTAGTTTTAGATGGAAAATCAATCTCTTCTATCTTTGATCACTGTATAGCTTATCCCCAAAGATTTATAAATGAACAAAGAGCATACCTGCCAATATTCACTGCATTTATGAATGGGTTCATACTCCTTCAGGGCTTACTTGCATCGCTACAGAATTAAATGGAAAATATCTGAAGTATCTGAGACATTAATTATGGGATTTCCCTCCTAATTTGCCAGAGCTTGTCTACAACGAAGAATTTGGGGCTAGAAAGGTTTTCAATAGCTAGCGGAGACATGAAATCAAATTGTCCTGGTTTCGGCTGGGATAGAGTTAAATTTCTTCCTAGTGCTGTGTTTTGGATTTAGTATGAGAAGAATGTTGATAACACACTGATGTTTTCAGTTGTTGCTGAGTACCCTGCTAGTCAAGGACTTTTCACCTTCCTTTGCGCAAGAGGCTGGGAGGGAGCATAGCTGGGACAGCTGGCCCAGCTGTCCAATGGGGTATTCCATACCATATGACGTCATGCTCAGTATATAAATAAGAGGCGTGGTCCGGGAAGTAGCGATCGCTACTTGGTTATCAGTCAGCAGGTGGTGAGCAATTGCATTTTGCATCACTCATTTTGTATATTCTATTATTATTATTATTATTTCTTTTTCTGTTCTATTAAACTGTTGTCCCGGTTTCGGCTGGGATAGGGTTAAATTTCTTCCTAGTGCTGTGTTTTGGATTTAGTATGAGGAGAATGTTGATAACACACTGATGTTTTCAGTTGTTGCTAAGTGCCCTCCTAGTCCAAGGACAGCTCCCATGCCTACTGACTGAGCTAGGTACACAAGATGGGAGGGAACATAACCAGGACAGCAAGCCCAGCTGGCTAATGGGGTATTCCATACCATGTGACATCATGCTCAGTATATGAACGGTAGGCGTGATCCAGGAAGTACCGATTGCTACTTGGTTATCGGTCAGCGCGGGTGGTGAGCAATTGCATTGTGCATCACTCATTTTGTATATTCTATCATTATTTATTCTTATTATTATTATTTTCCCTTTTCTGTTCTATTAAACTGTCTTTATCTCAACCCACGAGTTTTTCTCACTCTTACCCTTCCGATTCTCTCCCCATCCCACTGGGGGGGCGGGGGGAGTGAGTGAGCAGCTGCGTGGTATTTGGCTGCCTGGAGATTAAACCACGACAGTCCTTTTTGGCGCCCAACGTGGGACCTCTTCAGCACGCGTCACCTCCTCCTCTGGGGATATTCCAAAATCTTTGCCTTCTGGCTACTCTGTGATCACTTCCAAGATTCCTGGGCAACTGGGGTTTCCTATTCAGGCCCATTGTGTGATCAGTGCGACCCACTTACTCCACGTAGCATCGGTTGCATGATGTGTAGAGGGGACCCTCCCTTTGAACACCCAGCCCAGCACCGGCAGTCGGGGTGCCAGGAGGAGCTGTGCTTCAGTACCAACCACTTCCGAAGCAGCTCGAACCCCTTCATATGCTGCCAATATCTCCTTCTCAGTTGGAGTGTAGCGGGCCTCGGATCCTCTGTATCCCCGACTCCAGAACCCTAAGGGTCGACCTCGAGTCTCCCCTGGTGCTTTCTGCCAGAGGCTCCAGGTAGGGCCATTCTCCCCGGCTGCGGTGTAGAGCACATTCTTTACATCTTGTCCTGCCCAGACTGGCCCAAGGGCTACTGCCTGAACTATCTCCTGTTTAATTTGTTCAAACGCTTGTTGTTGCTCAGGGCCCCATTTGAAGTCGTTCTTCTTCCGAGTCACTTGATAGAGGGGGCTTACGATTTGACTGTAATTTGGAATATGCATTCTCCAAAAGCCCACAACGCCTAAGAAAGCTTGTGTTTCCCTTTTGCTGGTTGGTGGGGACATGGCTGTTATTTTGTTGATCACATCCATTGGGATCTGACGACGTCCATCTTGCCATTTTATTCCTAAAAACTGGATCTCCTGTGCAGGTCCCTTGACCTTACTTTGTTTTATGGCAAAACCGGCTTTCAGAAGGATTTGAATTATTTTCTTCCCTTTCTCAAAAACTTCTTCTGCTGTGTTGCCCCACACGATGATGTCATCAATGTACTGCAGGTGTTCTGGAGCCTCACCCTGTTCCAGTGCAGTGTGTATCAGTCCATGGCAAATGGTAGGGCTGTGTTTCCACCCCTGGGGCAGTCGGTTCCAGGTGTACTGGACGCCCCTCCAAGTGAAAGCAAACTGTGGCCTGCACTCTGCCGCCAAAGGGATGGAGAAGAAGGCATTAGCAATGTCAATTGTGGCGTACCACTTGGCTGCCTTTGACTCCAGTTCACATTGAAGTTCTAGCATGTCCGGCATGGCAGCACTCGGGGGCAGCGTGACTTCGTTCAGGCCACGGTAGTCCACTGTTAGTCTCCACTCTCCATTAGACTTTCGCACTGGCCATATGGGACTGTTAAAGGGTGAGCGAGTCTTGCTGATCACTCCTTGGCTCTCCAGTCGACGAATCAGCTCATGGATGGGGATCAGGGAGTCTCGGTTGGTGCGATATTGCCGCCGGTGCACTGTTGTGGTAGCGATTGGTACTTGTTGTTCTTCAACCCTCAGCAACCCCACAACAGAAGGGTCCTCCGAGAGACCGGGCAAGGTGGACAGCTGTTTAATTTCCTCCGTCTCCAGGGCAGCTATACCAAAAGCCCACCGGTACCCTTTTGGGTCCTGGAAATACCCTCTCCTGAGGTAGTCTATGCCAAGGATGCACGGAGCCTCTGGGCCAGTCACAATGGGCTGCTTCTGCCACTCATTCCCGGTTAGGCTCCCTTCGGCCTCCAATACAGTTAACTCTTGGGATCCCCCTGTCACTCCAGAAATACAAATGGGTTCTGCCCCTTTTTAGCTTGATGGCAAGCCCCACTGGGTGTGGGGGGGAGTGAGCGAGCAGCTGTGTGGTGTTTGGCTGCCTGCTGGGTTAAACCACGACAGTCCTTTTTGGCGCCCAATGTGGGGCACGAAGGGTTGAGATAATGACACATCTGACACGAACGGGTTAAAACAAATTTGTTATAAGCATTCATTATATCAGTTTAATAGTCGCTGGTCACAATGTTGGTTTATTTGTTCTCAGAGTTGTTGGATCTGTTCTTGGAGTTTTGGTATGTAGAACCTTACTGGCTGTATATACTGCTTATTATCAGTATTTATGCGGGGTTGGTCATCTCTGGGAAATGGATTAAGGTCATCGTTTTGCTATACTGTGTGACACTGGCTTATGGTATGATAAAAGTATTGGTCATGGGATTGTACTCAGCACTGCCGTCATCCCTGTGCTTTGGGAGCTATCTCTCAGAAGCTATTAATAATTACACTTTTTACCTCTTCTCCTCGGAGAGCCAATTTACAGGGGAGACATCTTCCTTCACCTTCCCCTTCTCCTCCAGGCTGATTACAATAGCTCTTGAGGATTTTGAATATCCTTGGGATGTTCAAACCAGCATGTTCCTATTGCTATGTCTTCTGAATGTGTCTCAGGCCTTGTTTAAGGTTAAACAACTACTTAAGAATACCACCCAGAGATCTGCCCCAAGGCTGGATAGGGCCATCATGAGGAGGGGTGGAGGAAGAGGAAGAACTCATAAACAAGACAGAAACCACCTGATCCCTATCCCTGGGTGAGCTGCGAGATATGCGGAAAGACTTCAGTCGTCGTCCAGGCGAGCACATTGTCACCTGGCTGCTCTGATGCTGGGATAATGGGGCCAGTAGCCTGGAATTAGAGGGTAGGGAAGCCAAGCAGCTGGGATCCCTTTCTAGGGAAGGGGGCATTGACAAAGCAATTGGAAAAGGGGCACAAGTCCTCAGCCTCTGGAGGCGACTCCTGTCAGGCGTGAAGGAAAGGTATCCCTTCAAGGAAGATGTTATATGCCACCCAGGCAAGTGGACCACCATGGAGAGAGGTATCCAGTACCTGAGGGAATTAGCCGTGCTGGAAGTGATTTATGAGGACCTGAACAACGAGCAGTTATCCAAAGACCCAGATGAAGTCAAATGCATCCGACCCATGTGGTGGAAGTTTGTACGGAGCACACCAGCGTCACATGCAAACTCATTGGCAATAATGACCTCGAAAGATGGAGAGGAACAAACGGTGGATGAATTGGCTGGCCAACTCCGGCAATATGAAGAAAGTCTCTCTTCCTCCCTAGGGGCCTATGGGTCTCAGCTGTGGAGAGACTGTCTCGGGAGGTCCAGCAACTCAAAGAGGATATGTCCTGCTCCCCCCCTGCATGGGCCAGTGTCTCAGCCATTAGGAGCAAGCGTCCCTCTGCTCAAGAGAGGAGATATCGTGGGTACACACCCTGGGGCACCCTGTGGTTTTACCTGCGTGACCACGGAGAGGACATGAGGAAGTGGGATGGAAAACCTACCTCAGTCCTACAGGCACAGGTACATGAGTTGCAAGGAAAAACCACCACAAAAGGGGGTTCTTCCAGGAAAACTGCTGCTCCAGTCTCCAGTGAGCAGTTTCCCAGACAGAGTAGAAGGGCTGATTCCACTTCCGACCTTAAGAAAGGGACTTCTGATTCATACTTACAAGAAGTGGATAGTGAATATGATGACCAGGACTAGAGGGGCCCTGCCGCCAGCCAGGTGGAGGAAAGGGACAACCGGGTTTACTGGACTGTGTGGATTCGATGGCCTGGCACATCAGAGCCACAGGAGTATAAGGCTCTCGTAGACACCGGTGCACAGAACATCAAAACAACCAGCAGGTGGACCAGGCTGCTAAGATTGAAGTGGCTCAGGTGGATCTGGACTGGCAACATAAGGGTGAATTATTTATAGCTCGGTGGGCCCATGATGCCTCAGGCCATCAAGGAAGAGATGCAACATATAGATGGGCTCGTGATCGAGGGGTGGACTTGACCATGGACGCTATTGCACAGGTTATCCATGAATGTGAAACGTGCGCTGCAATCAAACAAGCCAAGCGAGTAAAGCCTCTCTGGTATGGGGGACGATGGTTGAAATATAAATATGGGGAGGCCTGGCAGATTGATTATATCACACTCCCACAAACCCGCCAAGGCAAGCGCTATGTGCTCACCATGGTAGAAGCAACCACCGGATGGTTGGAAACATATCCTGTGCCCCATGCCACCGCCCGGAACACCATCCTGGGCCTTGAAAAGCAAGTCCTATGGCGACATGGCACCCCAGAAAGACTTGAGTCAGACAACGGGACTCATTTCCGAAACACCCTCATAGGCACCTGGGCCAAAGAGCATGGCATGGAGTGGGTCTATCACATCCCCTACCATGCACCAGCCTCCGGGAAAATTGAACGATACAACGGGCTGCTAAAGACTACGCTGAGAGCAATGGGTGGTGGGACATTCATGCATTGGGATACACATTTAGCAAAAGCCACCTGGTTAGTCAACACCAGGGGATCTTTCAATCGAGCTGGCCCTGCCCAATCAAAACTCTTACGTACTGTAGTTGGGGATAAAGTCCCTGTCGTGCACATAAGAAATATGCTGGGGAAGACAGTCTGGGTTACTCCTGCCTCTGGCAAGGGAAAACCCATCCGTGGGATTGCTTTTGCTGAAGGACCTGGGTGCACTTGGTGGGTGATGCGAAAATATGGGCAAGTCCGGTGTGTACCTCAAGGGGATTTGATTTTGGGTGAAAATAGCCAATGAACTGGATTGTATGATGTTAATTGCTATATAATACTGTATGTCATCACTTCTATGGTTGCTATCAACAGTATTGCAGTAAAATGAATATTAATGAAGAATGAACTCTGATGAAACCGAACAAAGTGCAATGATGATAGAACCAGACGAGCGCAGCAATAATGGAACCAGAACTGGCCTCAGCATGCAAGAGTCCAACACCACACACCATCTCTCCTGCCCTGAAAGACTGTTATGACAGATGGAGCCCAAAGTCATGGACTAAATGAACTCAATGGACATTTTAGAGGGATGGCCCGTAGACTTAGGGAATGATATCTGTGTGTATATATCAAAAGACAAGAAAGGTGGTGGTGATTAATTGAAATGTACTGGAAAATGAGAGACCTGGGCATGACGTAAATGGTATAGAATAAGGGCTGGATACTGTCCTGATTTCAGCTGGGATAGAGTTAAATTTCTTCCTAGTGCTGTGTTTTGGATTTAGTATGAGAAGAATGTTGATAACACACTGATGTTTTCAGTTGTTGCTAAGTACCCTGCTAGTCAAGGACTCCTCAGAAGCTGGGAGGGAGCATAGCTGGGACAGCTGGCCCAGCTGGCCAATGAGGTATTCCATACCATATGATGTCATGCTCAGTATATATATATGAGACGTGATCCAGGAAGTATCGATCGCTACTTGGTTATCGATCAGCGCGGGTGGTGAGCAATTGCGTTGTGCATCACTCACTTTGTATATTATATCATTATCATTATTATTATTATTATCCCTTCTTTTTCTGTTCTATTAAACTGTCTTTATCTCAATCCACGAATTTTGGTTTTTTTTCCTCCCGATTCTCCCCCCCATCCCACTGCAGAGGGGAGTGAGCAAGCAGCTGTGTGGTGTTTAGCTGCCTGCCAGTTTAAAACACAACACAAATGTAGCCTAAACAAACATAATTTGTTCATGTGATCAGGACTCTTCTGTATCAGCTACAAGGGCCAGTGCTTCATTTTGAAAATCAAATATCTCTCTGCTAGTATCGTGAATAGACACTGTCTTAAAAGAGTAGAAATAATAAGTTGAAATAAAAACTGGAAAAGCAAATTTAGGCATCTTGTGCTGTTCTGGAGGATTATTTAGATGTGGCTCTTTTTGCAATCACAGACACCTGGGAACAGTTACAGCCTGAGCTGAACAAGAAAAGGCAGAGAGAAGGATGGCAAGGGTTGTCAGCGGTACATAATTACTTCCCTGCTGTCCTGGTTCCGGCTTGGACAGAGTTAACTTTCTTCCAAGTAGCTTGGGGGGTGTGCTGTGTTTTGGGTTTGGTATGAGAGGAGTGTTGATGGCCCAATGATGCTTTGGTTGTTGCTGGGTGGTGCTTGCACCAGGGAGGCTTTTGGTTTCCCCAGGCAACGCTACAGGCTTGGGGAAGAGTGGCTGGAAAGCTGCCCAGAGGAAAAGGACCTGGGGGTGCTGATTGACAGCCGGCTGAACATGAGCCGGCAGTGTGCCCAGGTGGCCAAGAAGGCCAACGGCATCCTGGCCTGTATCAGAAATAATGTGGCCAGCAGGAGTAGGGAGGTGATCGTGCCCCTGTACTCGGCACTGGTGAGGCCGCACCTCGAATCCTGTGTTCAGTTTTGGGCCCCTCACTGCAAGAAGGACATGGAGGTGCTGGAGCGTGTCCAGAGGAGGGCAACGAAGCTGGTGAAGGGCCTGGAGCACAAGCCTTATGAGGAGCGGCTGAGGGAACTGGGGTTGTTTAGCCTGGAGAAGAGGAGGCTGAGGGGAGACCTCATCGCGCTCTACAACGACCTGAAAGGAGGTTGTAGTGAGGTGGGTGTTGGTCTCTTCTGCCAAGAAACTAGCGATAGGACGAGAGGAAATGGCCTCAAGTTGCGCCAAGGGAGGTTTAAATTGAACATTAGGAGAAACTTCTTTACTGAAAGAGTGGTCAGGCCTTGGAACAGGCTGCCCAGGGAAGTGGTGGAGTCACCATCCCTGGAGGTATTTAAAAGACGTGTAGATGAGGCCCTTAGGGACATGGTTTAGTGGGCATGGTGTGTTGGGTTGACGGTTGGACACGATGATCTTAGAGGTCTTTTCCAACCTGTATGATTCTATGATTCTATGACTCTATGACTCTATGATTCTATGATTCTCTTTTCAGCCTCCCATGCCCTGCCACGTGCAGGGGAAGCTGTGGGCAGGGGGAGCACAGCTGGGGTGGTGGTCCCAGCTGGCCAGTGGGGTATTCTATACCATGTGACATCATGCTCAGTATAAAAACCAGAGGTGTGGGGGGGCTCGCCCCCCGTTCGTGACACCCGGTCGGCGAGCAGTTGCATTGTGCATTGCCTGCTTTGTATATTTTTATTATTGTTGTTGTTCTCATTGTTATTATTACTGTTCTACTTTGTTTTATTTCAATTATTAAACTGTTCTTATCTCAACCCGGGAGTTTTCCTACTTGTGCCCTCCCGATTCTCTCCCCCATCCCACCGGAGTGGGGGCGTGAGCGAGCGGGTGCATGGGGTTTATTTGCTGGCTGGGGTTAAACCACGACACGTGCTGATCCAGTGATTTTGTAACAGAAGCCTTCAGCCTGAAAAAGAGCTGACCAAGCAGGGTGTGATAAAATCTACAAAATCATGAACAGCAGAGAGAGGGTGGTTAACAACAGTTGTTCATTGCCTCTTCTATTACAAAAATGAGAGAGTGTCAGATTAAACAAGCAGGTGACTGGCTTAAAGCAAACAAAAGGAGACGCTTCACAACATGTATGGTTAAAGCTGGGGAACATTTTGGTACAGAACATGTTCAGTGTTGTAAATGTACATGATTTCAAAAAGTGACTGGACAGATTCACAGAAGAAGATCCATCAAAAGCTATTACAGTCAAATGTTATCTCTGGCTTTAAAAAATCCTGAAACCTAGATTTCTGGCAGCTGGGAAACAATTTTACACACTTGTCCTGTTCCTATATTCTTCCCTAAACATCTGATATTGTCTGCTGTTAAAGACAGCTTATGCTACTAGGTGGGTTTTGGTCTAACCTGGTATAAACTTTCCTTGTGTTCTGTTAAATGAGAAGTGCAGAAGGGTCCTGAGAACATTTAATCAAATTTTACAGAAAGTAAAGGCCCAAAAGGGCCTTAAAGGAAGTGACTTTCACCAGTCACAGCAAATGTATCTGCCCTGTAAGAATTATAGAACAAAGGGGGAAAAAACAAAAACAAAAACAAAAACTTGGTCAAGAAGAAAAAACAAAGTTTGACAATGAGGGGGTGTGGTAAGGTCATCTCCAAGGGTAACAAACTTTTTTCAGCAGTAGGTATGGCAGGAAGCCCTAGATTTTCCTTCAGCCTTCTTCAGCTTTTCAGCTGCAGCCCCTCACCAATGTGTTGCTTTTTGGCCTGGTCACACAGACCCTGTTTGTAACCCCAGCCTCTGCAGGAGGCTTAAGGGAAGTGTTACCTTCCCCCAGAACTACACAGTAAGGGAAGAGGGGGATAAACCCACAAAAATGTGGGGCTAAACTGGTGGTTACTGTGATACTGGACAATGGAGACCACAGCTATGGCTGCAATGGTCCCTGTCATGGACACCACCATCCTGTTACAGGGTCATTGCTGAAGGATTTTTTCTTTCCATGAAGGAAGCAGCGCAGAATCCAGTACAATCTTTGGCCCAAGGAACTACATTGATAGAAAGTGTAAATTATTCAGGAAATGGTTTTATTTCAATAATGGAAAGTCTGGTTCTGCAGGTAAGACTTGGATCTGGGTGTGGAGATGTACGAAGCCGTGCAAAAAAAAGCGTAGCCTTTGAGGTTGGAGTTTTGCAAGGTGAAGCAGGCCTAGAGTGGACTCTTCAGCTCCAGCATGTATAGCTGGTGGCTAGGCTCTACCTCGTTTTCCACAGGCTGCACCTAGCCAAACATTCAACAAATCACCCAGGGATGCACATCACCACCAGGCACCTGACCCATGTGGTGCTGGAGAAGGCTCTGGCATCCAGCTGCACGGTCAGGGGCAGCCCCGGAAAACCCACAGCACCTCAGCCAGTGTGCCAGTGTGGCCGCATGAAAGTGCCCCAAACTGTGCCCAGGGTGGTCTTTGATTTTGAATAAAGGGCCAGGGGGGTTCTGTAGGCTCATTTATCCCTTGTCCTAACATGGGCTCCTGGATGCCCTGCTCAAGCATGGGCACCCCAGCTGTAGGAAGGGTGTGTGCCCTGGGGCGCTGCAGGGGTCCTGAGGGGCAATGTCCCCCCAGAGCCCATCACAGGGAGGTGATGGTGGGTCCACCCAGTCTGGCTCCTGCCCAGAGTCCCTGGAGGCACCATCTGAGCCAGGATGCCCTGGCTTGCTGGGGTCTCCGGCCACCTCCAGCAGCGGAAAGCTGCCAAAATACCCAACCCCTTCTCAGGTTTGGATCTGGGGGATGAGGCTTGGGGGGAAGCTCCTGTCCTCACTGCCCTGCAGGAGCTGTGGACACTAGGGGCCCAGCCTTGGTGCTGGAGAGGGGCACAGGCTCGGGTAAAGGGCAGGAGCCACCAGGACTGCTTATATGGATTACCAGAGTGGTTTGATCCCATGCATGCACCACACTGATAAAACGTGAGATGTTCTGTATATGCATGCAGGAATTGTGTGTATATTATATAATTAAAGTTTATAATGAATATTAATAAACCCAAGTAATAAAAAATAAACCCTACTTGCATACCTGTATTTCACATCTGTCCTGGTTTCGGCTGGGATAGGGTTAAATTTCTTCCTAGTTCTGTGTTTTGGATTTAGTATGAGGAGAATGTTGATAACACACTGATGTTTTCAGTTGTTGCTAAGTGCCCTCCTAGTCCAAGGACAGCTCCCGTGCCTACTGACTGAGCTAGGTACACAAGATGGGAGGGAACATAATCAGGACAGCCAGCCCAGCTGGCTAATGGGGTATTCCATACCATGTGACGTCATGCTCAGTATATGAATGGTAGGCGTGATCCAGGAAGTAGTGATTGCTACTTGGTTATCGGTCAGCGCGGGTGGTGAGCAATTGCATTGTGCATCACTCATTTTGTATATTCTATCATTATTTATTATTATTATTATTTTCCCTTTTCTGTTCTATTAAACTGTCTTTATCTCAACCCACGAGTTTTTCTCACTCTTACCCTTCCGATTCTCTCCCCGTCCCACTGGGTGTGGGGGGGAGTGAGTGAGCGGCTGCGTGGTATTTGGCTGCCTGCCAGATTAAACCACGACAACATCTCACTTCTCTGCTACTGTGGTTTTAGGTGCATGTTATGTTACATCATTCACAACAGGCAGGAAATCACAGAAGACAGCCCCCGAGGTCCCCGGCCCGGGGTGGCCGTTTCGCGGGTGGGTGAGTGGCCCAAGAGGGGGGCAGCCTCATTTCCCGCCCCCCCGGGGAGGACTGCGGGGCGGCAGAGCCCCGGGGGGGTGCGGGGGGAGGCGGTCGGGGCAGTTTCAGCCTTTGCACTCAGAAAGTGGCCCCATGGCCGCTTCTCTGGCGCGGAGGGGTTCTCAGGTCCCTCCAAAACCCTGCTGTTCCTTAGGGTCTCGGGGTCCCGCTCAGACTCCGGGCGGGGTGGTCCTGTCCTGCCCTGTCCTTCCCGGGGGCTGCTTTGGTCGGGGGGCCACGCCGGACACCCTGCCCCGGCACACGGCGGCCCAGAGCCGGCCAACCCGCCTCCGCCTGGCCCTCCTTGCCGGTAGGTGGCATCCCCCGTCCACGGAGAGCATCTCCCGGAGCGGAGCGGAGTGGGGCCGGCCGTGGGGCGGGACGGTGGACGCCGCGCTGCCCCGTGGCCTGGGGACAGGGCAAACCCCGCGGCCGCGGCCCCGGGGGCAGCGGGCGCCGGTGTCCTACCTCGGGAAACGCGTCTGCCGCCGCTCATGTCTGTGCCGCCGCTGATCGCCTTTCTTCTTTTCTTTCTTTCCCTTTTAAGAAGGCACCTGCCAGGTTGGGAAGGGAACAAGCGGAAGATGCTATGCTGGCAGCACAAAGACAAGTCGCGATCTCCAGGGACACGTAGAGGCTGCAATAACACCAGGTCTTAATTGTCCGCACTGGGGGCTGGCTCAGCTGCCCTCTAGAGAGCAAGCCCTTCGGCCTCCCCTGCGGTGACGGACTAGGGCTTCCAGTATTGCCCAAATCTACAATGGGGGTCCCCAGCCCCCCCAAGGGCCCCGCCACCCCGGCCAGCCATGTCCAGGAGGACCCGCACCCCAGCCGGGGCCCTCCCGGCACGCCAGGGCCGTGGTGCTCCCGGGGACCCGGTGCTGCGAAAGAGCCGCCAGTGTCACATCCTCAGTGAAACACCAGTGCGTCCTGTGTGGGTTTTAGCAGGAGATCATGGGCAGATTCGACTCTTCTGGTTCTGCTTTGTTGCTACAGCAGTTCTTCTATGACCAGGTGACCCGCCTCGTGGATGAGGGAAAGGCTGTGGATGTGGTCTGCCTGGACTTCAGTAAAGCCTTTGACACTGTCTCCCACAGCATTCTCCTAGAGAAGCTGGCGGCTCACAGCTTAGACAGGTACACTCTTCGCTGGGTAAAAAACTGGCTGGACAGCCGGGCCCAGAGAGTTGTAGTGAATGGAGTTAAATCCAGTTGGCGGCCGGTCACGAGCGGTGTTCCCCAGGGCTCAGTACTGGGGCCGGTCTTGTTCAATATCTTTATCAATGATCTGGACGAGGGGATCGAGTGCTCCCTCAGTAAGTTTGCAGACAACACCAAGTTGGGTGGGAGTGTTGATCTGCTGGAGGGTAGGAAGGCTCTGCAGAGGGACCTGGACAGGCTGGATCGATGGGCTGAGGCCAACTGTATGAGGTTCAACAAGGCCAAGTGCCGGGTCCTGCACTTGGGTCACAACAACCCTACAACCCTACAACGCTACAGGCTTGGGGAAGAGTGACTGGAAAGCTGCCCAGAGGAAAAGGACCTGGGGGTGCTGGTTGACAGCCGGCTGAACATGAGCCGGCAGTGTGCCCAGGTGGCCAAGAAGGCCAACGGCATCCTGGCCTGTATCAGAAATAATGTGGCCAGCAGGAGTAGGGAAGTGACCATTCCCCTGTACTCGGCACTGGTGAGGCCGCACCTGGAATCCTGTGTTCAGTTTTGGGCCCCTCACTGCAAGAAGGACATGGAGGTGCTGGAGCGTGTCCAGAGAAGGGCAACGAAGCTGGTGAAGGGCCTGGAACACAAGCCTTATGAGGAGCGGCTGAGGGAACTGGGGTTGTTTAGCCTGGAGAAGAGGAGGCTGAGGGGAGACCTCATCGCGCTCTACAACTACCTGAAAGGAGGTTGTAGCGAGGTGGGTGTTGGTCTCTTCTGCCAAGTAACTAGCGATAGGACGAGAGGAAATGGCCTCAAGTTGCGCCAAGGGAGGTTTAGATTGGACATTAGGAGAAATTTCTTTACTGAAAGAGTGGTCAGGCCTTGGAACAGGCTGCCCAGGGAAGTGGTTGAGTCACCATCCCTGGAAGTATTTAAGAGACGTGTAGATGAGGCGCTTAGGGACATGGTTTAGTGGGCATGGTGGTGTTGAGTTGATGGTTGGACTCAATGATCTTAGAGGTCTTTTCCAACCTTAATGATTCTATGATTCTGTGATTCTTCCCTATAAATTTTTAAACTCCACCATCCTTCCTATTTAGAACGTGGTTTTTTTTTTTTTTTAAGATGGTTTTAAACATCAGGACACATCAGCAAGTACCAGAAGAGCAAGAATAAAAAGAACAGAAAGAGTGTAAAAAGGAAAAATACTAACTCTTTGTAAAGAGGAAAAACCTCTCAGAGAGGAAAAGTTCTTTCTGCTATCCTTTTAGTAACTTGCCCTAGGATCCCAAAACTAATTCAAAAGGGCGTTTTACTTCCTATGAGCTGTAATTCTTGAGCGACGTTATCAATCTTTCCACAGGAAAAAATAGTAGCAAGTTACTGGGTTTGCGGGTTCTTTTTTTTTTTTTCCTCTCTTTTGTAACTTTTGGTGGTATTCTCCTGCAGGCGCCTTAGTGAACAAAATGTAAATAGGATTATTTGGAAATAGTAGAAAGATTATGTTGTAAATCCATGAAACTGGGTTTGAAAGAGGGTGGCTTGAAGCTTTGAATTAGGACGATATATAGAAAACGCATTTCAAGAAAATGGTGTGTTTCAGTTGTTTGAGAAGCGACATTTGAGAAGTAAGGACACTAGGCATCAGTCTGCCCTTCTCACGACAATTTCTGTCGGAACACGAAATGCTCTTCTACTGCTCCGATTCTAATCGGATTCTGATTGTGGGTTATTCTACCAGAACTAGGAGTGATGGGAATTTTCAAGGCGTTTCTTTTTAAGATTACGGTGATTATATTTGTCCAAGGTAATTTTTTCCTCTGCGAGCCCTCGCATAAAGGGGGTCTCTCGTCTTCTGCTGTCCTCGTATGTATCACCTGAAACTATGAACGGTGAGGCATAATTAGGAAGTAACCCTTTGCGTCGCTTTCTCTGGGTTGTTGCTCCTGCGCTCAAAGCAGAATTGGCATTTTAAAGGCCGGTGGATTGTTTTCCTTTGCATAAGAAAGAGGTAACGCTAATTCTATGTTAGTGTTTCCCATAATGGAGGGAGCTGCTTCTCTCCCGTTAAAAACAATAGCTTTACAAATAAACTGTGATATTAGTGGTGTGCTTTGGAGGCGGTTCTTTGAGAGCTTGCGAGGTCGACATCTAGAGATATTTGATTTCATTCTTAAATTAATTAAACTCTGGAGGGGGAAGAGGAAGGAGAAGGGAGAGATGTTTCTATACTATCCCGCGGACAGATGTCTTCATCTGAAGTTTATTAACTCACTAACTCCCTCTCCGGCCTGATTTTTTGGGGAAAAAAAACCCTTTCTTTTAGAGGGCTTTGAGACATGTCCCGCCAAATACTCTTTCTCGCCAAGCCACCTCCCGGCCGCCCCCGCCGGCACCCCGTCGGCAGGGCTTTCCCGCAGCCCCCGCCTCAGGCCGGCCCCATGCCGCCCCCCGCCGCGGAGCGCCGGGCGAGGAAACAGCGACGCGGCGCTGAAATCTCGGCGATAAGGCGCTTTTCTTTCCACGGGAAGCAGGACCCAGTCCCCGGGGGCAGCCCAGGAAGACGCAGAGCTCCCGGCACCCTTCGGAAGGCTCCTGGGAAGATGCTCCAGCACTTTGGGACAGACCTACGCTATTTTTTTTCGGGGGGGGGTGTGTTGTTTTTATTTTCCCCCTTTTCCACTAAAGACGGCCCCGGTCACTCCGCGGCCCAGCACAGCCCATCCTTGTGGGGCGAGGGCGGGGGTCCGGGGCGGGCGACGAGGCGCCCTGAGGGGGGAGGGGGCACGGCGCCGCCCGGGACCGCCGCTCGCCCCGCCGCGCTCTGACGCTGGGAGCCCTGTGATGGGCCCCCTCGCTATAAGGCGAGGAAGGATGCCCTCTCTGGGACTCGGCCACAGTCTTTCCTAAGGCCCGGCAAGCTGCCCACCTCCGCCCTCCCTCCTCGCCAGCCTCCTCCTTCTTCTCCCCTCTCCTCCTCCCAGGACTAGGCGCGCTCCCTCCTGCCCCGCATCCATTAATGTCTGGGGCCCGAGGTGAGGAGGAAGAAGGGGAAACCGACTTCCAGGCGCGGCGGTACAGACCCTCCGCCCCCCCAACCCCAACCAAAAAGCAAAAGACAAAAAAAAAGGGGTGGAGGGGAAGAGAGAGAGAAATTTTTAAAAGCAGCAAAAAATACCCCGAAACAAAACCCAAACCAGCCGCCGCCTCCGAGCGGGCGGCAGGAGCGCTTTCGCGGCGCGGCGGCGGCGCTGGGGGCCGGCGCGGCTCGGAGCGGCCTGCCTGCCCGCCGCGCCGCGCCGGCCGCCGCCGATGCGCTGCCCTGCCGCCGCGCCATGACCCTGAGCTCGGAGATGTCCGAGGCGTCGATGCTGGCTGAGGACACCGACATCGATGTGGTGGGCGAGGAGGACGACGAGGAGGACGACGAGGAGCCGCAGCCCTGCCGCCCACGCCGCCGCTCCTACGCCGAGGACGAGGAGGAGGAAGAGGACGAGGAGGATGTGGGCGACCTCCACGACGACACCCTGCTACTGCGATCGCCCGTGCGCGGCGGCGGCGGCGGGGCGGGCGGCGGGGACGGGCCCGGCGGCTCGCGGCCCCCCTCGCGAGGCGGCCCGCAGAAGGCGGCGGCAGCGGGAGGTGGCGGGGCGCGCGGCGGCAGCAAGAACATCCTGGTGAAGCCGCCCTACTCCTACATCGCCCTGATCACCATGGCCATCCTGCAGAGCCCCAAGAAGCGGCTGACGCTGAGCGAGATCTGCGAGTTCATCAGCGGGCGCTTCCCCTACTACCGGGAGAAGTTCCCCGCCTGGCAGAACAGCATCCGCCACAACCTCTCCCTCAACGACTGCTTCGTCAAGATCCCCCGGGAGCCCGGCAACCCGGGCAAGGGCAACTACTGGACGCTGGACCCCGAGTCTGCCGACATGTTCGACAACGGGAGTTTCCTGCGCCGCCGAAAGCGCTTCAAGCGGCAGCAGCTCCCAGCGCCCAAGTTGCTGCTGCGCGCCGTGGACCCCACCGCCTTCCTCCCGCAGCCCCCGCCTCAGCCGCCGCAGCAGCCGCCCTGCTCCTACGGACCCTACAGCTGCGGCTACGGCCTCCAGCTCCAGCCCTACCACCCCCACTCCACCCTCTTCGCCTTCCACCACTCCTCCCCGCCAGCCCGCCAGCCCCCCGCCGCCCCTGGCAGCGTCCCCGGATCGGCGCTGCCCGCGGCGGAGCTGGCACGGACGCCCTTCGGCTACGCGCACCCGCTGGGCCCGGCGCTGGCGGCCCCACTGCACGCCGCCAAGCCCGGCAGCGGCGCGGCGCTGGCCCGCTCGCCCTTTTCCATCGAGAGTATCATCGGGGGGAGGGGCGGCCCCGGCGCGGGCAGCAGCTGCGCCTCGCAGTCGGCCGCGGCGCCGGGCCCGGACCGCTCGCTGGGGAGCGCCGGCGGCGGCCTGCCCCCCGCCACTGCCCTGCCCGTCGTCCCCCGCTTCGCGGCCCGGATCTCTAACAGTTAAGGATTTCGGAGTCTTTCCGAAGGTAGGATCTGGGCTATCTCCTTTTTTCGCCTCTCGGATGCCCGACAGACGCCGCGAGCAGTGGAGCTGCGAGTTTTGCGCGGGATTTGCGCGGTGGGGCTCGGGGGCAGTCCTCCGCGACCGGCGGGCCGCCCGGGACCTATATTTATGCAAAGCCAGGTCTAGATGCTGCATGGGCAGACGGTCATGCTATTGGCAAGTTACTCGTTACTCCTTAAAAAACAAACAAACAAACAAAAAACCCCCAAAACCCACGTCTCTAAACCGTTAAAGTTCAGAGATTCTCAGGTCTAGGAGCTTAAAAACAGTAAAGTACAGGAAGAAAAGGCTTGAGGGACGACAGCAAAGAAATACTTTTTCATTTTAGTACACTTGTCTCATGTACTTTTATAAAAGAAAAGAAAAGTTTATTATGTTTACACAGAAGAAAGTCAAGTTTATAATTTCTTATTTTAACCTGTGTTTTGTATTATAATAGACTTATGGAGCTTTTATTTTGTACTTTATGCATATTTTTTACAAAGAATATTGTTAAAAATTACTGGCAAGTATTATTGTACCATTTTAATGTAAAATTTTTACACACTTTCAAAAATAAAATTTTTAATTTAAAAAAAAAAATCCCAAAGCAACGAAACAAAAAGACCAAAGGAGCCCAGACAAACAATTGGCTTCGGACCGTTCCCTCCTTAATACTTCTCCCTTCTTTGCGACATTGATAGTTTTTTTCTTCGGTATTAATAGCACAATAGCCAAGGAATTTTACAGCTTGAAATTAATTATGACTGCATTTGACCTCGAAGATCAGAATACGATCTTCACAGTCAATCCATTGTTAGCCCTAGCAGAGAGTGAAAAACAAAAACAAACAAACAAACAAAAAAGAGCAAGGACAAAAGAGGGAATAAAGAGAAATAGGTCTCTCTCGCGGGAGTAAAGCCCAGTTCTGTAAGGATCCAATCCGGGGATTGATTAAAAAGACAGTTTTAAACTACTTTTATACTTTTGGGTGAGTTCTAAATCACAACCGCATCACAGTTTGGTTTCCAAGAGGACCAAAGGAAAATAATAATAAGGGGCATGTACTGAACTTCAGAGAGATTTGTCCTAGCTTCTTATGTTTCTATGGCGATAATACGGACGTGTTTCTACTTTTCAATACATATAATATAAAATGAGCGTTGAAATATTATCGTGTGATGAGCTGATTAAATGCACGAGCTATTGAAGTAAGGATAAGTGTACGAACCAAACCGTGAAAGGAACGGTTTTTTATTTTGAACTCTCATCTTAACACGCAGAAGATCAATAGATATCTATTTCATAGACTAAAATAATTTTTTAACCAAAAAGTTCGCCTCAAATATTCGGAGCTTAGACGTGAAAAGAGAATCGTATGTTTTAAGAGTGGTTGCTCGTTATGGACTAGGAACACTTGTTTCTCAAATCAGGAAGGCGCTTTTCAAATACGACTATATTTATAACAATTTAGTAGATTCAATGATAAATTATGTGAATTTTCGTAAAAGAAAAAAAAAAGGAGGGATGTCTTTTAGTGTTCTTTGGAGTGGAGAGGGAAAGGTTGTGCGGTTACATGCTTTTACATATTGAAGAAGTACCTTGTCGCCTTGGGTTTAAGTATTCTGGTGGATAGAAAAGTGATGCTTTTCTGTTTTGTTTGTAGCAATGCGGGGTTAGAATAATGGTTTTCAATAAGCGGAAAGACTGGACGTATGATCTCTGCTGGGCTCTATTCACAGCATGCATCTGGAGGGCCTCTTTGGGTGTCCCGGGTCCTTTAGAGGACAACTGCATACAGTCCCATTTAATTTTTAGAATAAAATGGAAAAGAACCCAGGGACATCGCATACTTGTCCTTTGGGGAGAACGCATCGTTATTCACGAGGGAACGATTAACTCGCTTTCCCCAGGCCCGGCCGGGGAAAGCGCCGGGGCCCGCGGGGGAAAGCGCCGGGCTGCCGCGCCGGTCCAGCGCGGGGTACCGAGTCCGGCTTAGGCGCCCCTCGGAGATACGGCAAAAATCAAGAAGGGAAAAGTTTTGAGAGGGAAAAGTTTTGAGAGGGAAAAGTTTTGAGAGGGACAAGGCGGGTCTAACCATGACCGCGGCGGTACCGGGCTCCCCCAAGGCGGGGTGCTGCTTGTGGTCGGTCTGTTTTCTGGCTGCTCGAGCAGCAGCTCGGGGTGAGAGGCCATGTGAATATTTGCGCTGCCCCCGGCGACCCGTTATTTGTTTTCTTGGCTTCCTCGCAGCAAACCCTGGGGAGTGAGGAGATGTCCCGTGCATGTGGGCCGTCCCCTGCCCAGGCAGGCGGCGGGGTCCGAGCATGCCTGCCATCCTTCCCTCGGCTTTATTAAGAGGCAAACCTTGTTCAAAAGTATATGACAAGGAAACTGCTAGGCCGCTTGTTCCTTCCATGTTTTATGCCAGTCGTCTGCACCGTGTGTGGACAGTGCTTTCACCTGGGAGTTGGTAGGCAAGCTGGAAACTTGCCGGCAGAAGAAATTGCAATATGTGGTGTGATTTTATGGTTTTTAAGCGCTGAGGAAAGGGGTCGGGGAAAGGGTCTGGGGGGGAGAGACACCCCTTCACTTATTTTCTCCGAGTCCTCCGAGAAGCCGCCTGGCCTCGGCCCCAGGGCCCGGCGGGCCTGGGACCCGGCGCCGCGGCCGCGCTGCACTGAACAGGTGCCACTACAAAAGGCGTCGGCCCCACAGCCCTTTGATGGGCTCGCAGCACCGCCGGGCCGCAGCTCCCCATTTGCATGAAAATGACCCGCGATGCCCCCCCGGCTTTCAAGGCGAACAGAGGGGACGTGTAGTCCTCGCAGGGATGGAGCCTTGTTGAACAATCCCTCCAAAATAGGCTGGGCCCTAATAAACAAGCTGGTGGGACAAACAGGATGGTGTCGCCTCCTCCCAACTTCAAAGTGAGGATTCATTAACCCGTCTCCTTTTCTCATCATATCCCCGTAGGGCTGAGAGACGAATTACTGGAGCTAAATTGGGGGGGGGGGGGATTGCTCTATATGGAGGCTAATGTTTCAATCAGTTCCTCCAGAAGGACCACACAAAAAGAAACTTTTTAGTTTATGATGCTATTATGCAGAGTTTTAATGTAGGGATGGATTTAGCCAAATGTTATCTATTGGGAATTTAATGAAGCCCTTATGTATTCAATTGCTTTTTATGCCACACACAGGGTCTCTATCTAGAAACGTTTCCTTCCACATGTTTCTGTTGGGTGATTTATATATTTTTAATTAGTTTTTTAAAAATTATTTCTTCTCAAGCATCTTGTATAACATTTCTCTCAAGCAGGACTGTGTTAGGTCCCGTCCCACATCCCCTATAAAAGAAATTTCCCCTTCCCTATCCCGTTTCAAAGCTGATTAGTTTGCACGTCCGCACACTGCGCTCTTCCCGCCTTGTGCAGACGGGGCCGATATCGCGCCGGTTCTGCCGGCACCGGCGTAAGCTGCGGGCGGGCAGCGCAGCCCGGGGGCCTGGTCGAGCCGCGGGGCCTGTGTGCGCGGCTCCCCGGCCCTGAAGCTGGTCTCCTCCCAAACCTTCCCCAGTCGCAGCTCCTTTGGGCCATACATTCGCTGCTGGTCATTTTTCTGGTGTAGCAAGAGGCACCCCTGGGCAGCGGGATGTCGGCTGGTGCACCTCCCGGCCTTGCAGGCTGGTTTCAAGTATCCAGAACCAGCCCCGTCCCCGAGTCCGGACGGCGGAAGGGGAGGCGAGGGCCTCATCTGCTCTGAGCTGCTCCCTTTCTTGCAGTGTTGCTGGCAAGGGCAGCGCGCATGGTCGCCCCCGCCGAAACTGAGTCCTGTGCGGAGGATCTGTTGGAAAGTGGGTCTGGTTTGATGGCCCCTTGTCACAGACTCCGCTCTGTATGTAATATTTTCCCTTACTTACAGTAAGTACTTCAGTAGTCTCTGATAATGTTGTATTTGACAGAAATCATGGAAATTATCATCATGGTCAAACGATCCCTGCTCTGGAACTTGCTAACCAAAGCAGATCCGTTTTTCAGCTTGTTACCAGCGGCTCCCCCATCCGCAGCGAAGTTTCGTCCGCTTCTCTTTCGGCGCGGCGCCGGGCCGCACACACTGGCGGGCCCCCAGTGCCCGGCAGGGACTGGGCGCCGTGTGCCCGCAGCCGGGCACCTCCCGAGCAGATAGGTGTCCGCTCGCCCTCCGCCTCCTCCGCCCCTCACTCACCTCTCCGCTCACCCGCACGTCCCTGGTGACCTGCCGCAGGTTACTGCAGTGCTTCTGCGCCCTTCTCTGTAAGTCCTTTCCCCTCCGCAACCACACCGTGAAAGCGACGTCGAGCAGCCGCGTCGGGCTCTCAGCTCGCTGCGCCTTCCTGTGCTGCAAAGCACGACTGAGATACGGAGTAAAGATACATGCATATGTGTATGTACGTGCGTGCAGGAAAATGGCATTCCCAACGCTAACTAGCTGCTTCCAAATCCATGCTGCGGCACCAAACGCGTTTGTTGTCTCCCTGCATAGATAGGTGTCCACGGATTCGGGCTGAGGCGAAGACCTGCAAGCGAGCCCCAGATCGGTAAACCGCTTGTTCCTGTTTTTCTCTTGCAGAAGAGAGCCGTGCCCCGCTGCCGGTCCCCTCCCGGAGGGGTGCTGCGGGCTGCCTGCCCCGCAGCCCAGGAGGCCCCTCCCCGCCGCCCGGCCCGGATCGCCGCGCAGCTCCGGGCTCGACCCAAAAGAGAGGAAAAGGCTGCATGGCAGAGCTGCGGCTGCAGATCCTCCGCGGCCGCGACGGTGCTCCGCGCCGAGCCCGCCCGTAGGAGCGGGGAGGAACCCGGGGACGGCTCGGCGGGAATCACCGCGGGGACCCCTGCGGAAGATGTGCCTCGTATGACCGCGCCTTCAGTGCAGGGCTCCGCGAACTGCCGCGGAGAGGGGCAGAGGGGCTCGCAGCCGGCCGCGCTGCCGGCTCCGGGCGGCTGTCCCTGCGCGCCCTGCGCCGGGCACACGCCGGCGGCCTGGCACGGCGCAGCCCCCGCTGTCTGCGCCTCGGAGAAGAGAGACGTACCGGCTAGGCCTCGGAGTGCCAAGAAAGTAGAAACAATTATGGACTGGACTGTACGAAAGGCTTTTTGTTTTTTTTCTTTTTTGTTAATGCAGTGTCTAGCCAATTTCAGAAATGCTATCGCTGAATTGAAATCAGCGGGAAGGTTGTTTGGGTTTTTTTTTAATCAAAATAATTAAACTTGCCCTTTCTCCAAACCACAAGAGACCTGTTGAATTGTTTCTAAGTTTCCCTTTCGTTGATGGAGCAAAACGGCATGCAGAAGTCTGTGGGGCCCCATATTTAGATGATAAATTACACATGTTGGAAGCAAAAGGATAAATAGAGATTTCAATTGTTGCGTTAATTCGTTGTCTGAGCCTGGGAAAGCCTTATCCACGGTTAATCCGAAGGTATTTCTCTCCCCTCCGCGCAACAGAAAACCATCTGTGTACATCGAAACGCGTGTGTATGTTCAGGCATGTGTGCCTGGGACTCTGCAGTTACCTACCCGCGCCCGTACATCCGTAGCACTGCGGTAGACGCTCCGGCAAGTGCCCACACTTTGGAAAGTCTTTGTAATACCCGGGCATATGGCTCTTCCTACCGCGGTGGATGTAGGTCTGCTTCTCTTACTTTCATTACGGGAGAGCACATGCACACCTGTATACATTAAATACATTAAATACACACAATCAAGATAAATGAGGCGTCTTCCTCAGGTTTTCTTTTCGTAAAATAAACACTGTCAAGTCTGCTTATTCAGCAACCACTAGACGAAACGGATCGTTTTCTAATATACGTGTATACAGTGAAATTCCACCTGCACGAAGGGACGGGTAAAGAAAGGCAGTCTCTTCGGATCAATAGTTCACGATTAAAGGAACCATTGTTGAAAAAAATTGTCCAGCGCAGAGCGGGGGGGGGGGGAGACACGGGGCGGCGGGCAGGTCTGCCAGGTGACAGGTGACTGGCTTGCCCGAGACTGGATGGGTTCAGAAATTACGGACTGTGGAAAATATCTTATAATATTAATTCCAACCTGCCTCTGATTTCACGAAATCCCATCTGGGGCAGTTCGGTGGGTTCTGTCAAACACCCCTATTCCTCCCTCCTTCCTAGAAGTCCTTAACTTCTCTTTCTCCGTGCAGACGGAGAAACAGCGCACACGAGTGTGTCTCCTTTTACTGTCCCGCAAGCGCTCGGCAGCCGGCGTCCCCGGTAACACCAAACCACAGACCTCCTCCCCTCTGCCTCCCACTTCTGTACGAGAAGTTAAAGGGCAGCCCTACTCTGGAAATGAACTTCTTCAGATCGCTTTCAGCACGACTCCCCTCGCGATAGCTCTTCCCTAGGTTTTAAGACATCTGTCTTTCCGCGCCCCGGACACGTTTTGCAGGGGAGGCCCTCGTCCCGCCCGACTTCCGGGCATTTCGCTCAGCCGCCCAGGAGGCAGATCCCCTGGCCCACGCAACGGAGCGGAGCTACTGACAAGCGACCTGGATGTGTCTGCTTTTAAACCGACTCCTTTCCTCTCCAACCTCCTCCTCACCCAGAGGAAGCCCACAACAACTTGCTAAGACACGGGCGGCCAAACCCAGCGTACCCACAAGAGCTTTTGAACCCAGCCCCGGAGTTGCTGCTGCGCTTGCGAATGTGAGACAGCGCGGTTCGTCCGGGGAGCGGCACAAATCTCCGCGGCCCCGTCGGGACAGCGGGCGGGACGGAACCGGGGAGCTGGGGGGAGCACGCAAGCTCCGGCTGGAGGAGACCGGATGCTCCGTGCCTCCTCCCGGCCCCAGGTACGCTGCCGCGCCTACCTCGGACGGGCTTGGTATCCGGCCGCCTGCCGGGAGAGCAGACCTCAAGCGATGGAACGCGTCTGGGCTGATAACCCGCCCGGACACAGACTGCGAAGGGAGCGGGCTGCGGGCGGCCTGCGGGCTGACCCGGGACACCCTGTGCTGCGCCGCCGTCGGAGCACCATCGAAGCGGTCTGTGAAATGGCTTGTTTGCGCCTCCCGGAGCGGAGCAAGTGTGGGCCGCGGCCGCGCCTCTCGGTGGGCGCACCGCTCAGGCCGTCAAGGGACAGAGGGGAAAGGGTTGTGGCCACGGCCCCGTGGGCGAAAAAACGGCTGAAGCCGGCGGGCATGGCTCCCTGGGGCAGACCTGCTTAGCGGCTTAGATGCCCGAGGCCTTGCCCCGGATCCTTCGCGGGCAGCGGGGAACAGGGCGGCCCTCGGCCCCGCAGCGGAGGCCGGGACTGCCCCTTCTCTCCCTTGCTACGGAGGGCGTTAGGCGAGCCCCGAGGGGCTGGGCCAGTGTGCGGGGGTGCTCCGCTTCCCGCGACAACCCGTGGCCCAGGGCCGGCCCTTCCACGGATAAACAAGCCGCGACCGCTGTGTCTGCGCCGGCCCTTCGGCACCCACACGGGGCGTTTGGAGACACCGTGAGGCGCTGTGGGGGGGGGGGGGGGGGGGCGGGGAGCCCGATCCCGGCGCTATAAAACCCTCGGCAATTGAGTTCTGCACCTTTGATTTGAAAAATCGGATTCCTTGAGTGGAAACAGTTGACAGGAACCTAAAAGGATTAGCTGCATTCTACACAGGATCATTTTTACTGGTAACATTTTGAAACGATTGATCATAAACAATGTCCAGAAAAACGATCTAACGAGACTTCCATTGTTTCCTTTTGTCTGCGAATCCCCTTTCGCCAGCAGTTTGATTAGGGACTTTGACAGGCTGGGTCTTAACACCCCCTCCCCGCCCCACACCCCATTCCCGAGCGAAGTATTGAATTTGAAATCACTCACAATTTGGTCTGTAATCCCAATCTGCCAGAGGGCGAGCAAGCGGGGGAAAAGGCAGGTGGCGGGGGGAAAGGAGCAAGAAGAGTGGGCGGGGAGAGGAGTGGGGGCTCAATTGCCGCAGGATGCCAAAATGAGAGATCGGGGCCTTTCCCTCCGCCATGCTTCTCCTGATGGTTTTTATGCCGATCTGACGGAAGAAAGAGAAGGGGAAAGCCCATCGCTAGACATGGTCGCCCGGGACGTGGCGGGGAGAGGATCCCACGCGCAGCCTGACCCCCCCCGTGGCCCGGGGGCGTCGCCGCGGCGCAGAGCCGAGCCTGCGCCCGGAGGGACGCGCAATCCGCCGGCCCTGCCTTGCCCCCTCCTCCCCTCCCCGGGGGAAGGGGCGAGGAGGCCCTGCCCTGCCGTGTTGGCCGACGGACTTTTCCTCTGTTTTGACACCTGCACACACCGCCCCATGCTCCTCTCCCTAATTTATCGCCTTATTAAAGGTTCAGCCTTCCTCAAGCTATCCCCGCTGCTTCCCTCCGCACCTTCCTCCCTGCGACGAGGCGGTGGTGGGCTGGAATGTGAGGCGGAGACCCTTGTCTGCCCCCCGCCTGCCCCTGCACCCCAACCAGACCCCTATCACTCATCTCTGCACAAACGCAGTCTTGCCAGGGCCTCCGCGAGTCCCAGCGCTCGCTCCCCGGCGTGCGCACATCGGGGCTTTTCCACCGCGTCCGGGGAGAGCTTTCTCAAAGCACAACGTAAGGGGGGTGGAGGTGGTCCTCCTCAGATCCTCAGCGGTAAATTCTGGGTCTCCGGCCGGGGAGCAGGGATCCACAGTGAGGCAAGCCCCGGCTGCAGCCTAGGGGCCACCACGTGTTTGCTGGTGCAGCCCGACGGAGACAGCTTCCTCCAGAGCTGTCCTCCCTCGGAGGAGAGGGGCCGAGCAGGTGGAGACCCGGGAAGCAAGCCGCTTTTCCGCGCCTTTCCTTTTCCCTTCCTTCCCTTCCAAGCGTGTTGATTTCGGGTCCCCGCGTCTGAGCGGCGAGCTGGCAGGGGCCGGAGTGGTGTCCCCGACGGCGCGGCCCGGCGCGGGGCTGTGCTGCGGGGCGTGTTTCCAGCCCGGGGACGGCAAAGTGCCAAACCCACTAGGGGAAAACCCGGCCAGAAAGGCAATCCCCCCTCCGAGTTTTGTATCCTCCTCAATTAAGAGAAATCAGCTTCTGCCCCTCGGATTCCTCGGGACTTGTCCTTCTTGTCAGTCTCTGGGATTCTCTTTCTTTCCCTCTTTCTTCTTTTCTCTTTTTCTCTTTTTTTTTTTCTTTTCCTTTATTTCTTTTTCCTCCCACCGAGAATAAGCCGCTCCCCAGCGCAGATTGGCAGCATCGAGCATCTTCCTAACTTAACTCTGTCTTCCTTGCATCTATCAATCTACCTTTCTAATTAGACTAATTAGAAGATATGTGGAGTGTTGCTGGGCCCATAGACTAAACTGCTTAGGGCTTGTGAAAGGAAAGCTGAATGCTCACCATGGGAGGTGGCCATTCAGGGGGGCAGCAACAGTTGCTGCATTTATCTCCTGCCATTGAAAAGAACTCTGCTTAAAGCTCGATTAAAATGTTTGGAAACTAATGCCACCCTGGATCCCCCTCTAATTAGAGGGCCTGGATAGATCACCCGGATCGGTCAAAAGAAACTCCTTTCAGGGCCTGGCTTTTCTGTTCAGCAGAATAACTTCTTTCCATCACCACCCCACCTCCACCTCGAAAAGAGAAGGAGAAAAAAAGGGAGAGAAAGAGATAACACAGCTATAAAAACAGAGGAGAGAAAAATGGCATTAGGCCGAAGTCTTCCTTTCTAAGAATTATGTTTGGTTCCGGCTTTCCTGCTCACAGGTCCCAGGCTCTCCGTCTTCGGGGTTTCTGCCTGATTTCTCAGCGGTGAGAAGGAGCCAGGGCACTGGGAGCCGAGAGTAAGGGCCGCAGGTGCCCGGCGTGCGCAGGTGCGGCGGGGGCTGCACACCCCGCGCAGGGACCCGACGTGGCCTCCGGCGTGCCGGGTGTCCCCCCCGGGGCGGCGGGGAGGTGGCAGCGGCTGGGCTGCACCCAACTCCGGCGGAGTGCGATAGCGGAGGGAGTCTGGACTGCCCCCCCGCTCCTGCTCCGCTGGCTGCTGCCAGCGAGGAGGGAGCTCGGAGAAGGGGAAAAGGCCGGCGCCGTGGCCCTCGTCCCCTTGCCCAGCGCCCCCGCGGCCGGGGTCCGCAGCCCCGCGCCCCGCCGCGGTGCCTGCGCAGGTGCGGAGCCCGGCGCCCAGCTCTCCTGCTTGCTGTGCTGTTCTCCCCGCTGTGCCACGCCAGCCTGGGTCCGAAAGCACCAGCGGGGTAAAAAGGGGGCGGAGGGCGGGTGGGGAAAGGTCACCCGCCAGGGGGGCTGCTCCTGCCTCCAAAACGCTCCCTGCGGGAAGCCCAGGAGGAGCGGCAGTTTCCAACGGGCCGCCGAGCGAGGTGAGGGAAGGGCGGCTGGAAAGCTCTCCCCGGGGGTTCCCTGTGCCTCCAGCTCGGAGCTGGGAACATCCTCGCGCACCCAAACACGCACACACGCTTTGCTCCTCTTCTTTCATAGCCCCATGGAGATCCTCCAGCCTTCCGCCGAGCCTCCGCGCCGGCGTGGCCGGGATCCCCCGGAGCAGCTCACACCCGGGTTTCCTGCCGCACGGCCCGCGGGAGATGCGCGGGGGCGCGGGCAGCCCTCGGGGCGCCCCGCACCCGGGGATGCCCGGTCCCGGCGGAGCACTGCGGTGTCTGCACACCTCGTAAATCTGCGGTACCGCTTCTTCCCGGTACGATATAGGGATTTTGTCCTCATAAACGTGAATAAAAGATTGGTGCTGACATGGGAAGGGAGGAGGAAACACCCATCTGCTACACCCATATGCTTTAGTTTACAGGCTAGATATGACCAAAGTGCCTGAAAAGAGCTCGTACTTATGACTTGGCAGGCGACGAACCCCCGAAAGCCAGTGCTGAAGACGGCACTCACCCGGGGCGGCCACACCCCGCACGGAGGCGTTTGCGGCCCCGTCGATGCCGTCGCCGAGAGCGCGGCTGGGGCTGGCGGTGCGGATTTCAACCTGACGCCGGCGGGGCCCGATCCCGAGGCCGGATCCCTCCCGGGGCTCCCGCGTTGGCCCCGCCGACTCCGAAAGGTGGCCCGAGGGGGCGAGGCGAGGACGGGGATGCGCGGAGGCTTCCCCGCGTGTATTTGGTGGTTGCAGCGCACCACGTGTCAGCAGGGTGTGGTAAAGTTGGGATGGGAATATTTTTATTTTTTTTTTGTATGGTGGGCTGACTTTTTAAGAATGATGCAATGGATCCCTCTGGAGAAATAGTCGTATCTGCCAGGGAAAAGTATTTGCGTCCCGTTCTCCCTGCCTTCTCCCAGGAGAGGCTGCTTTGAGCCTTGCTGAGCTTCTGACAAGTGGGATCTCGTTGGAGGAAGACCAGAGATGTCCCCGGGACTGGCAAGCACAGAAAAACAAGTGGCATCTTCCCTTTTCTTCCAAGCCTCCAGAGTCCCTTTTTCCAGACCCCCCCTCTGCTGGGGAGGGGAACGGGAGAGAATTGGGAGGGTTGGGTCCGTGTGCTCCTCTTTGCCCCTGCAAACAGACGGCATAGTCGGCGGGGAAGGACTGGCTCTGAGGCCCAGATGAGCAGGCAGGTGGGAAGAGGGGCAGCCCCTGAGGTGTCCCGGGTCTGCCTCACTCTTCTAGGCGTGCCATCCCTTGCCCTCGGCCAGATCGGGAGCTGCTCACGTTGTATCACGTCTAATCCCAGTGAACTCAACAGGACGAGTCCGAAGGGCAAACCCAATCAAATATTTTCCTTAGGAACATAGACCCTACCTTTTTTTTAATTATTATTATTATTTTCCTTCAAAAGTGAGCCCAGCTCAGAGGACAGATGTGCTCGTCTGCAGAGAGTGGATGTATCCATTAAATGCTCCCGGAGGATCTCACCCCTGCTTCACTGCAGGTCCGCGGGGCGAGGGTCACAAACCGTGTGCGGAGCAGAGGGTCCCGCTGTGTCCCCTGTGACCCGGGCCGCCGGGCTCACCCTCCCGCCAGTACTGTGTGGGGCCCCCCAGGTCTCACCTCAGGGAGCGAGAGGGGAGTCCCCTCCACCAGGGAGAGGAGGTAGGCCATAGGGGACAAGCAGGTGACTCTCCCCCCCGCGTCTGGCAGGCTGCCCTGTGCACTGAGGGTGTAACAAGGGAGGCCCCCTCACAAGCAGTGGGCTTGTCCCCTGCCCCTGCCCACACCCCTCTAGCACGGACAGCTTCTAGGGCCCTTCACCACAAAACACAGCTCTGGAGGTGCCCATAGCAAGTCAGGAGAGGGTGCAGGCTCAAAGGCCCGTGTGAGGGGTAGTTGAGAGTTTGCTGTATTATTTTGCGCAATTTTAGAGTTTTCTTAATTTTAGAGAGTGCAGGATCTTCCCAAGGCCAGTATCTGCATTTCTGGAGCCCCAGGGGAAACCCTGATGCTGGTGACCTCTCTCTTTCAGAAAACAAGTAGATGAGGGCTGAGGATGCTCCCTGTCTGGACCCAGGGGCAGCTGCAGCTGTGTGCCTGGTAGTCCGTCGCAATCAGCAGGTGGCTTAGCTGTTTGTCTACGTTTTACATGTTTCACATTGTTTTCCTTGTGGGCATTATACGGCAAGTTTCCTTGCTAGCACTGGGATTTTTTTTTTATTCAAATGGGACGGCTCTTCCCAGGGCCCCGGGGGCAGCTGCCACTGTGAAATTGGGGAGCAGAGGGTCAGGGGCTTTACGAAAGGGAGTTTCGGAGGGACGGAGTTCTGCCCAAACAAGGGTTTCTGCCTCGGAAATACGTGTCTGAAAACATGACACCCCTCACGGTCTTTCGCAAAAGTTCCCTTGTGATCTGGCTATCTCAACCAGCAAGAGTAACTGTTGGAGAAAGTTAGCCAGACTAGGCCGCGGTGGGAAAATTCTGAGTCATGCTGAGAAGGGAGAAAAGAAAGTCATGCTGACCTTGCTCTGTGCAGATAAGCAACTTTGAGAAAGTACAGTATAAGAAAAACAGGATGGAACCCGGACCACGTAGCAGTAACCGAAAGTAGGAGGAATATGATAATGTAATTTTTAGAGCTAAGCCAATGATTGTGAGACAAGTATGCATAAGGTAGAACTTAGTGTATAAATATGTGTAGGGTTTTACAATAAAGTTGAAGCTGGCCTTATCACTCACATTGAGTCGACTGCCTGCCTTCCCTCGCTCGTCGCAAGTGGCGCCCGAACAGGGACCCCCCATCCCTGTTTTCCACCGGACAGCGAGATCGGAGAAGCACTGGTAGCAGCGACCAGGGAGCAGAAGATCAGTAGACGCTGTCGCGGCGTGCCTGATCCGTGCTTGAACCCAGGATAATTAAGAAGGGGTTCGCCGTCCGATAGAAGGCTACCCGTGGGAAAAGGCTGCAAACGACCGGATAATTAAGAGGGTCAGGAGAAGCGCGCAATGGAAGTAGAGGTAGCCTTCGATATTTTAAAACGCTTTTTAGAAGAGCGGGGAGTAAGCCAATTAAAAGACCTGGCTGGTTTAATTGCGTTAGGGAAAACGAAAGGGTTTTTTAAAAACCCTGAAAGTATGTTTGAAGTAGACGAGTGGCGTTTTTATGGAGATTGTTTGTGGGATCTAGTAATTGATGATGATAAATCAGCAACAAAATTAATGAAATCTTGGAGAGATGTTATTAATTGTATAAAAAGATATAAAACTGAAAGGCGAATAGCTACAGCCGCCTCAGATCGGCTTGAGCAGTCCGATCCTGCCGCTGGACGTCTCACAGCAGGGGGTGACTACTTTTCACCTCCGCCTTCGGGAATTCCTGTTCCCGTTGTTTGCCGACCCTCTCGTCCCCCTCCTGATCCGCCGACAGAAAGGGCTTGTCCCTCCGCACCGCCGGGGGAAAGGGAGGGGGAGGGTCCAAGTGAAAATGAGAGGGTAGACGGTAGCGGACAGGAGACTGCTCAAGCTGAAAGTCTTCTAAAGGCCTCACCCCCCCCACCCCCCCCACCCCTCACCCCCCCCCACCCCCCCACCCCCACCCCCCCACCCCCCCCACCCCCACCCCCCGTCCCAAGCTTATCAACAGCCGCGTGTAGTGCGGGTTGGTTGGGACAAAATAGCACGAGAAGCTGTTGAGCAAAAAGATTTTGATTTATTAGATCAAATTAGCCCTCAAGCCTTCCCGGTAATCTACCAGGTAGATAACGTGGGGGCTATGACTGGGGTGCATCAGGCCCTAGATTGGAAAATATTAAATCAATTGCGAAACACAGTTAATGTGCAAGGCAAATGCTAAACTATATCTGGGGTAGCGGAATGCTATGTCCAGAAGATATTAAGAACATAATGAGGCTTATTTTGAAGCAATCACAACAATTACTTTGGCAAGCTCACTGGCAAAGACTTTGTGAAATATCTGCGCGCTCGCCCCGAGCCCCAAATGATCGTTTAGCTGGAGTAACTGTAGAACAACTAATGGGTATAGGTCCTTTTGCCTCTGTAGAAATGCAGATGCAAACTGGCCCAGACGTGTTGTTAGAATCTATGAAATTAGCACGAGAAGCCTTGCAGAAAGTTAAAACTACACCAGCTCCTCCCTCATATATGTCAATTAAACAAGGAAGAGAGGAGCCTTTTGCATCTTTTGTAGAAAGAGTCACAGACGCTATTGACCACGCAGATATGGCAGATTTTATGAAAGGACCTTTGCTGAGACAGTGTGTATTAGAGAATTGTAATACTTATACGAAGGGCATCCTTGTCACCTTACCCTTAGACGCCACCATAGAAGTCATGTTAGAGCGAATGAGTAGAGTTCCTGTAGGAGCTCAAGCCATGTTAGTTGAAACAATCAGAGAACTAGGGGAAAAATTAGTCAAGGCGCAGGGACAGGCATTTGCAGCTCTTGCCCCACTGAAGCCTCCGGATGCCCGCCAAAGTAAGACGACTGGCCGACGAGAGTATAAGTGCTTCCGATGTGGCTACCCAGGACATCTGCGTCGACAATGTCGGGAGCTGCCAGAACTGTCAAATGAATAATCATAATACTACGGTCTGCCGGCATTCGGGAAACGGGAAACCGAGCGCCAAGAGCCGCAGCGCGCCGACACCAATCGCGGCTCCGGTCACCTTCAGGCCAACGGCAGCCCCCAACCAAACGACAGTGCAGAGATACCAGACGCCATTGCCCAGCTTCGACCAGCAACCCAGCTTCGACCAGCAACCAGGGGGAGCCTCGGACTGGATCTGGCAACAGCAGTAGATGTCACGCTAATTGACGACCGGCCGCGAAAAATTGCTACAGGAATTAAAGGGCCCATAGTTATCAATGGACAATCTCATGGAGCGTTGTTGTTGGGGCGATCATCCAGTGGTCTCCAAGGGCTTTTATATTACCAGGACTTATCGATTGTGATTCAAAAACTCAGTACCCACATCGTTGACCGAGCAGTGGATCGTATTGACCCTGACTTACCTGTGGACTTAACCGTTTTGCACGGCCCCACACATTTTATTGGTGCACTCACGCAGTGCAAAAAGAAAAAGGGGGAGACTGTGAGAGTATTAGAATGGATATTTACCGGAATGCAACCAAAGACTACAATTCAAGATAACGACACGTTTGATTGGAATGTGCTAGATTGAATTTATAGCTGTTACTGCTGTTTAGCTATTAATTCGCAGGCTCTTGTGCTTGCCATGGGGCTTGCTTGCCTTAATGTGTATTAGAGTCTTGTGCTCGTTAGTGGCTGCTTTTTTGCTCTCGCTGCTTGCTGTACTGCTGCACTGCTTATCGTCTTACTGTGCTGTGCCTGGGAACATTCTGATAACAGCAATGGGGATGCGCCTGGGCCGGCAGATGGCCAGGGCATCGCTGCTGCTTCTGTGCTGCTGTGCTGGACAGGCTGGAACTGCAGCGTGAACTCGAATCGAAGGGACTGTGACCTGTGGCTGAGTCCATGCGGGACAGGACGCCCCGAGGCGTCTGTGACTGTGGATAAGCCCATGCCCAAGCAGCAGGAACCACCTGAACCAACGGAGGACAAACTTTACAAGGAGCAGCGCAAGTGCAGCAGTGACCCGACCTGAGCCAACTTTGGTGCCCAGTAACTCCACGCAACGCACCACCTCTGCTGACCTGAGTGACCACCATAACAGATGGAGCCCAAAGTCATGGACTAAATGAACGCACTGGACATTTTGTGTACATTTATGGATATTTTATGGACATTTTACAGGGGATTGTGCGGGCCTGTCCTACGTGTAGCCACCATGGGCCTGGTCTCGGAATCGGCGTGAATCCCAGGGGACTCGAGGCCAGAGAATTGTGGCAAGTGGATGTGACTCACGTTGCTGACTTTGGCAGACTGAGATATATACATGTTACGATTGACACCTATAGCAAATTTATATGGGCCACGGCACAAACAGGAGAACGAGCACTCCACGTAATGCGACATTTGACTAGTTGTTTTGCAGTTATGGGAGTGCCACAAACGATAAAAACTGACAATGGCCCTGCATACACAAGCGCCAAAGTGAAACGTTTTTTCCAAACATGGGGAGTGCGACATACTGCTGGTATTCCGCACTCACCCACGGGACAAGCTATCATTGAAAGGGCGCATCAAACGCTGAAACAATATTTGCAAAAATTTAGGGAAATCTCAGATGTACAAGAAAGACTTGTTAAGACTCTTTTTGTGCTAAATCATTTATGTATTTTTGCAGATCAGAAAGAGCCACCAGCATGGGTGCATGGTTATCCTAAAGAAAATAAGGATGACAAGCCAGTTTTCGTTATGTATAGAGATCCAGCAACCGGACTGTGGAAAGGTCCAGCAGAAGTGAAGTATATGGGTAGAGGTTATATGTGTGTACTTACTCCCACAGGGCCGAAGTGGATTCCAAGCCGCTGGACCAAAGCTGCTGTTGCTGATGATGATCAATGCAGCTCTGTCTGTACTGATCCCAGCGATGCCGTTGCCCAGCCGTGCGAACTTATGGGTGGCGTGGGCGAATAAAACTGGGACGACAGATTTTTGCCTGAGTTCAGCTACGGCAACTGAGCCCTTTAAAACATGTCTGATAGGCTTTCCTGAAATTATTGCCAGAGATTTTGATAATTGGACGGCTGTAACAGTTAATTGTATAAATGTTACTGTAGCAGATTGCTCGGTACAACTAATAAGAGCCCTAAATCACACTCTCCCTTGGGACCCCCAAGAAATTGACCTTTTGGGGTCAGAAAAAATTGGAAATGCAACTGATAATGTTACTACTCAGACATGTTTTGTGTTTGGCAGCTTTAGCCGCTTTGCCGCACAGGCCCAGACCTTTCAGTCATTGATCGGCATAAGCAGCCGCACTGATGATAACAACCCTTTTGTTAATACCACCGGTTGGACTGTTGTTTCACCTTTTACGAAAGGATTCGAAATAGGCCAATATTGTGGGAATTATAACGCTTCCAAAACACTCAGTGCCTATGGACGGAGTATGAAGGGAACCAATAACTCTTTGTGGAACAATGATACGGCCAAAGCTCTTCCCCCCGGATATTTTTTGATCTGTGGGGATCGAGCATGGCCTGGCATTCCAAAGAACGCCTTTGGAGGGCCTTGTTATGTAGGTAAATTAACTCTGCTCACAGTTAGCCGACAAAGTTGGCTCAATATAACTACAGTAGCGACAAATCGACACAAAAGGTCTATACATCAATTGCAAGCAGATTGTAACGACAATATAGAATTATGGTCAACCACAGCCAATGTATTTGCTTCCCTAGTGCCTAACATAGGCACTGCGCACGCGCTGGCTTGGTATTTTATTAACAATTATAGTTATAGTAAAAATAGCATATCACTGTATTTTAGATAATGTTGTAAAAATGAACCACAATGTATTGGTGGTCCAAAAAGAAAAAGGGGGAATTGTTGGAGAAAGTTAGCCAGACTAGGCCGCGGTGGGAAAATTCTGAGTCATGCTGAGAAGGGAGAAAAGAAAGTCATGCTGACCTTGCTCTGTGCAGATAAGCAACTTTGAGAAAGTACAGTATAAGAAAAACAGGATGGAACCCGGACCACGTAGCAGTAACCGAAAGTAGGAGGAATATGATAATGTAATTTTTAGAGCTAAGCCAATGATTGTGAGACAAGTATGCATAAGGTAGAACTTAGTGTATAAATATGTGTAGGGTTTTACAATAAAGTTGAAGCTGGCCTTATCACTCACATTGAGTCGACTGCCTGCCTTCCCTCGCTCGTCGCAAGTAACGACTTTCCCCAGATGTTGATGGCAGAAAGAGATAAAAGAGAAATTAAAAAAAAAATTTGTCCTTCAGGAATGGAAGTTATTAAATTAACACCCCAAAGTTTGCGCCATCTAATGAGTTTTGTCAAGCATTATTTTTAAAAAGAAAGATCAAAATATGTGTTTTTCCTTTGGCCGATGCAGTAGAGCATAAGAAAAACCTACCAACATACATCATCAAGCCACGCAAGCCACTGCTGGATACGTACAACAGAAGGTAAATATTTTGTTTAACAATGCTGACTGTTCTTATGGAGCAGAATTGGAGAGATCTAAATATTAATAGAATGAAGTGGAGCAAAAGTTACAAATCATTAGCTGAAGAAAGTTGGCTTCCAGCCCACATTCTATAGGGGCATGAAGGAAGCGTGGTAACTGTGCTGATGCCGTCTACAAAAGGGCATTTTTTTGTATATAATTTATTTAGATGAAGTGTGCAGAATGTTTTTATTTGTTCTGCTTCTAGCTGTCTCACCTCTGTGTGAACTCCCCAAACCCAGATCTACTCCAAATACTTCTGGTTCCCCTTCTGCACAGTTCCCTCCAATGTGTTTGCTTTGGTAATTTTCATGTTCTTACAAACAATTCTTCCAAAGATATCAATCACTCTCTCACAAAGAGAAATACTGTACACAAAATGAAACATGTTTGAAGCAAACCATGTGTTCCAGCGTGCCAGGGATTATGTTTATTTATTTATTAATTTGGAGACAACCCAAATACCCCCCCCAAAAAAAAATCCCAACCCCAATACACGGGGAGAGCTTCTAAAGTGGGAAGCCTACTCCGCGTTGCGCTGGGGGAATTTATTGGCCCAGGTGTCCTGGTTTTGGCTGGGATAGGGTTAAATTTCTTCCTAGTGCTGTGTTTTGGATTTAGTATGAGGAGAATGTTGATAACACACTGATGTTTTCAGTTGTTGCTAAGTGCCCTCCTGTCCTGGTTCCAGCTGGGACAGGGTTAACTTTCTTCCCAGTAGCTTGGGGGGTGTGCTGTGTTTTGGGTTCGGTGTGAAAGGAGCGTTGATGGCCCATTGATGCTTTGGCTGTTGCTGGGTGATGCTTGCACCGGGAGGGGGGAGCACAGCCGGGGTGGTGGACCGAGCTGACCAATGGGGTATTCTATACCATGTGACATCATGCTCAGTATAAAAACCAGGTGTGTGGGGGGGGCTCGCCCCCGTTCGTGACACGCGGTCGGCGGTCGGTGAGCGGTTGTGTTGTGCATTGCCTGCTTTGTGTATTCTGTTATTGTTGTTGTTCTCATTGTTATTATTACTGTTCTACTTAGTTTTATTTCAATTATTAAACTGTTTTTATCTCAACCCGGGAGCTTTCCTACTTGTGCCCTCCCGATTCTCTCCCCCATCCCACCGGAGGTGGGGGGTGATCGAGCGGCTGCGTGGCGTTTATTTTTGCTGGCTGGGGTTAAACCACGACACCTCCTAGTCCAAGGACAGCTCCCGTGCCTACTGACTGAGCTAGGTACACGAGATGGGAGGGAACATAATCAGGACAGCCAGCCCAGCTGGCTAATGGGGTGTTCCATACCATGTGACGTCATGCTCAGTATATGAAGGGTAGGCGTGTTCCAGGAAGTAGCGATCGCTAGTTGGTTATCGGTCAGCGCGGGTGGTGAGCAATTGCATTGTGCATCACTCATTTTGTATATTCTATCATTATTTATTATTATTATTATTATTTTCCCTTTTCTGTTCTATTAAACTGTCTTTATCTCAACCCACGAGTTTTTCTCACTCTTACCCTTCCGATTCTCTCCCCGACCCACTGGGTGTGGGGGGGAGTGAGTGAGCGGCTGCGTGGTATTTGGCTGCCTGCCAGATTAAACCACGACACCAGGGTATTTCATTTGCTAATGCCGTTTGCCCTCCGATACTTGATGAAACCGCAGCAAGTGCTTCTGGGCCTGGTGCCGGCAGCGTGGCGAGCGCGCCCCCGTTCCCACGCGTGCCCACCCTGCCCCATGCACGCGCTAGGGGGCTGCCTCACGGAGTCCCAGGGAGCGGGACCCACGGCACCACGCCACGGAAGCCCTCTGACCGCGGCAGGCAAAGCTGAGGAATGCGGGACCCGCCTGCATCGCCTGGGCGGAGCCCCGCGGAGCCGACTGGCAGGTAGGAGCCCCGCGGGCGTTGGATGCGGGGAGGCCCGGGAGGGTTGCAGCGGCCCCCGACTAGTGCGTGGGCTCACAGCATCTATATGCGGCCCTGCCTCTTGCCTACAGCAAAATCCTAATTTCACATCCTGATCTTGTGGTGTTTTGTTTTTTTCGCACCGGTTTCCAAACACCCTTGTTCTCCAGGGAGCGGGGTGTACCGGCGGGACGGTCACCGCTCGAGTGCTCCGACTCGAAGTTTGCCTGGAAACCGTGTATTGCCAGGCTGTACTGAAAGTCCCAAGTGTGCGGATAGCCCTTCCGCCACCGTCTCTCTTCGGGAGCCAGGCTCCCCTCCTCTCCCCTCAGCACCCACGGCGATGAACAGCCCAGCAGGACTCAGTCACTCCCCTGCCTGTGCAGGGCAGCCTCGATCTGGCTCCCTTCTGAAATACGGCGGGTCAGACATCAGCGCTTCCCGCAGACTTCGCAAGGAATCTTACGAAAATCTCAGTATCACCGCGGAATTATTTTTCTTAACGCTAAGCAGCTTTGTGCCACTTCCCCTTTCCACAACGCGGGCAGCGGTGCCCACGGCAGGCACGCACTGCGCACGCCGGAGCCCTCGCCCGCTGCTTGAAGGTGGCTGAGCTTCCCTAATCGCCAGCGTTGGAAATTCAGCCTGGTATCCTCACGCAACCCTGCCACGCTTCTGGTCTCCGAAAAGACCAGGCTGTTGGAAATAACAGGTCTGCTAGTCAAACGTCATTAAACTATCGCAATTATGCATGAGCCAGTACAGGCGCCACCTCATTTTCCTGATTTGGCATTGCTGACCGAAGTGAAAGTGATAGTGCCTTGCTCCAATGGAAGCAGAGATGTCCGGGAGCAGAGCTGCTGGGTAAGGGATACCCTGGTTTCTGACCAGGAGCACATTTCAAGCGAAAAATACACATTTCACCGAAACTCATCGTTAAACTTCCTTTCACATGAATCTCACTTGGCGTGCAGTCAGGCTATACAGTGACTGTTTCAAATGAAATAGCTCTGACTGGATCCTTCGGGGAAAGAAAATAGGCTGTAGGTCATTAAAGCAATAAAGAGGGTTTTGATGGCTTGAACTGACAGGGTGTCACCCCAGCCAGTGCACCGTGCCTGGCTGGGAGGGACAGAGCGGGCCTGCGGGGAGGCAGGAACAATGACATTGCTTAGGAGACATCTCTTCGAGGGGGACTGGACTGCTTTCTAAGGGTACCTCAGAGCATTAAACACCCTAGATGGAAAAGGGCTTCTTACACTAGGGGATGATGCTAATCCAGGGATACAGTCCCCCCCGATGCTCCCTAAGAAAATAACACTTTGTATAACGTTTTAACAGGGAAAGTAGAGTGAGGCGCAGTTCGGTACCAGAAACTTTTGGCCTTATATACACATTTCTTTTTCCAGTAAAATATTTAAATATTTGTCAGTGTGCGTGTGTTGGCCCCGCAAGAGTAAACTGGGAGGGAAATCCTGTTCTGGAATAGTTGACATCTTCCCCCTACCAGGCCACTCGATATTCAGTGTCAGTGTGTTTTACTTGTGTCTTAGACTGCTTTCAACCTTGAGCTTAAAGGCATGAGTCATCGCCCCTTTCAAGATGATGGAAAATGTCTTCCAGGACAGGTGAGAGTGAGCGGCAAGGAGTGCCAGGATATAAGACAGCACCTGGTTTAGATCCCCCATAATTCCTTCATTATTTAATACAAAAACATGCTGAGAAAAATACGTGCAAGGTTCTAAAACAAAAACAAAAACAAACAAACAAACAAACACACACCCCCCAACAAAACAAAAGATGGCCAAAATGTTATAGAAAAAAATTTGCAGGGGAAAGTAACCTAATACAGATGTCACGAAAGGGCAGGAAACCTAAAAGGAGGCCTAAGTAGTCACGGATTTCGAGCTCTTTTGATGTTGAGCTCTTTTGCTCAGAAGGGAGCTGGCATCGCTGAAGGAAGCCTGACCCCGGCCTGACGGTGAGCCGGTGTGATCAAATACACGAGGGTGATCACTGCCATTGTCTCCTGTTAGCGAAGAAATTCCCGGTAGAAAAAAGGAAAATAGTGAATGTCCTTATTCCTGGAAGGACGGCCCAGAGCCGGTCCGCCCAGCACCGGGAAAGCCGTCAGCCATTTCCCCAGGTAGCTTCAGTGATATTGTGGTTTCTCCTGGCCTTGGCCCCTTCTTTGCGATTCTGAACGACGGGAATGTTTTAAAGAACAGAAACGAGCGCCCAGGTCTGGAAGAAAGAAAAGCCCTGCTTGGTGATGATTCCCCAAACCGCCCGGTAGTTCCCCAGGCCAGGGTCTAAGTGCCCAGTGAGTGAAGGGGCGGCTTCCCGGGGAGCGAGCGGGGACCCTACCGGGGCGAAATAGTCCGGTACCGGGCCTCCCCTGTATCCCAATCCGTGGCTTTTTCTGATCCTCGACGTGCAGCACCCGCTTGGCTGTTGTGCTTTAAATACAGCAAGGATCGGGAAACTAGACTGCGTGGATGTCCTTGTGTTCTGGATACAACGAGGGGATGTATCTGTTCGCGATACATTTTTCCTCTCAAGCAATGCTCAGCTTCCTTTGGCTCTGAGGAACATATGGCGAAGCACGCCGGAAAATGAAAAGAGATGTGCTTGTGATTGTTCACTTAATCTACCAGAGAAACTTCTCCCGGATGACTGATCTCCAGAGCCGAGGCAGAATAATCTCAAACACATTTGGTTTTATAGTAAATTAATACTGCAGTCTATATAGTTGTACAGGAAGTCGAAAGCCAAACCAAACCCCTTGTCAAAATAAATACTGAGCAGTAAATATTTTGATTATTTAAAAATGCTTTAATAAGTGTCTAGCATTTCAAAAGAAAATAAAAAACGATGAGAGAAGCAGAGAATCAGCCCGAGCACCACGTGCCTCGCAGCTCATCTCCGAGCCAGAGACGAGACGTTGATTAGTCTGCATTGTGTGGGGCTATAGGAATAGACTCATAAAGTTTTATTTGGTATTATCTCGTTTAGCAGCTCGCACGATGCTCCAAGCCTCCAGTTGGGTTTGAGGGTCTGCATCGGGAAGGGTGTGGATTAAAACCAAGGTCCCGAAAACATCTCAGGCTGCCGAAGGCGGCGAAGATGCCCTTGTGTGCAGGGCCACGGGGGATTCGAGGTGCCCCTGGAGTGGGAGGAGGGCTCGGGCTCCGGCTCGGCTGGTGCCGCTTCCCCCTGCCCCTGGGGAGAAGCAGCACTCGGGCTGTCCCCCCTTGCACCCCGGCCAAGCAGACTGCAGCACCGGCACTCTCCCTTCCAGGGCTGCTATAAACAACCCAGAGACTTCTCAGCTTTTTGGTCCGCAGGGCTGGAAGCCTTAAATGTCCAAAGCTGGCATGGTGCACAAACTGAAACCTTTATAAACTTATTTCCCTTAAAGTCTTTATTAACTACCCGCAAGGACCATGGCTACTGCTCCTGCACGGTGGTGGTCTGGCACCTCCATGAAGCACACATGCTAAACAGATTAACATGCTTCGGTTGACCCATATTTCACAAACCCAGGACAGAGTTTCTCCAGCTCCATGTGGAAATTAACCTATATGTAGCAATGGTCAGCTGCAAAGAGGGAGTTACCAAGCAATCTAAACAACCTACAGTTCTTTGTTACTTTTGGCCTTTCCCTCTCTTTCCATGGCTAAATATTTATTAAAATAGGAAATAAAAGAAGAAAAAAAAGAAAAAAAATAGGAAAACAAAAGAAAAAAAGTCTTCCTCCTCCTTGCCCCCTCTTCCCCTTTTGCTGGGCTTGATGCACATACCTGCAAGATCTTTTTGTGCCGGTGTTTTAATTTAGAAACACAGGGCTTTTAGAAAAGGCTAAAATCTCAGTTACATGGCTTGTTAAATGTTCTTGAAGGGCAGGTTAAACGCACAGGTTTGGGAGTGTTAGAACTGTTGGAAAGACTTCAGTCGTTGATGTGTCGCCCCCCCCCCATTTACATTTGAAAGCACCTTGAGATACAGCTGTTTGCAGATAGCCGGGGAAGGAGTTTCCAGCATACTAATCCCACCACTTTCCCTGTAACAGCTTCTTCACCTTGTGCCTTTGCGAGATCGATCCTACACCCTGGCCCCTCGGCTGCAAGCTCCACGTTTTCAGAGAGGGTAAGAACAAATACAAGTAACTGTTGGCTTGTGTCACACAGGGCTGTCATGGTAATAAACACACAGCTTCTCCTCCAAGAATTCCTAATCCTCCCTGTGTGGTTCTAGCCCTGTGGATAATATCATTACAGGACTAAACAAATAAACAGTCTATCCGAATCAAGCGAGAGGCACTGGGGACTACAGTTCCTCTCTACAAAGATGATACATGTAAATTTACACTCATGACTTGGAGAGGGTCCAGTAGCTATGAATAGCTGCTCAGTTCTGCAACACTGGCTCTGGGCTGGGAAATGGTGCTGACCCTCCTGCTCTGTATTTGCTGCAATCAATGATGTGAGCTATTCAGGGCTATGTTTTCCTTACTATCCTCTGCTGGGAACATCAAGGACCACTAATACTTTTATGAACCCGGGCTCAGGGAAGACGCTTTTACTACAAAGTTGGAGTATTAAACCCAGTGACATGAATGAGAGGTTAACATGCTTCTGCCAACCAGAAGTTGGACTCTAATGCGATTTCCTGTTGTTCCGGCTGCTGCCTCGTATTTGATAAATTTGCTCATGTGCTGGGATGCACAGCCACATTCTTCCTCGTCCTATAAAAAAAATAAAACAAAGGCGAATCCAGCTGCAATCAAGATCCAACACAACCAAGACATTTTAATAGCACACTCTAAATTCCAGTCTTGAGTTGTAATAACTAACTTGAATGGCATATTGGGAACATTAGCATTTACCCCCCCTCCCCAATATAAAAACTACATATATCAAACTTATCTGTATGAATCTGACTCCATGTCATAAAAATTCCAAATCCCTGGACATTTACCCCCCACCTGCAAATGCCAATTTATAAATCATATTTCAATGCAGTTGGTTTTCTATGTACTTTTAAAAAGATTTAGTTATCTGAAGTGCTACACTTTCGGGGAGAGAGATGTTTTATTCCTTCTCAGACAAAGAGAGGAATAAATTGTTGTTTTCTTATCTGAAAAGTCTCTTTGCAAGGATTCTTCCGAAATCTGTTTTCTACAACTGCAATTATTGGAGATGTTTAGCTCAAATGAAATCTTTCCTGTTTTGTACAAACAGGGATAAAAACATCACACCTAAAGCATGTCCTAAAGCATGGGGTTTTTTTGCTCTGCAATGGGTAAAAATCCAAGAGATAGGTAATTAATAGAAGTGTGTGTGTGGGAGGGTAGTTGTTGAAGTGAAAAAATACTCCAGATGAAGCAATACAAAAGCTCACCAACTTACTGTAGATAGATTAAGTTATGAATTTTCTGAACCATGCCAGGCAGGAAGGCCTCTTACACAGTCCAGATGAGGTTCGAGAGCAGAAAAGTCCTGGATCTAATTTTGATTAGGCAATTTGACAAAGATCTTGCCAATCCTACAATCACTTAATTAACTCCGTTTAGTGTCAAAGAATAACAGGGACCTTGCTCTATCCTCTATGGCTACAGCCTCCTTGGGAGGTGCTTTCGGGAGTGTACTGCTCAGGACATGGTTTATGTGCTTGCCTCCTCACTGGTGCTTACCAAAGGTCCGTGAGCAACTGGCCAACTTGGGTGACTACTAACTGCACTGAGAGTGTCTGGTGCTGAGCCTCACATCCCAAAGTGGAGAGGGAAGGAGCTCCCAGGGCTTCTGTGCTGTAGCCTGTTCTGCGACTTGCTTGGTGGAGCAAGGAGCCACTTAGCCCCTCTATCAGCTTCTTTTCCAATGAGCTGGCATTTTCCCCTTCTTTCTCACCTGACAGCCAAGCTCTGGGCTTTCTCGCTCCTTACTTTGATTTTGCTCCTCCCTAAAGCTGGCTTGGCCACTGAAGCAGAAGGTGTCCCCCTGTCACTATCGTTATGCAGTGGTCCGTGGAACAGGGATCATTCCTGCTTTGGAGCACAAGTTCCAGGCATTTGCTGGCAGTGACAGTAACAGAGCAGGGAAGGGAGAAAGGGCAATGCCTAGCTGCTTCTTCCAAAAAGTGGAATTCAGGCTCAAAAGCCCTTTTCCTCACCACACAACCATGCTGAACCTGGGAAAATGACCTCCTGATAAGCTACCTGGCAACCCCACCTCTTGTTAGTGCAGTGAAGGGCAGAAGCAGCCTGAAGCACAGCTATGCTGGGAAGAAGGCACAATTCATTTTCTTGGAAACTCCTGAAGATAGGACTAAAATTTGTGTTTCATTGTCCAGGGACATAACTCATCTATTAAAACCAAGGGATTAACAGTTCAGTCCCCAGGGGAGGAGAGCTCAAAGAAGAAACCAAATTTATTCCCTTAATAAGGTGAATTCAGAGTATAGGGATATTTTCTTAGCATGGTTCCTTGCAGCCATCAAATCACACGGATCATTTTAAGATCCACTTTGCCCTCCCCAAGCTGTGCAAGTTCCTGATGTTAGTCTAGGGCTTCTTACAGTGGAGGTTATTAGCATGGGAAAAGCTATCACTGCACAAGAGAGCCTGCAGCTCTCAATCCACCAAGTGCAATGCAGAGGGACAGCAATCAAAGGAGCAAAGTTACAAAAAGAGTTACTGGCTCTCACTGCCCTTTTCCATTAATAAAACCCACCATGGAGTGATTGGCTCTAGCCTCCTTTCCATTGTCATAAAGCTGGAATCAAAGAATGTGACTGCTTTTATTGGCAAAACTTTTGCTCCATCAGTGATGTCAAAATGCAGGAGGTGGCTGAGGGTTCACCAGCAGCTCAGCACAGAGCAGGCTTTCTGGGTGAAAGGAGCCTTCTGTCAATGCCCCTCCTGAGACACTTAGGTTTAAGGAAATGTTTTTATTGCTCTAGAAAAATAGCTGGCTGGGTGTTTTTCTTTTGTGCTTAGGCACTCTGAAAGGAATTCCTGTGGGCACAATTATCTCACATATTACAAGTCAGAAACAAAACAAAACAAAACAAACAAATGGAAAAAAACGAGAGAGAAGGAAAAAAAATCAAAGGTTATTTGGATGCTTTGGCCCAGCACAGGAAAGGGGAAAATCCACCTTAGAATAGAATAGAATAGAATAGAATAGAATATTTCAGTTGGAAGGGACCTACAACGATCATCTAGTCCACCTTGGAGGATACAACTTACTCAGGGAGAGCTGGAAACCCGTGATCAAAGGAACAGGAAACTCAGAACAAGCAGTGGCCCAGTTAAAACCATTGAAACAAATCCCAGTCTGCAAACTGTAGGAACAGAGCATCAGTGTTGCAAATGAAATGAAAAGTGTATGTGTGTGTATGTGGTGAACTTCACAAGACTGTACCTTCTGCATCCAACAACTTGTCTGGAACAAAACATAGGAATTTGATGGGGAAAGAGGTTGCTAGGGGGCAGCCAGCCTTGCCTTATTTGCACTACCTGCGCTGTTCACTGCCAGCTGCCTAACTGGATCCTACTTAGATCTCGTGTGATGCTGCACAAAACAACACTTGGCCCTTGCAGCATCTCTGTGGCAAAGGTTAGAGTAAATTAAACCCTATGCACAGAAGGGAAAATGAGGCTTTACCTCCAGCCAAACAGCCAGTCACAGGTAGGAAGAAAAGTCTACTGACTTTGCTCAGCCTCCTCTGATAGGAGGCAAAGCAGAATCAAGGAGAGGTGTTACTTTGGCCAGATTACCTGTGCAGGACAGCAGTACCAACTTGAATCCAGTTCTCACTGGAGTAGCCAGCACGGACTAGTTCTTTTTCCCATGAAGAAGCTATTACCTCTCTTTAAAATTCAAAGATCCCATAGTGTCTGGAAAATCTAAAACTTTTTTTCAAAACTATTTTTTAACCTTCATTAAAAAATCCATTATAATTTTGTGATTAAGTAATTGTACATAAGGTCATAACTAGGTTGATTAGATACTGTCACTAATATTTGTGTTCATTCTTGGAGGATGGCTTGGCTACTTCACTACATCTAGCTTGCCATATGAATGCAAGCCTCCTCCTGCATCTGAATTCAAATTTGCCTCCTGTCCAAAGTGGTTCAAAACCTCTCTACATTAAAGCATCTGTGCAAATTCCAGGACTGGGAAAGATGGGAGGAAACCCTGAACTTCCGCAGCCCATCAGTGCTAGCCACCATATCTCTTCCTTCATGTGGGCAACACCATCAGGCTTTTTCCTAGAGGTACTGGACATTGACTGTGTGCCACAATGCACTGTGAGACTGGCATCAACACGTGCATGGGTCAGGGACCACGTTTGAGCCTGTTTCCTGCACTGTGTTTGTGGAATGGGTACGGATGAAACCTTTGAACCAGAGCATCAGTGGATGCATAATGTTTTGTTGGGATATTTGGCCTCAATAGGTTCACACCAAGGACAGGGTGGTGTAAGACCAGCAGTGGGGAATCACAGTGTATCATAAGCCTTCCTCCACATTAACTCTGCAAAGGGCATTGCAGCATGTCTGAGTTCCTGCTCAGAGCAGTAGGGGATGAATCAGATCACCAGCTTCTAAAGCTTCCAACAGAGCTTATTAGATTTGGTTGGTGGGGTATCTAGCATCTGGTAGACTATCAGTTTATCTGACATTTTTCCCCCTGAGTGACAGCAAAGGCAAATCAATAGATATGGTAGATACTTTGGGTGTCTGTATTTTTTTTAATTGTTTATTTTGTTCTTTTCATTATAAGTAACAGAAAATCATAGATGTTTTAATTGGAGAAAATATGAGACGTATTTAAAAAAATATATTAGCTTGTGCTCTCTAAAACTTGATCAAGGGGCCAAGTGATGACCTGGACCATATGTCTGTGCAGGCTCCCCCACTTCCCTAGGTCCCCCCACCTTCAGGGTCATGCTCCTGGGGTATTGTTTCCACTGCTGTGCGTGCCACGGCAGAGTGATGAGCCCAGCCTGCTTCCTTTGCATGCCAGCTACTGCAGCCAGGCTAGTGCTGGAGGGAAGCAAAGCTTCTCTTCCCTCGGTGTTCCCAGGAGACTCGGCATGCAGCATAACAGTGCACTGCTTGTGCTCTCAGATGGGGTAATAGCAGTAATAATTCATAAAATAATTCTTGATCATCTGTGCCATCACAAAGTCCTGTGAAAATATTTTCATTGGGTCTAGTTTAGCTGTGCCAAACTCCTGGTCATAAGGCCAAAAATCAGCTTTGATGTAACTACATTAACTTTGGGATGAGTGTGGTCAACTCCCAGTCATTGGGCCTGAAGCTGAGATGAAACCAGATACCACACTTAATTTTCTGTAGCTACCTTTTTTCTGATAGTGGGGCTGTTCTTGTTTTGTTTTGCTCCACTTATGGAGTGTGAGTATCTTGTATCTCTGATCTCCTTAGTAAAGACCAGGAAAGGTATGCTTATTATTATTTTTAGTAATAATTATCTGATTATCTTTATTCCAGTCAATTAGTTTCTGAGCTGAGGAAAAAAACTTCTGTGAGGAATTAAGCTGTATATAAGGAGTATAAATAATGAAGGTTGTGCAAAGAAAAGTCTATGGACTGATTCGTCTTTAATAAAGAGCTCCAATAGGAAATACGTGGGTTTGCATTAGAGCCTTTCTATTATGATCACTAAATCTGTGTACATCCACTGGAAATGCACTGACTACAATAGATGTATATGGATGCAATGAAAGTAGAATTTGCCCATCTATATGTTGCATATCTTCCTTGATGGCCTGAGGAGTTCTTATGGGCCCACCGAGCTATAAATAATTCACCCTTATGTTGCCAGTCCAGATCCACCTGAGCCACTTCAATCTTAGCAGCCTGGTGCACCTGCTGGTTGTTTTGATGTTCTTCAGCGGCCTGACTCTTGGGTCCGTGAGCATCTACGTGACGTACTTTTACAGCCAGGTTCTCTACCAGGTTTTTCCTGAAAACTGGAGCAGCATTTTTCCTGGGAGAACCCCCTTGTGTGATTGTTTTTCCTTGCAACTCACGTACCCGTGCCTCTAGGGTCGAGGTAGATTTTCCATCCCACTGCCTCATGTCCTCTCTGTGGTCACGCAGGTAAAACCAGAGGGTGCCCTGGTGTGTGTACCCACGATGTCCTCTCTCTTGAGCGGAGGGATGCTTACTCCTAATGGCCGAGATACTGGTCCGTACAGGTGGGGAGTAGGACCTATCTTCTTTGAGTTGCTGGACCTCCCGAGACAGTTTCTCCACAGCAGAGATGCAGGCCCGTAGGGAGGAAGAGAGACTTTCTTCATATTGCCGGAGTTGGCCAGCCAGTTCATCCACCGTTTCTTCCTCTCCATCTTTCCAGGTCATTATTGCCAATGAGTTTGCATGTGACGCTGGTGCGCTCCGTACAAACTTCCGCCACATGGGTCGGGTGCACTTGACTTCATCTGAATCTTTGGATAACTGCTCGTTGTTCAGGTCTTCATAAATCACCTCCAGCACGCCTAATTCCCTCAGGTGCTGGATACCTCTCTCCATGGTGGTCCACTTGCCTGGGTGGCATATAACATCTTCCTTGAAGGGATACCTTTCTTTCACACCTGACAGGAATCACCTCCAGAGGCTGAGGACTTGTGCCCCTTTTCCAATCGCTTTGTCAATGCCCCCTTCCCTAGCAAGGGATCCCAGCTGCTTGGCCTCCCTACCCTCTAATTCCAGGCTACTGGCCCCATTATCCCAGCATCGGAGCAGCCAGGTGACAATGTGCTTGCCTGAACAAGGACTGAAGTCTTTCCGCATATCTCGCAGCTCACCCAGGGATAGGGATCGGGTGGTTACCATCTCATTTATGGCTTCTGCCTCTTCCTCCTGCTGTTCTCGTGATGGCCCTGGTTCATCTTCATCCCTTACTAAACGAGCTGAGTTTCTTGTGTATTTCTTCTTCTGTATAGGGGCGACTGATACCGGCACAAGTTGGTCCTCTGGTTCAGCCGCAGTGCCTGTCGCTGGGGTTTGAGTAGCTGCAGTACCCGTCACGGGGGTTGGAGTACCCGCGGTGCCTGTCGCCGGGGTTGATCTCTGGACGGTATTCCTGAATAGTTGTTTAACCCTAAACAAGACCTGAACCACATTCAGGAGACATAGCAATAGGAACATGCTTGTTTGAACATCCCAAGGATATTCAAAATTCTCAAGAACTGTTGTGCACGGCTTCATGAAGAGGATAGAAGAAAAAGGAGTTTCTGGAGATATGGAAGGGAAGATGAAGGAGTGGGGGGAAGTGTCCCCCTCTGTCTCCCCCATAAATTGGATCTCCGAGGAGAAAAGGTAAAGAGTGTAATTATTAATAGTTTCTGAGAGGTGGCTCCCGAGGTACAGAGATGACAGCAATGCTGAGTACAGATACCAGATTAGACTCACGACCAATGATTTTATCATCTCATAAAACAGTGTTACACAGTGCAGCAAAATGATAATCTTGACCCAGCTCCGAGCGGTGATAAACAGCACAACAGGGAACATATAATGCAAGTAAGGTATTACATAACCCAACATTGAGAGCCAGCCCCACAACTTTGAGAGCCAATAAATCAACATTGTGACCAGTGACTATAAAACCAATATAATGAATGCTTGTAATAAATTTGCCTTAACATGCTCTGGTCAGATCTGCCATTATCTCAACCCTTTGTGCCCCATGTTGGGCACCAAAAAGGACTGTTCTGGTTTAACCCAGCAGGCAGCCAAACATCACACAGCCACTTGCTCACTCCCCCACCCCAGTGGGATGGGGGAGAGAATAAAAAAAAAAATTAAAATTCATGTAGTGAGATAAAGACAGTTTAATAGAACAGAAAAGGTAGGGAAAATAATAATAACAATAATGGTAGAATATACAAAATGAGTGATGCACAATGCAATTGCTCTCCTTCCGCCGACTGATACCCAAGCAGCAATTGCTACTTCCTGGACCACGCCTCCTAGTTTATATACTGAGCATGACGTCACATGGTATGGAATACCCTGTTGGCCAGCTGGGCCAGCCGTCCCGGCTATGCTCCCTCCCAGCCTCTTGTGCACCTGGCAGAGCATGGGAAGGTGAAAAGTCCTTGACTAGCAGGGTACTTAGCAACAACTGAAAACATCAGTGTGTTATCAACATTCTTCTCATACTAAATCCAAAACACAGCACTAGGAAGAAATTTAACTCTATCCCAGCCGAAACCAGGACAAGAGGCATTCTTCCTACCAGCTTTTGTGGGCATGGGCACTTTTATGCACACACATGTACACATGCATGTCCACAAGTCATTCAGACTATAGCCAGATGTATGCAGCTACAGGCTGAAGAAAGTATTTTGTTGGACTTCTGAGCAAACCAAGAAAGGAGAGGAGAAGGGATGCTTTTTATTGAAATTCCTTTCATCTTCTCATATGGTATCGCTAGTAAAAAAAATACAATTCCTATGCATTAAGTGAATAAAATGGCTTCAGAAATATTCCAATATTCTAGGTGCAAGAGGGAAGAAGCAGTGAAGTTACAAATGTTCACAGTACAAAGCAGTAGAGGTTTTTGTCTTCAACTGTACATTTTCTTCCTTTCTAAACTTTACATTAGATGATGAATTTCCTTAAGCATACTCTATGTTGATAATCCCATACCATTTCTGCAGCTTAAGTTTAGAGTTAAGTTTACTGACAGAAACATTAAAATGTTTTACTGTGTGAACTTGCTGAATATAGTACTTGCTTTACCTGTGCACAGAACACGATTTATGATTTCCTCATCCAAACTCTATAAATCACATCTGTTGCACATTAAACCACATCCAACTCTCAGTAAATTCATTTACTAAAATGTCTTTAGTTCTCTTTGTGCATGAACAATAATAATTCATATTGAACTGACTAATATCTTTATAAGTACTTTATACTTGACTAATCTGCAACATGAAATAATAATTCTCTAGGAGGCTGTAATGAAAAAAACCTACCCAGTCCAGATTTGTTACACAGACATAAAAAGGAAACTAAAACACTTTTTTTTTTAGTCTCTTGTAACTGGAAGAAATATAATCTCTTTTGGCTTAAAATCTCCTGAAATGCTTTGGCCCATCTTCAGGAATCTGCACTTACACTCATTAACAGAGGATCTGCTAAGGTGTGTCATAATCTCATCTCTTTCTTTGGAGAACTGAGAATCTGATGTTTCAGAGAAAGTTAAAAACTTCTGTGAGACTTCCTTTAGTTGAATAATTATTTAAATAAAGAAGCTGGGCTTTCCACCAATTTATGTACAGATCATCTGGTCACAGGGATTTTTAAATTTCCAGAGCAAAGTATAATGACACTCAGGTAATAGGCTGAAAACTAGCTAGACCGAAGACTGTTTCATAGAAGGCATAATTCAGTGGCAAATCTGTGGCAGGAACAAAGCTCCAGTAAGTAGCTCCAAAGACCCAGCAAGTTGTGGGGATGGTTCTAGTGATGATTGTTCCTGATGACTCAGATGCAACTTCTGGCTCAGGAGATCCCCAGGATGCTGGTTACCAGAAGGTAAAGGATGCCAGAGGAGGGTCATTTTGTTCTTGCCCTGCTTTTTATACTCCTTTCCTCACTATTTTCCTCTAGCCAGAAGTAGAGACAGACTCCTCAGCCATACAGACCTGTGGGCTCACACAGTATTGCAGTTCTCATATTCATGTATCTAAACAGAATAACGTTGTGGACATTTTCCCTCCTTATCATAGCTGTGTAACATTTCTGTGGTAACTAGAGCAATAATTTGCAAATAAAAGTTGTTTTAGGAGAGTATGTATTTGTAGCTGTTTCTAATGCAGTATGCGTTTGATACTTCGCTGTATGTTTTCTTGCAATTTATTTATCTTTGTTTTTTAATTTGTTGCTTTGGTATTGGCTAATTTGGTTCCTCTGCATCTCTCTCATGCCTGTCTTGTTGAATTTCCCATTTTCCCTATGCCAGGCCTTACTTTGTGGTATTTAGCCACCCTGCATTCACTGGTGGCTCCACTCCCAAAAGCTGGCTCCACTCCTACTTAGTAACAATCCCCAAGAGACTGAGAAGCTGAATTCTGTAGACCTCCAAATTTATCTCTGCAATGATGGCAGCCAAAACCATAAAAGACAGCAAGAACTGCATGTTCCACTAACCCCACACCAACTCCTAGCAAGTGGCTAGGAGTCACATGCTTGGAAATTGTTGGCCTGTTGCATGGTGTCATGGTCTAGTCATCAGACCACAAGAATAAAGAATGAGTATGTCAAGTACAATCCTTGTTCTTCTACCTCTGTTGATTTTGTAATATGGGGATAGCATTTGTCTTACTCTGATTATTTTTGGAGAGTCATTAGTTAATTAGGAACTGAAAAATACTAATTGGTAATAAAACCCTTTCACATTTGAGACTCAAGATGCTTCTGCCAATAAAGACATTTTCAGTTCCTAGCTGTGCCAAAAGCAAAATAATACGAGAGTCATCTAATTACAGATATATTTCTTCTCAGTTTTCATGTGGCACATATTTGATAGGTTTAAGAGATATCAGTAATTTCAAAATGCATTTCTTACTTGTAGTTTGATGGCAAAAACACATGAGCAAATTAATCAAAACCAACGACTAGCAAGGCACAAACCTGATATACAAACCTGTATAGCTCCCATGCAGTCAATCAATTACTGTTTCTCAGAGTTATGATGGTATAAGCAGCAGTAGAAAATGTTTTCTAAAATTGTTTTTTCATCTTGTAAAATATCATAACTCCATCTGTCTCCCTATCTATGCTGTACTGGTTTTGGCTGGGATAGAGTTAAATTTCTTCACAGTAGCTTGCATGGGGCTATGTTTTGGATTTGTGCTGGAAACAGTGTTGATAATACAGGGATGTTTTAGCTACTGCTGAGCAGTGCTTACACAGAGTCAAGGCCTTTTCTGCTTCTCACCCCACCAGCGAGTAGGCTGGGGGTGCACAAGGAGTTGGGAGGGGACACAGCCAGGACAGCTGACCCCAACTGACCAAAGGGATATTCCATACCATATGACATTGTGCTCAGCAAATAAAGCTGGGGGAAGAAGAAGGAAGGGGGGATGTTCGGCGTGATGGCGTTTGTCTTCCCAAGTCACCGTTATGCGTGATGGAGCCCTGCTTTCCTGGAGATGGCTGAACACCTGCCTGCCCATGGGAAGTAGTGAATGAATTCCTTGTTTTGCTTTGCTTGTGTGCGCGGCTTTTGCTTTCCCTATTAAACTGTCTTTATCTCAACCCACGAGTTTTCTCACTTTCACCCTTCCGATTCTCTCCCCCATCCCATTGTGGGGGGAGCGAGCAAGCGGCTGTGTGGGGCTGAGCTGCCTACCAGGGTTAAACCACGACACATGCTTTTGCAAGAGCTTTACTGAATGAAGAGTTATGCTTGCTTTATTCCATTTTACCTCCATGTTATTTCTATTTTTTTCCTTTCCAGATTTGACACACAGAAAAGCACTGAATATTCCAGCAGCAGCTGTTGGCTTTCTGCAGTGTCCTGAGACTCCTCAAACCTCTAAACAGGAGTTTAGAGCTTTCATCCTTTTGCTGGACACAGGCCGATGTTTGCAAAAATACTACAGGGCTTAATTTCTACCCAAAGTGTGTTGCAATTGCACCTTTTATCTGAAGTTTGTAGTTATTCCTCTCTCTTTTCTTTCACTGTCTGTAGCCACTCATCCTAAACAGTTAGCTATAACTTTTAGGTCAAGAGTGGTGATACCATCTATCTGGCTATTGCTTTCTGTTCTAGCAGGCAATGGATTTCATGCTCTCCAACCTCTTCTGTGTTTCAAGGCTTGAGTTCCAAGTCCAATTTCAATGATTGCAAGAGTGATCAAGCTAGGTTTTGGGGATCTTTGTTCATACTTCAGTAATGCTTTGCATGAGGTTCTTGCTATACAAAGCATTAGCTGCAGGGAAAATAACAGACTTCAGATTCATGAAACAAAAAGACACTTGTCTGGTTGTTTAGATGAGCATATCTAAAAGGTTAGAAACAACAACAAACTACACCTGTGGCAACATGCTATGGAGCAGATGGGTACCCCAGTTGCAGTATTAGAGGCAATGGCACATGTTACCACTAAAGGTCTGGGGATCGGAAGACAAAGGTCCCTTTCTGATTTTGCCAGGTTCTTCCATTTCTCATGTTGCTGAAAGACCTGTCTATTACAGCATGACATAGCTGAAGCGAACATATGGTTTGCACCAATGTAAATAAAAGCTGCATACTGTAATTTAGAGATGTCCGCTTTTTGTTAGAAAGGCTCTGTTGGATTTTCAAAGTAAACAGAAGGGAAAAATAACACTCCTTTAGAGTTACACCTAAGTAAAGAGGGAGGTCTAGTACATCACCGGCTGACCAAAGCAAGCAGTTATGCTAGTGCTGCTACAGCCACTGACCAAATTTAGTCCTGCTGAGTTAAAATACCTTGTCATATACCCACTCCTGTAAACAGCTTGTCCGTGTGTCGTGGTTTAACCCCAGCCAGCAAATAAACCCCACGCAGCCGCTCACTCACCCCCCTCCTCTGGTGGGATGGGGGAGAGAATCGGGAGGGCACAAGTAGGAAAACACGCGGGTTGAGATAAAAACAGTTTAATAATTGAAATAAAACAAAGTAGAACAGTAATAATAACAATGAGAACAACAACAATAACAGAATATACAAAGCAGGCAATGCACAATGCAACTGCTCACCAATCGCCGACAGCATGTCACGAACGGGGGGCAGGCCCCCCCCCCAGTTTTTATACTGAGCATGATGTCACATGGTATAGAATACCCCATTGGCCAGATGGGTCAACCACCCCGGCTATGCTCCCCCACACCGCCCCAGCTTGCCCTGCACGTGGCAGGGCATGGGAGGCCGAAAAGAGAAAGCAAAACTCCCCGGTGCAAGCACCACCCAGCAACAGCCAAAGCATCAATGGGCCATCAACGCTCCTTTCATACCAAACCCAAAACACAGCACACACACACACACACAGCTACTGGGAAGAAAGTTAACTCTGTCCCAGCTGGAACCAGGACAATATCCACCCCTTATTCTATACCATCTACATCATGCCCAGGTCTCACATTTTCCCATACATTCCAATTAGTCACCACTACTTTTCCTGCCTTTTGATCATAGAATCACAGAATCATAGAATCATAGAATCATAGAATCATACAGGTTGGAAAAGACCTCTAAGATCATCGTGTCCAACCGTCAACCCAACACACCATGCCCACTAAACCATGTCCCTAAGGGCCTCATCTACACATCTTTTAAATACTTCCAGGGATCGTGACTCCACCACTTCTCTGGGCAGCCTGTTCCAAGGCCTGACCACTCTTTCAGTAAAGAAATTTCTCCTAATATCCAATCTAAACCTCCCTTGGCGCAACTTGAGGCCATTTCCTCTTGTCCTATTGTTAGTTACTTGGCAGAAGAGACCAACACCCACCTCGCTACGACCTCCTTTCAGGTAGTTGTAGAGCGCGATGAGGTCTCCCCTCATCCTCCTCTTCTCCAGGCTAAACAACCCCAGTTCCCTCAGCCGCTCCTCATAAGGCTTGTGCTCCAGGCCCTTCACCAGCTTCGTTGCCCTTCTCTGGACACGCTCCAGCACCTCCATGTCCTTCTTGCAGTGAGGGGCCCAAAACTGAACACAGTATTCGAGGTGCGGCCTCACCAGTGCCGAGTACAGGGGCACGATCACCTCCCTAGTCCTGCTGGCCACACTATTCCTAATACAGGCCAGGATGCCGTTGGCCTTCTTGGCCACCTGAGCACACTGCCGGCTCATGTTCAGCCGGCTGTCAATCAGCACCCCCAGGTCCTTTTCCTCCGGGCAGCTTTCCAGCCACTCCTCCCCAAGCCTGTAGCGTTGCCTGGGGTTGTTGTGGCCAAAGTGCAGGACCCGGCACTTGGCCTTGTTGAACCTCATACAGTTGGCCTCGGCCCATTGATCCAGCCTGTCCAGGTCCCTCTGCAGAGCCTTCCTACCCTCCAGCAGATCAACACTCCCGCCCAGCTTGGTGTCGTCTGCAAACTTACTGAGGGAGCACTCGATCCCCTCATCCAGATCATTGATAAAGATATTGAACAAGACCGGCCCCAGTACTGAGCCCTGGGGAACACCGCTCGTGACCGGCCGCCAACTGGATTTAACTCCGTTGACCACAACTCTCTGGGCTCGACCGTCCAGCCAGTTTTTTACCCAGCGAAGAGTGTACCTGTCTAGGCCGTGAGCCGCCAGCTTCTCTAGGAGAATGCGGTGGGAGACAGTGTCAAAGGCTTTACTGAAGTCCAGGCAGACCACATCCACAGCCTTTCCCTCATCCAGGAGGCGGGTCACCTGGTCATAGAAGGAGATCAGGTTGGTCAAACAGGACCTGCCTTCCATGAACCTGTGCTGGCTGGGCCTGATCCCCTGGTTGTCCCGGACATGGCTCGTGAGCACCCTCAAAACCAACCGCTCCATGATCTTCCCTGGCACCGAGGTCAGGCTGACCGGCCTGTAGTTCCCCGTATCCTCCTTCCGGCCCTTCTTATAGATCGGCGTCACATTGGCGAGCCTCCAGTCGTCCGGGACTTCCCCAGTTAACCAGGACTGCTGGTAAATGATGGAGAGCGGCTCAGCAAGCTCCTCCGCCAGCTCCCTCAGTACCCTAATATATATACACAAACAGAGATATCATTCCCTTAGTCCATGGGCCATCCCTCTAAAATGTCCCTTGAGTTCATTTAGTCCGTGACTGTGGGCTCCATCTGTCATAACAGTCTTTCAGGGCAGGTGTCGTGGTTTAATCCCAGCCGGCCACTGAGCACCACGCAGCCGCTCACTCACCCGCCCCCGGGTGGGATGGGGGAGAGAATCAGAAGGGTAAAAGTGAGAAAACTCGTGGGTTGAGATAAAGACAGTTTAATAGGGAAAGCAAAAGCTGCGTGCGCAAGCAAAGCAAAACAAGGAATTCATTCACTCCTTCCCATGGGCAGGCAGGTGTTCAGCCATCTCCAGGAAAGCAGGGCTCCATCACGCGTAACGGTTACTTGGGAAGACAAACGCCATCACTGCGAACGTCCCTCCCTCCTTCGCCCAGCCTTATATGCTGAGCATGATGCCATATGGTATGGAATAGCCCATTCGCCAGCTGGGCCAGCTGTCCCGGCCATGCTCCCTCCCAGCCCCCTGCGCACCTGGCAGGATATGGGAAAATGAAAAGTCCTTGACTAGAATAAACATTACTTAGCAACAACTAAAACATCAGTGTGTTATCAACATTCTTCTCATACTGAATCCAAAACACAGCACTATACCAGAAAATCAACTCCATCCCAGCCGAAACCAGGACAGCAGGAGAGATGGTGTGTGGTGTTGGACTGTTGCATGCTGAGGCCAGTTCTGGTTCCATTATCACTGCGCTCGTCCAGTTCTATCATCGTTGCACTTTGCTCGGTTTCATCAGAGTTCATTCTTCATTAATCTGGGTGATTCTTACTGTAATACTGTTAATATGGCCTATAGTAACCAGAGAAGTGATAACATACAGTATTATATAGCAAGTAACATCATACAATCCAGTTCTTTGGCTATTTTCACCCAAAATTAAATCCCTTTGAGGTACACACTGGACTTCCCCATCCTTTCGCATTACCCACCAAGTGCACCCAGGTCCTTGAGCAAAAGCAATCTAACTCAATTCTTTCTGGGGTGCCATGTCGCCACAGGACTTGCTTTTCAAGGCCCAGGATAGTGTTCCAGGCAGTGGCATGGGGCACAGGATATGTTTCCAGCCATCCTGTGGTTACTTCCACCATGGTGAGCACATAGCGCTTGCCGTGGTGGGTTTGTGGGAATGTGATATAATCAATCTGCCAGGCCCCCCCATATTTATATTTCAACCATCGTCCCCCATACCAGAGAGGCTTTACTCACTTGGCTTGCTTGATTGCAGCACGTTTCACATTCATGGATAACCTGTGCAATAGCGTCCATGGTCAAGTCCACCCCTCGATCACGAGCCCATGTATATGTTGCATCTCTTCCTTGATGGCCTGAGGCGTCATGGGCCCACCAAGCTATAAATAATTCACCCTTATGTTGCCAGTCCAGATCCACCTGAGCCACTTCAATCTTAGTAGCCTGGTCCACCTGCTGGTTGTTTTGATGTTCTGTGCACCGGTGTCTACGAGAGCCTTATACTCCTGTGGGTCTGATGTGCCAGGCCATGGAATCCACACAGTCCAGTAAACCCGGTTGTCCCTTTCCTCCACCTGGCCGAAGGCAGGGCCCCTCTAGTCCTGGTCATCGTATTTGCTACCCACTTCTTGTAAGTATGAATCAGAAGTCCCTTTGTTAAGGTCGGAAGTGGAATCAGCCCTTCTACTCTGTCTGGGAAACTGCTCACTGGAGACTGGAGCAGCAGTTTTCCTGGAAGAACCCCCTTTTGTGGTGGTTTTTCCTTGCAACTCATGTACCCGTGCATCTAGGGTCAAGGTAGATTTTCCATCCCACTGCCTCATGTCCTCTCCGTGGTCACGCAGGTAAAACCACAGGGTGCCCCAGGGTGTGTACCCACGATGTCCTCTCTCTTGAGCAGAGGGACACTTTCTCCTAATGGCTGAGATACTGGTCTGTGCAGGTGGAGAATAGGACGTATCCTCCTTGAGTTGCTGGACCTCCCGAGACAGTTTCTCCACAGCAGAGACACAGGCCCGTAGGGAGGAAGAGAGACTTTCTTCATATTGCTGGAGTTGGCCAGCCAATTCATCCACTGTTTGTTCCTCTCCATCTTTCCAGGTCATTACTGCCAATGAGTTTGCATGTGACGCTGGTGCGCTCCGTACAAACTTCCGCCACATGGGTCGGGTGCACTTGACTTCATCTGGGTCTTTGGATAACTGCTCATTGTTCAGGTCATCATAAATCACTTCCAGCACGGCTAATTCCCTCAGGTACTGGATACCTCTCTCCATGGTGGTCCACTTGCCTGGGTGGCATGTAACATCTTCCTTGAAGGGATACCTTTCCTTCACACCTGACAGGAGTCGCCTCCAGAGGCTGAGGACTTGTGCCCCTTGTCCAATTGCTTTGTCAATGCCCCCTTCCCTAGAAAGGGATCCCAGCTGCTTGGCTTCCCTACCCTCTAATTCCAGGCTACTGGCCACGTTATCCCAGCATTGGAGCAGCCAGGTGACAATGTGCTCGCTGAAGACCGAAGTCTTTCCGCATATCTCGCAGCTCACCCAGGGATAGGGATCGGGTGGTTACCATCTTATTTATGGCTTCTGCCTCTTCCTCCTCCTGTTCTCGTGATGGCCCTGGTTCATTTTCATCCCTTACTAGACGAGCTGATTTTCTTGTGCATTTTCTTTTTTGTATAGGGGCGACTGATACCGGCATGGGTTGGTTCTCTGTCGCAGGGGGCGGAGTAGCTGCCGTGCCTGCCCTGGGGGGTGGGGGAGCCCCAGGCCCTGTTGTTTTGTCATCAGCTGCAGAGACCTTTCCTTCCCCTTGGGGGTTCTGAGTGGTGTTAAACAGGGCTCGGTAGGCGTGGGCCAGGCCCCAGCACATTGCAGTGATTTGTGTCTCCCTAGAATGGCCAGGGTGACAGCATACCTTTTCCAAATATTCTACTAATTTTTCAGGATTCTGCACTTGCTCAGGGGTGAAGTTCCAAAACACGGGAGGTGCCCACCGTCCTAGGCACTTGCCCATGCTATCCCACTTGCCCTGCCACTCATAACTATCCAGCCTTGGGGCAGATCTCTGGATGACATTCTTAAATTGCTTACTAACCTTGGATAAAAACACAACAATATTCCCAAGGAGTACCAAGAGATGTATCTTACTACCCAGGGATGTTCAAGGTACTGACAAGTTATCTTAACAAAGGAGACGACATCATAGAGGAAGGTAGTGAGGGTGCCATTCTCTATTTCCTCCATAAAAAACCTCTCAGAGGAAGAGGTATAATTGCTAATGGTCTCCATGGGGTGGTACCCAAAAAAACAGTAACGGCTTCATTACAAATCCCAAATACCAAATAACCCCCAATGCCAGCATTTTAGTAACAAATCTCCCAGGCAAAACATCACTAATCACTGCAGAGCACAGCAGACTTCAAAACCCAACTCCAATCTTTAACAGGTACAGTAAAAACAAGAGCATGGTGCAGAACAAATTAATATGTTACCAGATATAAATTCCTTAATATGCTCTAGTTAATCTGTTGTTATCTCAACCCTTCGCTGCCCCACGTTGGGCGCCAAAAAGGACTGTCGTGGTTTAACCCCAGCCAGCAAATAAACCCCACGCAGCCGCTCGCTCACGCCCCCACTCCGGTGGGATGGGGGAGAGAATCGGGAGGGCACAAGTAGGAAAACTCCCGGGTTGAGATAAAAACAGTTTAATAATTGAAATAAAACAAAGTAGAACAGTAATAATAACAATGAGAAAAACAACAATAACAGAATATACAAACCAGGCAATGCACGATGCAACTGCTCACCGACCGCTGACCGCGTGTCACGAACGGGGGGCGAGCCCCCACACACCCCTGGTTTTTATACTGAGCATGATGTCACATGGTATAGAATACCCCATTGGCCAGATGGGTCAACCATCCCGGCTATGCTCCCCCCCACCGCCCCAGCTGGCCCTGCATGTGGCAGGGCATGGGAGGCCGAAAAGAGAAACCATACGTCTCCCTGGTGCAAGCACCACCCAGCAACAACCGAAGCATCAATGGGCCATCAACGCTCCTCTCATACCAAACCCAAAACACAGCACACCCCCCAAGCTACTTGGAAGAAAGTTAACTCTGTCCCAGCCGGAACCAGAACACCGTGTGACTCAATAATGAGATTGGAGACCTTGGTGCCCAGTAGAAAACTCTCAGTTCACTGGGATGTTGGCATTGCCTTATCAGAGATTTGTCTTTATAGCTTTCTCATTTTAACTCAGGCTATAAGCATGATAATCATTAACATTTCTCTGCTCAGAATACACTGACAGTCTTGTTTGTGTATTATGTATTTGTGCAAGTCCAAGATGCTAATCAGTAATTTCAGGTCTGTAACCAGGGCTGGTTACTGGTGAGTACAGAGAAGGTGAGCAGAGAAGAAAGGGATTTTTTTTTTCATGTTTATGAAATATGAATTTCAAACAACTCCCTTCAGTTTTTCTCTTTTGTTAATTCATTAAAAAAAGAATGGAAAAGAAAAACCCTTTGTAAACCAGAGAAAGAGGACCTTCTCTCTCTCGCCTTGTTTTTCTTATTGACTCTTACGCCAACAGCTTCACTTCCAGCCTCCATTTCTGTGTTAGACTGGCCAGCAATTTGTGAAATCATGACATAAGACAGCTTGCTCAGAATTTTCTGATAGCCATCATCAGTTGGCTAGAGAGTGGGTGTGACTGTTCACCGAAATCCTGCTCAGATTTTGGCTAACAGCTCATGCTAAGGTCTGATGCATGCTGGGAGCAGCGCCATTAGGTCAAAGCCAGAGCACCAGGTAGGCAGGACAGGTGGCCAGAAAGAGCTAAAGGGCCATTATGCAGCCATGATCACCTGCAGCCATCATCTTTGCATATTGAGTGTTTGGCAGTTTCGTCAGAATCTGCTAGCTCATGGAAATGGCATAGACCAAATTTCCAAGCTGGAGGGTATAAAACATCAGCTTACCCAAAAAGCTTTTGAAGCAGATCTAACAGCAGCCGGACTGCTGAGGCTTTCGTGCTTCCTGGTGTGATACAGGGGACGCCTGCACCGTGACGGAGGAGGAAGGATGAGCACTCTCACTGTCAGCTAGGGAACTGATTTTGCTCATAGGTGCACAAGTTAAGAGTTACGGGTTATAAGTTATGAAACCTCATGACTTGAGTGGTGAATAAGTGAATTCACATGAATTCATGTGACTAGTCTGGGCAAAGGGGATCGAGCCCTTGTTTGTCGTGTTTGTTTGTTATATTTCTTAATGAGCTCATAAAATAAAGTTTAATTTACAGAGTACGTTGTCATGTAAATTTGAGAGATCCAAACAGACCGTGACAGTGGGTTAAAAAGCCAGGCAAGCTGGAGGTCTAAGCCTCAGTCTAAGTGGAGTGAAGGAAGTTGGAGTCCCCCACTCGGGATGGGAGGAGGATTTGCTGCAGGTGCCATAACCAGATGGTGCAGCCCCACTCCCCATCTGGTGAGAGGATCTGCTCTGAACCACTTCATGACAGCTTGTTGACCTGCCACTTGGGGTGCTGGTCTTGTCACCACAGTTAACTGGGGAGATTGGGGGAAAAAGGGAAAATACATGTTTATGCATTGACAAACACCTTTAACTTGGCTTTGAAGTGTAGCTTTGGCTTCAGATATGCCTTGAGAGATGCTGATGTGTAGAGGCATAAATCTAGGTCTAGAGCCACATGATTTCAAATAAAATTAATACAGTGGAGGTAACTTCCAAAACCTTTAGCTTTAGTGCCAAATAAGGCTTCTAATTAAATACAGAATTAGAGAATAGTACAAAAGAGATTCATAGAGGCTGCCGTGCTTAAGCCATGTTCAAAATGGTTTTTTGGGCTTTCTTCCCAAAGACACCCATAGGCCACCCAAGAGGCCTGTGCACCCGAAAGCTGAGACTGCCTGTGCAGGAGAGGGAGGGAGCCTGAGCTGAAAGGTGTTCATTCCCTCTTTTCCTCCATAGGAGTGCTGACAGGGTTGCTTATAAATAGCAGCTGAGTCTTGGGCCAATCTAGAAAAAAGTTAATTAAAAGATAACTAAGTCAGATGTGAATGTGAACTTGATTTCAGAAGTTACTTGGGATATGAGGTATGAAAGTAAAATGAAAAGAGCAGAAGAGCTGTGGTGTTAGGGGCAAAAAGATGCATTTGGCTGTTTTGCTTTCACTGCCTAGGAGGAGGGATCCTCAATAGCTTGTCTTTCCTACTGTATCTGCTACACTTGAAGTGGGTTAAGCCCCGACCCAATCTGTCTGGTGCACTTGGGATGAAGAGTGATGAGTACATAAAATACAAGCTTTGCCCAGTCAGATCAAAGTCCATATAGTTTCATATCTTTTAACAGATGCTAAGGGAAGGATAGGAGAACAAGGCAATACTTCCATGTGAAGCTCCTGCCACCGAGGTATCTGTGGAGGACCTAATGTGACCCAGACTGATCTGTGAGGCACTCAGCTAGGTAGCTCACCTGCCAGACTACATTCAGATATGATCACAGCTCACCCTATGTTCAAAGGGTCCTGTCTCTATGGTCTTTACATGCAATCCAATTAGTCCCAAGTTCTGTAGTTGCTCTAGACCTTTCCTTACTCCACTGCTGTGAATACCATAGTCACTGGGAGCCTCTGCTAGTCCCTTAGCTGTCTGGCCCCTGAAAATTGCCTGTATTTACATGAGCCAAAGCTCCCAGTTTTATAAGGGCCACCTGTTGGACTTCACACACTGCTCTTTCTGGCTTCAATCATGTTTTAATTCATGTAATGAATGTGTTTCAGTGACTGGGTTAATAAGTAATCAGGTAATTAGGGGCTTTCTCACAGTACATTCAAGGGACAGAGTTAAGGTTGTGTGAGCATTTTGCAATTTGGGGTCCTAGGGTTAGAAACATTCTTTTAGCATGACTACGCTATTCATTACTGCTGAGTCCTTTCTCTTATTTACTGTATGAGACACCATGGGGTCCATTGTCTCTAATACTAAGAAAGCTGGAAAAATGAGGTTTCATCGTAATATTTTTCCCTTCCTTTTTCTGAACTGCTTTCCCAAAACTATGCTTGTAAGAATGGAATTTGTTTCTTGTGGGATTCCAATAGCAAGCGGATGCACAGTGAGGAAGGCATGGAAAAAAAAATGCCTCCAGCACAATCATCTTCAGCTGTTCAGTGTTTTGCTCAGTATGGCTTCCACAGCATCTGAAGAGCCAGCAGAAATGAGAAAACCCCTGCACAAGAGCTAATAATCCTACACGAGACTTTTGACTGAACTTGTCTGACTAATGTGCTTTAAAGTAAAACCCCATGCTTACCAAATCCAACTTGGAATAGTTTCTTTGGCCTCCAGTTCCCTGGCATTCAAGCACTGATGCTTAAACATCACACCAAAGAACTCAAGTAATTCTAACTTGCAGCAGTTCCAGGCTTCCAATGACAACGTTGTTTTGCATTGATTATTTTTCTGAAAGACTGTTTCTCTAGGATATATTGAGGCCAAATGCTTCTATGGATTCAATCAGCACAGCATCACTGAACCCAGTGATGCAGAGCTAGTTTACCTCAGCTGATAATCTGGCACATTTGTATTCCTGTCTACTTTTTATGGGATTAAAGCAAATCTAGCTGCTCAAGTTATGGCTGAGTGCCCGTAGTTGCCAAGCCAGTCGACCACATCACTCTAGGTCCTAAGGAACTAATTGGGGTAGCTTCAGAGTTGCTGTGCAGAGTGGTCAAGGGCACAAGGTGAGGGATAAAATACCTGCTAAGTGAGAAAATACAATATAATAGACAGTTCTTCAGTGACTTCGAGTATGAGCTTTTGTCATTAGAAATATATTTGCCTTTTAAAAGCTCCATCTGTAACTTTCTAGTGCAAGATTTGCATCCTATTGGATATGTAACTAGTCTAAAATTCAACTGCACAGAAGTGTTTGGTCAGGGTAACAGGCCTGTCTTGTGAATGACATCATCAGTGGGTACGAGGCCTTTGGATTCAGTTGAAGAAAAAGTCAGTCTTCCACCAAGCATTTTAAAACATTGACCTGGCTGGGTCAATGGTTTTGGTTTGGGTTTTTTTTGTTTTGTTTTTTTTTTGTTTTGTTTTTCCCCCTGAGAGACAAGCTCTGTCAACTCTTGCTCTAACTATTTAAGGAGTTACAGCTCCCAGCTGCTCACTCTGCTCTGGTGCTGGAGGTTATTGCCCCTCTGGAAGAGCCAACGAAACAGAGCACATGCCCACCCATCGGCAGCTCCCCTACAAATTTCACTTACGCCACTGATGAAAGGGGGTTTCCCTGTAGGATGCACAGCAGCAGCACACAGAAAGCTGGTACCATAGCAGTGGCCTAAATTTCTCTGATGCCAAATAATATCAAAGTTATTTAGTGTAGATACTATTGCAGTATCACAGTATCTCCATGGCCAGTCCTGGGCACCTCTGAGGCCAATTTTGTTTCTTTCCTGAGTGGCCCATCTCTGCCCTCCCTAGCCCCCATTCCTCTCCACGGATGACAATAATTTTTGAGAAATTACTACTGTGAAGGATTCAAGTGAAAACACCGTTCCCTGTACCAGACTGAAGAGGAGTGGCTGAAACCAGTGCCAGCGTTTGCCTTTACTGGCTTTGGTCTGATATCTTCCATGAAGTGGAGGAACAGTGCCTTACACCTCCACAACTTCAGAGAGCAGCATCTGGGATGCCTTTCTGAGCTGTTTTCTAACAGCTGTAGGGAAATCCAGTGAACAGTAATAGTGAGGGAGAAATTAGGAGCTGGAAGAAAAAAGACAAGAGAGAGAGAGAGAAAGGGGAAGAGAAAGGGGGAGAGAGAGAAAGCCCTTGTACAGACAGACTAGAGTAAGTAATTTGTAACTATTGTTTTATTTATGCCAATTATTGGTCTCCCTTCTTCTCTTGGGGTATAGCTCATGCACCCACCCCGATTTTTCTCAAGTTTGTCCATCGCTCCCAAGCACTTTAATGATATCTTTTGAAAGCAGCCCTTGAAGGAAGATTGTGATCATCTCCACAGCTGTATGATGGGGTTAAATCAGCAGATACCTCCTCCTTTCTCATAGAGCACCTGCTTGCAGGTGTTACCCTCTGCTTCACCAGAGTGTTTGAAAGGGTTGGAAAAAACAGCAAGATGAGGAGACAGAGACTGGGCACAGGTGTCAGGGCACACTTTGTTGAGTGGGGATAGCACATTGAGCTGAGGTCCTGTGCAAGACCAAGGGGGGCAGCGAGGAGGCAGGTACCAGCGCCAGAAGTACAGGGGTGGAGTGAAAACTGATGAGGTCAAAGCTGAGCCCATGCAAAATGAAATGGAAGGGGAGGAAAGAAGGAGAGGAAGAAAAAAAAAAAAAGATCATGTACTGCTGAAGAGAAAGGGGTGCTGAGACTTCACATAGTCTGAATGTGATCTGAAAAGCTAATAGTTTTCCTTCCTTTTCTGTAACGTTGTCTTTGTGGGGACAGAGCAGCCAATTAAGAATGAGGGTATGAGCATGGAAATTTGCCATCTCTGAGGAGGAACATGATTCAGAGAGCACAAGGTGCTCTGGGGAGGGATAGCTTTTTCCTGAATCCCCTAAGAATTGATAGGCAAGATTGCACTTCCAGGTGGTGGGATCCTGAATAAATGCATTAAATCAAATCTGGTAGCATCTGCCTAGAGGAGAGCAAACGTAGTACATATTTTTTTAGGAAAAAGGAAAGTGGTAATCTGGAAAACTGGTCCTTTTTGTCTGAACTCAGCAGTATGCCAGTTTTGCAACAAATTTCTAAGACAAGAGTAGCTACACATATGGAAGTTAGTGAAAAATAGGATTTGAGTTAACAAAGGTGAAACATGCCAGACTAAAATGATGACTTTCCTTGATAACTATGTTACTAAACAAGGGAAATAAGAGTGATCTATTTTATCTAAACTTCAGTAAAGCATGTCACATGGTATTACATAGGAAATTATCAGTTTATGTGGAGAAGATATGGGAACTAGTGGGAGATCAACAAGACTGCCAAAGGAGTTGCACTGAAAGGGGAAGCTTTTGGCTGGCTGGAGGTTACTGAGAGAGCTTGTCCTGATTTTGGCTGGGATAGAGTTAAATTTCTTCCTAGTGCTGTGTTTTGGATTTAGTATGAGAAGAATGTTGATAACACGCTGATGTTTTCAGTTGTTGCTAAGTACCCTTTAGTCAAGGACTTTTCAGCTTCCCATGCTCTGCCAGGTGCGCAAGAGGCTGGGAGGGAGCATAGCCGGGACAGCTGGCCCAGCTGGCCAACGGGGTATTCCATACCATGTGACGTCACGCTCAGTATATGAATGGTAGGCGTGGTCCAGGAAGTAGCAATCGCTACTTGGTTATCGGTCAGCAGGTGGTGAGCAATTGCATTGTGCATCACTCATTTTGTATATTCTATCATTATTATTATTATTATTATTATTATTATTATTATTATTATTCATTTTTTTTCTGTTCTATTAAACTGTCTTTATCTCAATCCACAAATTTTACTTTTTTTTTTTCCGATTCCCTCCCCCATCCCACTGCGGGGGGGGAGTGAGCGAGCAGCTGTGTGGTGTTTAGCTGCCTGCCGGGTGAAATCACAACAGAGCTCTTCAAGGATTAATCTTGGGCTAAACTTGTTTAAGCATTTCATTAATGACAATAATAATGACTTGGTACGAAGCATGGGAATGTGCTAATGACATTTGTTATCAACACAGAAGAAGGGGATATTCTCAAAATGGTGGTGAGCCAGAATATATGACAAGAAAAACAGCATTTGGGTTTGAAGTAATAGAAATAGGATACCAGTCATTAGTGCAAATTGCAAGATCATGCCTTTACTGCTAAGTAACAGGCATTTTGCGATAAAGTTTAAGCTTGTCAGTTGAAAATAACAGGAATAGAAAAAAGATATGAGCATGATGTAGTAATGGATAAGTCAAGTGTGATTATACTATATGTCAAAAGAGACATTTTTCAGTAAATAAGAAGGGGATGCTAATCTCTTGGATGCCAGTGAGGCCCCTGAAATGAAATGTACAGTTCTGGGCACCTGTGTTTCAGGAAGAAGAATTCAAACAGGAACAGAGGCCAAGAAGGGTTGACTGGGAGCGTATTTAGGGGAATGGAGAACTGATCTTACAAGAGAAAACTGGAATCGCTCAGCTTGTTTAGCCCAGCGAAACAAAGGCTGAGAGATGATCTGCTTGCTGCTCATAAATCAACCACAAGGGCTGGCACATATGAAGGAAAAAAAAAAAGCTTAACAGCATTCTTATCAGAAAGACACAAGTATCTGAAACAGCTAGGAACAAGGCTAGGCTGGGAACTGGAAGAAGTTTCTTCAGTATCAGAGGGGTGGGGTGCTGTGAGCAGCTGGAGCAGGAGAACAGGAGCATACCTGCTTTTGGGGGAAGCTTGCTCAGATCAAGGGAAGGATGACCTGAAGTGCACCCCAAGACAGCCAGGGGTAGTCCTGAGGACCTGGGAGATCTTTTCCTATTTTCCGTACTCCTAAATCTTTTTGTTCCTAGTGGCTGATGCCAACTGCTCACCTCCATACACAGGGAGCATCCCTGGGGAAGAATATTTCTTAGACAGGCTCAATCTCTTTGGTTCTTCCTGTGTGGCCTTGAACTGCTCTCTATTTAGGGCATGTAGTGGAGCACCACTGTAGGGTGTGAGAAGACTTTGTTATGGTAACCCAGGATAGTTCACCTCCCGCATCTGAGTATGTAGAGTCCCAAGCATGTCTTATCTCGTTGTTACGGTAACCTGGGATAGTTCGCTTCCCCTGTGTGGTGGTGCATTCATACCCCCCCCTTTCTTCCCTGGGCCACTTGTTGATCTGGGCCGCTTGTTGATCTCAGAAATTTCCATGAAACCTCGGCCTTGGTGTATTGAAGTCTGGCAGTTGAGCACTCCTTGACTGTATCAGAAACTCTGCATAGCTGAGGCTGGGAACATACTCCTACTGTCTGGCCCAGGTGTCCAGTAGAACAACACTGAAACCTTGAGAATTTTTTAGTAATTACCACCTGGGACTGTGGCCAGGATGGAAATTTACAGATGACTAAAGCCAACCATCTTGCGAACCTATAAACGGTGGTCCTAAGTGAGGCCCTTTGAGCTCTCCTGGACCGCAGTGGCTGCACCCAGCATCTCCCTCTGAGTGGGATGCCTCTCAGAGCTTGCGATCTTTCAGGCCTGCGATATTCGGAGGACCGCTGAGTCCTGGGTGAGTCCCTTTCAAAGCTCAACCCTTTTGCCCATTGAGAGGGAATGCCTAGACATTCAATGTGAATATTTCTTCACTGAAATCGAGGGGAATTTTTAACAGGTACCTTCTGTATATTTTTTTATATATATATGTTTCTCTGTGTGTGTGAACTAATAGTAAGCATAATCTGTAATTAAGTTGTGATTGTAATAGACTTACTAACTCACTTTGCAAATATTGAATTAGTTAATGATTAAGTGTTACTAAAGTTTGTAAATGATTAGTTGATAACTAAGTGTTGCTAAATTGTGAATGAAACCTAGACTGCTGCCAAACACATATAGTCCCTGAAATATAAACCCTTAGATGATTTTCCTTTATATGTTTCATCCATGTAATAAGTAATAGAGTGAACCTTGCCATCGAATTCTGTTAGGTCGCACCTTTATAAATCTCTATTAAAATCACTTTCTGCTAATATCTTTGATGGTGATTCTTTAAGTGGCCTCTAAACCACTCATTCGCGACAAGTACTAGACAATTGGGAAGAGCAAGAGGAGGAACAGAGAGAGAAAAATTGCATGAGAGAGCCTGAGACATGTCTGAGGCAGGCTTTAAAAACAAAAAGGACAAATTTGAGTTTAATAGGGAACCAGGGAGGCTGTCTGAGGAGAACACAAACGTTGATCCCTGACACTTGTGAAGGAGAGAGTCCTGTGCATCCAGGAGAGGCCACACACAAGAGAATTCAACAGTCAAGCTTAGAGGAGTTGAGACATTTCCAAGGTAGAAGCCCAGGCTGTGGAGTACAAGGGTGAGGTCCACAGCCACTGAGAAATAGAGCCAGAGGATACAGAAGGAGAAGTAGGATTAAGAATAAGGAAATATGCCGGTACAGCAGTCAGAAGGAAGTAAACCACAGGTGGGAGCTGAGAGATGGGAAAGAGAAAAGCTGCTCAAAATTTCAAAGTCCAACTGGAAAGCTGGCAAGTTTTGTGTGGTTTCAGATTGAAAGCATGTAAAACCACTTGCACAGGAACATGTATCTTCCTAGTGTTGCAGAAAGCTTTTCAACCCTGAACTGAGTTTCAGGTTTGTGATCAAACCACAGACCAAGAAAACAGTTCTGAGAGTAGGGGTGGGAAGCTAGGTTTCATTGAGAAAGTTTCTTCTTCCAGTAAATGATGTAAGGGAGTGGAAAATTACTCTGTGCTTGTCTCTGAGCATTTTTCTGGGTAGGATTCCCTTTAATCCAATCCCTTTTTAATGAAAGCTTCCCCTTGCTTCTCTCCCCTCCAGTTATGAAACACTTATACTCTGCACATTGTCCTGGTTTCGGCTGGGATAGAGTTAATTTTCTTCCTAGTAGCTGGTATAGTGCTGTGTTTTGGATTTAGCATGAGAAGAATGTTGATAACACACTGATGTTTTAGTTGTTGCTAAGTAGTGCTTACTATAGTCAAGGACTTTTCAGCTTCCCATGCTCTGCCAGGTGCACAAGAAGCTGGGAGGGGGCACAGCCAGGACAGCTAACCCAAACTGGCCAAAGGGATATTCCATACCATATGACGTCATGCTCAGTATATAAGCTGGGGGAAGAAGAAGGAAGGGGGGACGTTCGGAGTGATGGCGTTTGTCTTCCCAAGTAACCGTTATGCATGATGGAGCCCTGCTTTCCTGGAGATGGCTGAACACCTGCCTGCCGATGGGAAGTAGTGAATGAATTCCTTGTTTTGCTTTGCTTGTGTGCATGGCTTTTGCTTTCCCTATTAAACTGTCTTTATCTCAACCCACGAGTTTTCTCACTTTTACCCTTCCAATTCTCTCCCCCATCCCATTGTGGGGGGAGTGAGCGAGCGGCTGTGTGGGGCTTAGTTGCTGTCTGGGGTTAAACCATGACAACATATTCCCCCCCGCGAGCTGGGGAGCTCAGGTGACCACTCAGATTGCTTTAGTTTTTGTGCAAATCATGAGTGCAGGTTGCATTTTACTCCTCCTTGGCTCTCTCAGATTGAGCCACCAGCACCTAGTTTCTCTGGCCAGCCTCTTTTGCACAGTGAGGGGGATCTTTAGAGGATCTGAAGAAAGCAAGGGGGGGAAAGAGAACGATGATTAGAGACTTCTGAAAGGGGCAGTGAGGAATTAGGGACTATACTCTGAAAATTTGTGTGACACTCCTTAATGGTCCCTGCCTCATTTTCCACTTGGCTGCTTTATGATTGAACTGTAAACTAAAAATGACATGGGCTCATTAATTTGGCAGCAACTGGCAAGATGTGGTCATTTAGCATACCCACAAGGCTATTGTTTAAGGCTGGGACATGTCAAAGGGCAAGCTAAATATGGCCAAACCTCTGAAAGGCTGAGTCTAGGAGTCCTAGAGCCTAAATCTTCTCCCTAACCTCTGCTTGTCTTCAGTAGTGTGATCAGCTTGGGTTTTCTGGGGAAGGCTTTACATAAAGCTGTCAAATTACTAGCAATATTATGTCAGTTTGATTTTTTTTTAAAGCAGGCTCAATTATATCATCCTCCCTTCACATCTGACAAGCAGTGCAAAAAGTGTTTGCAATAGTGGCTTCAAGGGAATGGGAATGCTTTGGTTGCGGGGAGCTGCTACAAGGAACAATCCAGAATATGAAAGGAATCTAAGCCCAAATGCTTTAAAATGTCAAATGCCACAGAATCACTGAAAAACCCTTAAGGACATTGGTCTGACTGCATTTATTTGGTTTAGAGAATAGATAGTTAATCCTTACACTGTCAAGGAATTAAAGTGCATGACAATTGGGCAGATCTCATGTGCAAAGGCTGAAGGAGCTCTTTCTGAGTTCAGTATTAAAAAGCCACATCACAAACTGCAGCCTGAGTATTTGTACATGTCTCTTCTTCAGACAAAAGAAGATGATGAGAACGAAAACAAATGCAAGTAAAAAAGTAGCCTCTCCCCTTTCTTTCTCTCATTCCTCTGCACTACTGCCTTTCAGGTGTAGTGGAAGAGATTTTCTTTGTGTCTTTGGTGTGATGGTTTGCTCCTGCTTTCCTTTGGGCTGACCCTGATAGAAAAGGATGACATCCCAGCCCACACTATCCCTAGCCAAAAGCTGCCATTTATTCAGGGGACTTGGAAGGAAGTCTTTACCCAGTTGGTCCATCCCTGCTTGGGGCATCTATATCTCAAAATAATACCTCTATTTATGCACGTGGTCCTGTCATGACCTTGTCTACTAGGATAGATTAACTAAATTTCTCCAATGTTTTCTTTGCTTCCTGATGGCCACTATTGACATTGCTGTGTGATGAAGACTTCTGAAGGAGCTAAACATGCATCAGTGCAGGACACTTGGCATGCCTGAACTTTGGGGTGGCTTGCTATTCTGAGAGCTTTCAAATGTGATTTCTTCCCTTTTAAAACAAAGTCATACTAAAGCAGAAGGGACAAAAGACTTAGACTGGCATTTCCTCCTTGGTAAGCAGTCATTTAATGAATTTCACAGAAGGCAAATCACAGTTTTTGGGTGTTGAAATTTAAGTTTGCTTTGTAAGCAAAAAAAAAGGAAAACAGTTTGAAATTTAAATGTTGCAGATGGCTTTGCAGTGAAAAAAATATCTCAGCCTGGCTTCTCATTATGGCATTTAAACTTAAATATAGAATAAAACAACCCTTTTTTTTGGTCAACTTCATATTCAGCTAAGAGTAGCAAGCAAATGTTTTTCCATCCTGATTGTTTAAGTCATGTTGAGAAAAAGCTCTTACTCATTTACTTAAACTAGGATTGATGGGGGAAGGGGATACCAACAGGAGAGCTGAAGGTAAGCCAAGGGTTGGCATGGCATCGCCTGAGGGTGGCAATGCTAATGGGAACATTTACACTGCTCCTGGGAGCACGGAGGGCTCAGGAGCGTATCCGAAATACTTGTACACCAACACATGCAGTATGAGAAACAAACAGGATGAACTGGAAGCATCGGTCAGTTCCCAGAGCTATGATGTCATTGGTATTAGTGAGACTTGGTAGAATGAGTTCCATGACTGGAGTGCTGGGATGGAGGGCTACAGGCTGTTCAGGAGGGATAGGTAGGGCAGGCGAGGTGGAGGTGTCGCAGTGTATGTAAGGGAGAGTTTTGACTGTACAGACCTTACAGTTAGGAATGATGTGGTTGAGAGCCTCTGGGTGAGGATTAGGGGGATGGAAAACAAAGCAGATGTTGTAGTGGGTGTCTACTACCAATCACCTAGCCAGGATGTTAGCACTGATGAGTTATTCGATAGGCAATTAGGAGAAATCTCTGGATCGGTAGCCCTTGTCCTTATGGGAGATTTCAACTTCCCAGACATCAACTGGGAATATCATACTGCTGTGACGAGCAGGTCTTGGAAATTCTTGAAGTTTGTAGGAGAGAACTTCTTGTCAGTGAGCCAAGTACTCAAGTACTCAGTGAGCCAACTAGGGAAGGTGCCCTCCTAGACTTGTTATTACTGAATAGAGGACTCGTGGGAGATGTGACGGTAGGTGGCTGTCTTGGCCACAGTGATCACAAAATGGTTGAGTTTAAAATTTTTGGTGTAATGAGAAAAAAGGTCAGCAGAGTTGCTACCCTGGACTTCAGGAGAGCAGACTTTAAGCTACTCAGGGAGCTAGTTAGCAGTGTCCCCTGGGAATCTGCTTTTGAGGGCTTAGGAGTCCACGAGTGCTGGTCAGTCTTTAAGAACCACCTTAAGGTCACCCGCCTAGTGGATGAAGGGAAGGCAGTGGATGGAGTTTTTCTGGATTTTAGTAAGGCTTTTGATACTGTCCCTCACAGCATCCTTCTGGACAAGTTGTCCAACTGTGGGATGAGCAGGTACATGGTGCGCTGGGTGAAGAACTGGCTGAAGGGCAGGGCTCAAAGGGTTGTAGTGAATGGGGCTACATCTGGCTGGCGACCGGTGACCAGCAGTGTTCCTCAGGGCTCAATTCTAGGGCCAATCCTGTTCAATATATTTATCAGTGATCTGGATGCAGGAGCTGAATGCACCATTAGCAAGTTTGCTGATGATACCAAACTGGGAGGTGCTGTTGACTCTCTGGAGGGACAAGAGGCCTTGCAGAGGGATCTAGATAGATTGGAGCATTGGGCAATGATTAATGGGATGAGATTTAACAAGTCCAAATGCCGGATTCTGCACCTGGGACGGAATAACGCTGGGCACAAGTATAGATTGGGAGAGGAGTGGCTGGAGAGCAGCCCTGCAGAAAGGGATCTGGGGGTGCTGGTCGACAGCAGGCTCAGTAGGAGTCAGCAGTGTGCCCTGGCAGCCAAGAGGGCAAACCGCATCCTGGGGTGCATCAAACACAGCATAACCAGCCGGTCAAAAGAGGTGATGATCCCGCTGTATTCAGTGCTGGTGCGGCCTCACCTTGAGTACTGTGTGCAGTTCTGGGCCCCACGATTTAAGAAGGATGTGAAGGTCCTTGAATGCGTCCAGAGGAGGGCAACAGAGCTGGTGGAAGGGCTGGAAGGAACGTCCTATGAGGAGTGGCTGAGGAATTTGGGTTTGTCCTGGTTTCGGCTGAGATAGAGTTAAATTTCTTCCTAGTGCTGTGTTTTGGATTTAGTATGAGAAGAATGTTGATAACACACTGATGTTTTCAGTTGTTGCTAAGTACCCCGCTAGTCAAGGACAGCTTCCATGCTCTACCAAGCGCAGGCAGGAGGGAGCATAGCCGGGACAACTGGCCCAGCTGGCCAACAGGGTATTCCATACCATGTAACGTCATGCTCAGTATATGAATGGTAGGCATGATCCAGGAAGTACCGATCGCTACTTGGTTATTGGTCAGCGCGGGTGGTGAGCAATTGCATTGTGCATCACTCATTTTGTATATTCTATCATTATCGTTGTTATTATTATTATTATTATTATTTTCCCTTCCTTTTCTGTTCTATTAAACTGTCTTTATCTCAACCCACGAGTTTTTCTCACTCTTACCCTTCCGATTCTCTCCCTGTCCCACTGGGTGTTGGGGGGAGTGAGCGAGCAGCTGTGTGTTGTTTAGCTGCCTGCTGGGTTAAACCACGACAGGTGTGTCTAGTTTGGAGGCTGAGGGGGCGACCTCATTGCTCTCTACAGCTTCCTGAGGAGGGGAAGTGAAGGGGGAGGTGCTGAGCTCTTCTCCCTGGGATCCAGTGACAGGACGCGTGGGAATGGTTCAAAGCTGCATCAGGGGAGGTTTAAACTGGACATTAGGAAGCATTTCTTTACCAAGAGGGTGGTCAAACACTGGAACAGGCTTCCTAGAGAGTTGGTCGATGCCCCAAGCCTGTCAGTGTTTAAGAGGCATTTGGACAATGCCCTTAACAACATGCTTTAACTTTTGGTCAGCCCTGAAGTAGTCAGGCAGTTGGACTAGATGATCGTTGTAGGTCCCTTCCAACTGAACTATTCTATTCTATTCTATTCTATTCTATTCTATTCTATTCTATTCTAAAGTACTGTATAACTCAAAATCTCTTTTTTCCCGCTTCTGTGTTTTCAGTGATATTTCTCAATTTTTTGGATGTTATTTGACTCTGGTGGTAAAGCTTTCTGGCTAACTGCTGTGCTGTTGGTTTCAGAATTGGAAGTTAGGCTGTGCAGGGATGTAATTCAGGATGTCCCTCACACCCCTCTGCCTACTCTCTGACCCCAGCTTTCAGCTGTAGGTACTGGCATGTTGGCTGAGGGTATTGAACTGCTGGCACACAAGGGCTGAGATAGGCTTACTTGATTTCAAGGTGCCAGAGACCACATTAAAGACAGAAAAGAGTGAAACCACTGTGGAAAATGGGAATGAAGACAGCACCATGTCACCTGAAGACAGGGACATTCCTCCACAAGCTTTGGATGCATTTTCAGATATAAAAATGAGTCTTTCCAACTTTCTTTGAAAGACAGAAAAAAAGGAGCCACACAAATTTGTAAAAAATATTCCAAATGATGAATAATGTATGGCTTGGTGTGAACACTTTCTGCACGAAAACTGGCAGCCTGTCTTGTATGTACAATTACTTTAAACATCTCAGTATCTTGAGAGGTGCTTGAAATTTGTGTCAGTTCGCTAAATAAGGGTGACATATTGAACCCCCAGACCGTGTGCCACTCGATGTAACAGAATTTTGGTGTTCCTGAGCAAAGATTTCGTAGTCACGCATCAGCTGCTCATGGAACAGCGCCTATCTGGCAAAACCCTCAAATGACACCCTGGTGATCAGCCTGAGTAAAGTTCAAAGTTTAGATGAGCACAGAGAACAAACAGAGCTCTCAGATCTTAGATACCTCTGCAAGACTGTGTGGGAGACACTTGAAGAGCTGAGCAACTGCTGGGCAAAGTCTAAGGCACACTGTCTGTCCCCTTGTGCAAGACATCCCTTTTAAAGATATCTTGTCCCCTGGGAGAAAAATCTTGCCCTCTTCTTTTTCAGTCTCCCAGACATTTGAAGTCCCACGGACACTTTGCTTGCTTGCTTTTCTTTCTTTCTTTCTTTCTTTTCTTTCTTTCAAAATGAACATCCCATTCAGATTTACCTGGAAGGTAATGGGGCTTTCACCCCCTTCTCACTTTCCTTCCCTTAGTCTAGCTCCCTGATTCAGACCAGGGCTGCATATTTTTTTTTTTTTGTATTTTTGGCTTCAGGAAGAGAGAGATAGGGCACTGCACCCCTCCTTGTCTCTGAGGTGCATCTGACCTTCCTCCATGCTCCATGTTGGAGTGAAGACTCTGTGTAGCTTTTCCTGTGCCTCGGTGATTTCAGTAAGATTCATTTGTTAATTATTGATTTCTTCTCTGAGTCTTTGAGCAGAACAGGGTTACCTCCAACCTAAACCAGAAATTTAACACCATGGCACCTCTAGTTCTTTTGGCGGAGGAGCTGTCTTGATATTGGCACTCATGCACTCTGAAATGCCTGACACTTGCAAGTCCAAAGAAATGTATTCTGACCTATATTATCACCTGGTGATAGTTCACCAGGTGGATTATCAATGAACAAACCCCATGGTATTTCTCCACAGAAAAGCAATAGAGGATATGGCACAGAAATTGCAAAGCAGTTTTACCATCAACATGTTGATCTAAAAAATTTAATTATCTACAAAAAGCTTGTGGAAAATGCCTAAAAAACTGATTATGAAGCAAAAGAAAAAATATAGAGTTGGTAAGGACCTAGGTGTTTTTTTATGTGGCTGTTATATTAATAAAAAACTGTCAAAACTCAAGTCTGTCAATAAATATTTCTCTTCTCAGAAGCTTTGAGTCTTATGCAATTAATTTTATTACTAGTTTTAAATCATCTGATTTTCTCCATGTGTAGTCGGCTAGTAACTATTTTATCAGGAGCAGACAGTAAATAAATGTCTGAACATGCTCTCTCACTCGCTATTCTACCAAGTAAGGCCCCATGCAGCAGGATCCTAGATCACTTTCCAGAGATGCAAATCTCTCTCCCAGTAACATAGCAATCCCTAATGGAGTTATTCCAGATTTATATCAGCACAATGACAATGGAATAAAGCCTGAAAACCATAAGCAACATGATGTCAGGCAGTCATCTCCCTAGCTTTTGGACTGTTGTCTTGAGGACTCCTTTCAGCACAGGGTGATGAGCATTGCAATGAATTTTACAGGGTCTCCAGGCAGATGATCAGACTTGCTGATATCAGTCTTGAGTATATCTATTGATCTGTCAGTCTAACCATCTATATCTAATCTTTGTCAGATAAAATAATTATTTGATTTTGATTCTGAGTTCTTTGTAGAAAGGGCATATTAAAAAATTCAGCACTTTAGTACGTGCTTAAGGAGACAACTCCATCTAGACTCCCAGGACACATTAACAACAGTTGCAGTATATGCAAACATGCTCTCCTCACAGGAAGACAAGAATATTATTCCTTTGAGATGATTTCTGTCTTGTTGAGGTTTGACTTGTATCTATGTATCAAATTGATGCAAGACAACATGATTTGCTTGAGACCTTCCCTTTGCTTTTGTGACCATCTATGTCAGTGAATTTGGCTGGAGGCAGGGTTTCTATCTCTGCATTTGGCTTCTCTACCCAGCCTTATATAGTGTTGTGGTTTAACCCGGCAGGCAGCTAAACAACACACAGCCGCTCGCTCACTCCCCCCCCGCAGTGGGATGGGGGGGAGAATCGGGAGGGAAAAAAGTAAAATTTGTGGATTGAGATAAAGACAGTTTAATAGAACAGAAAAATAATAATAATTATTATTATTAATAATAATAATAGAATATACAAAGTGAGTGATGCACAATGCAATTGCTCACCACCCGCGCTGACCAATAAACAAGTAGCGATCGCTACTTCCTGGAACACGCCTACCATTCATATACTGAGCATGACGTTACATGGTATGGAATACCCTGTTGGCCAGCTGGGACAGTTGTCCCGGCTATGCTCCCTCCCAGCCTCTGAAGAGTCCTTGACTAGCAGGGTACTTAGCAACAACTGAAAACATCAGTGTGTTATCAACATTCTTCTCATACTAAATCCAAAACACAGCACTAGGAAGAAATTTAACTCTATCCCAGCCAAAACCAGGACATATAGTAATGCTCTCATCTGGCACACATTTCTACAGTGTGTCTTGTTATGGCTTTTTAATAAAGAACAAGTTTCCTGGCATTTTCTTTGCTGTCTTTGGGGTAGGAACAATGGACTGATCCTGAGTTTTCTCCCATCATTTTTTTGCCCATGGAAGGCTACTTCAGTTGGGTTGATATCTGGCTTTCACTAGAGTATGTCAACTGAGACTACAGTCCAAATCCTTTCATTTCCATACACACTTATGATGCTTTTTAGATTTTTTTTTTTTTTTTTTTAGTATTCGGCCGTTTTATAAGTAAGGCCACTGAGTTAATGAATAAGCTAATCTGAAAGAACAGTACTGGTTTAAATAAAGTGAGAATGAATAGCAAATGACACGCCCATTTTTTCAGGTTTTCTACAGTAATGAACTTTAGGATTGGCTACTAGAGCAATGATCCTTGATTGCATAAAGTGTGTCAGTGTTATTCATAGAAAGACAATCAGTGTATTTGCAGCTGAAGTTGTGTCTCATTAAATATTATTTGATGGATAGTACAGAAAAGTAGGAGAAACATCAGAAGCATCATTTTCATTAACTGGGAACAGAAGCATTAACATGATCCCCTTTCATAATTCCTTTGAAAATATGTATCTAACCAATATCCATTACTGAAACATTTCCTCTAGGTATATTCCACTCTTCTTGATGTGTTTTGGGACTCTACCAGCATCCACTATTATTTCACCATCCTACTTTTCCTCTCTTTCACACAGTCTATGCACTGGACTGCCTTTTCTTTTGGATGAAGCAAGATGGACAGCCTGTATTTGAAGCCCGTCAGTTCTGCTCTCTGGATTTGCCAGTGGAAGTTTGCCAGTGGATCGTGACACCAGGCCCTTCCTCTACCTGACCTGGGACTCACTCTTGCCAGCAGAGTGCTGTTATTGACACAGATGTGGACACTGTCTCCTTCCTCTCTGGCCATGCTGTCTGCCTTCCAGCCCAGAAGAAAGCTCCAATGCAAGGAATGGCCGAGCAACTCCAGTGCAGTCTGTAGGAAAGTATTGGGTGCATGACAGGGTGTGAGTGTGGACTGTCCCAGGCTGAGGAGGGTGTGCAGCCCATCTCTCTTCTTTCTCAGGAGGGTTCACCAACCATCAGCTATCATAGGAAAGGTGGGTGTCAACTCTCCCTTTTAGGCAGATTCAGGCCAGTCAAGGTGGAGGTCCCTAGCCACCATGAGAGCAGAGCTTATGGGATCTGTGCTACACTGCTGCTGCATACGTAGGCACCTATAGCTCCTTAAGAGCCCAAGCAGTTGGATGTGCTTTTGGGGCTAGCTCACTTTCTATTTAGTACCTAAATTCTACCTAAACTACCCTTTCAGGGCTCATTGTGATTTCCAAGTTTGTCCCATGGTCTCAGGCTGTGGCGTCTGATAGATACATGCACAGCCTTTATCATAACAGAGCAGCCCTACCATCTCTCTCTCTCTCTCTCTCTCTCTCTCTCTCTCTCTCTCTCTCTCTCTCTCTCTCTCTCTCTCTCTCCCTCCCCCCCTTGCCTCTCTCACTCTCTCCGTTGCACCTCTCTCTCTCACCCAATTCGTCTCCCTTATATCTTCCTTCTGGCAACAATCACATGTCTTCTCGCAATTCCCTTCACCTGTTTCGGCTCTTGAATCAGCTGGTGCTCATTAGGCCACCTCTTAATTCTTCTCCACATCAGGCTAGCATTTACTGAGAGAGATATCCCACTGTAACTCGGTGACTTGTTTTAACCACCTATCTGGCTGTCCTTGTTTTGGCTGGGATGGAGTTAAATTTCTTCCTAGTGCTGTGTTTTGGATTTAGTATGAGAAGAATGTTGATAACACACTGATGTTTTCAGTTGTTGCTAAGTTCCCTGCTAGTCAAGGACATCCAGCTTCCATGCTCTGGAAGAGGCTGGGAGGGAGCATAGCTGGGACAGCTGGCCCAGCTGGCCAATGGGGTATTCCACACTATGTGACGTCATGCTCAGTATATGAATGGTAGGCGTGTTCTAGGAAGTAGCGATCGCTACTTGGTTATTGGTCAGTGCGGGTGGTGAGCAATTGCATTGTGCATCACTCATTTTGTATATTCTATCATTATCATTATTATTATTTGTCCTGGTTCCGGCTGGGACAGAGTTAACTTTCTTCCCAGTAGCTTGGGGTGTGTGCTGTGTTTTGGGTTTGGTATGAGAGGAGCGTTGATGGCCCATTGATGCTTTGGCTGTTGCTGGGTGGTGCTTGCATGGGGGCGGGGGGTGGGGAGCACAGCTGGGGTGGTGGACCCAGCTGGCCAATGGGGTATTCTATACCATGTGACATCATGCTCAGTACAGGATGGCTGGAAACATATCCTGTGCCCCATGCCACCGCCCGGAACACCATCCTGGGCCTTGAAAAGCAAGTCCTGTGGCGACATGGCACCCCAGAAAGAATTGAGTCAGACAACGGGACTCATTTCCGAAACACCCTCATAGACACCTGGGCCAAAGAGCACGGCATTGAGTGGATCTATCACATCTCCTATCATGCATCAGCCTCCGGGAAAATCGAACGATACAACGGACTGCTAAAGACTACGCTGAGAGCAATGGGTGGTGGGACATTCAAGTATTGGGATACACATTTAGCAAAAGCCACCTGGTTAGTCAACACTAGGGGATTGAGCTGGCCCTGCCCAATCAAAACTCTTACGTACTGTAGATGGGGATAAAGTCCCTGTCGTGCACATAAGAAATATGCTGGGGAAGACAGTCTGGGTTACTCCTGCCTCTGGCAAGGGAAAACCCATCCGTGGGATTGCTTTTGCTCAAGGACCTGGGTGCATTTGGTGGGTGATGCGAAAGGATGGGGAAGTCCGGTGTGTACCTCAAGGGGTTTTAATTGTGAGAGAAAATAGCCAATGAACTGAATTGTATGATGTTAGTTACTATATAATACTGTATGTCATCACTTCTCTGGTTACTATATGCCATATTAACAGTATCACAGTAAGAATCACCCAGATTAATGTAGAATGAACTCCGATGAAACCGAGCAAAGTGCAATGATGATAGAACCAGACGAGCGCCCAGAACTGGCTTCAGGATGCAACAGCCCAACACCACACACCATCTCTCCTGCCCTGCAAGACTGTTATGACAGGTGGAGCCCAAAGTCATGGACTAAATGAACTCAAGGGACATTTTAGAGGGATGGCCCATGGACTAAGGGAATGATATCTCTGTGTGTGTATATATCAAAAGGCAGGGAAAAGTAGTGGTGACTAATTGGAATGTATGGGAAAATGTGAGACCTGGGCATGATGTAGATGGTATAGAATAAGGGGTGGATATTGTCCTGGTTCCAGCTGGGACAGAGTTAACTTTCTTCCCAGTAGCTTGGGGGTGTGTGTGCTGTGTTTTGGGTTTGGTATGAAAGGAGCGTTGATGGCCCATTGATGCTTTGGCTGTTGCTGGGTGGTGCTTGCATGGGGGCGGGGGGGTGGGGAGCGCAGCCAGGGTGGTGGACCCAGCTGGCCAATGGGGTATTCTATACCATGTGACATCATGCTCAGTATAAAAACCAGGTGTGTGGGGGGGCTCGCCCCCCGTTCATGACACGCGGTCGGTGGTCGGTGAGCAGTTGCATTGTGCATCACCTGCTTTGTATATTCTGTTATTGTTGTTGTTGTTCTCATTGTTATTATTACTGTTCTACTTTGTTTTATTTCAATTATTAAACTGTTTTTATCTCAACCCGGGAGCTTTCCTACTTGTGCCCTCCCGATTCTCTCCCCCATCCCACCGGAGGAGGGGGGTGAGCGAGCGGCTGCGTGGGGTTTATTTGCTGGCTGGGGTTAAACCACGACATCATCATTATCATTATTATTTTCCCTTCCTTTTCTGTTCTATTAAACTGTCTTTATCTCAACCCACGAGTTTTTCTTACTCTTACCCTTCCGATTCTCTCCCCGTCCCACTGGGTGTGGTGGGGAGTGAGCGAGTGGCTTCGTGGTGTTTGGCTGCCTGCTGGGTTAAACCACGACACTGGCCCTTCCATATAAATGCTGGAATTGCTCTACAAACACCCAGGAACTCCACAATGCATTTGCTAGAAGACACTCATAGAAGATTGTCCCTCAAGGAAGGTTTTGCTATATTCAGCAGAGTGATATCCTTACTGAGTGCCAGAGTTCTCAGAACCAGCTTTGTTGCTAGGGAAAATTAGATATTCAAAACCAGTTTTACTTAAAGACGTGTATTTGGAATTTTGAAGAACAAAGCTGCAGAAAGGTAAAACATGAAATGCACTATAACAGTAGGGATCCTTCTTGGCTGCTCCAGTGTCTCAGTGACACTGTGTGGATGGCTAATTCACCTCTGTCACTAGACCAGAGCCAACATGTGTTCCTGTTGTTAAAGGTGGCTACCAGACCAACTGTTCTTCATTGCCATGTCCCTTCTTGGTCTAGGTGGAATGACCCAGCTTTGTGCTTACCTTCATCAGAATTTTTTTTCTTGTCATGACTGTACACTAGAACATCACACGGGACTGCACAGAGTTAGGTCATTTCCTCCTCTTTCCTCACTGAAGTCTCTTGATTAATATTTCAGATGTATATCTCAATGGGGACATCCCTGGCTGTGCTCCTTAAAACATAGTAGTATAATGTTGTAAATTATGCATAATGAGAAATATTAATTGTATAAGTACCTTCTAAAGACTGATAATATTCAGCTTGCTCCAAGCTTTGTGTAAAGTCTGCATGTGTCCTGGAAGACAAAAGAGAGTTTTGAGGACGTGCTTGCCAAGACTGCACATTTCCCTCCTTCCCCTCCTGCACATACCCACATATGCATATACACACTTCATTAGATTAAGAGAAGCCCTGGGGGATGTCACAGCTGCCTACATCCTTTTCTTGTATCTAGCCTTCAGACCTAAATATGATAATACTTTGCGCAAGCCCTGCCATACCTAAGACCTCTCAAGAGAGCCTCAGACAAAAGATTGTGTTTTCTCCAGTACAAATCATTGCTGAAGACACGAGTTACATGGCAAGAGCATGAAGTCAGAATCAGGCCCAAACTTTCAAAGTTTGCTCTGAATTTCCTGGCTTTTGTGGTTAGAATCCAGATCCTTAACATTATTTTAACATAGGTTTTGCATTTATATTTATAAACACAGAGTACTGCTGCCTATTTGAGTTTAGAATAGATTGTGGTATAAGCATATTTCCTCTTTACACATTATAATCAGTGCACAATGGCCTGCTTTATGTAAAACATATCACAGTCTTTGCTTCTCTGCGTGTGCTCACATGCACATATAGCTTAAATTAACTATCTTAATATTCTCATGATGTGTTCAAAGAGGAGATCTGTGAATGAGGTAGGGAAAGACGGTCTTGCAGTTCCTATTTTGGAGTTTGAGATTAAACACTATTTAGAGAAACATTTAATGATGATTCATTTTAACAGACTTTTGGTTGATGACTTATTTATAATTTCATCAACCAAACACTTCCCTTGACAGAGTATGTATGTTTTGACTCACTGTTGCTCCTGACAGCTCTATAGAACAATCCATAGGAAATGTGTCCTTTGGAAAATTAGCCAAACATCGTTCCAATGCAATGACTCTGTAGGCAATAAGATGAAAATGATTAGTTACAGTTCATTGAATATTGCCCCAAACCTATTCAAAACTATTGCTTGGCATAATCCCTGGGAAGGTGCTTTGGCTTCTTTCACAGCATCGCAGAAAAGCAGTTGAAATCAAAGTCTGAATTTTGTTTAAAGGGTGAATCAATAAAAAATTGGGGGCTGAATTTTGCAAGTGTTGTCTGCAAGATATTTTGCTTAACTTGGAGCACGTGAATTGACTTTTTTGGGATTAATCACATGTTCATGTTTTTGTAGTAAGATTTTTTGGTTGATGGCCTTGAACAGTAGCTTTACTTTTAGTGCAAATGCACAAACAGCAGCAGTAACAACAACAACAAAAACATCTAATTCCCATATAGCATTTTCATTTGTAGATCTCACAGCATTTGGCAAGGGAAGTCTGTATCATTATATCCATCTTGAGAAGAGAAAATGGAGACAGTAAGTTTCCAAGACACTATGAGGTGTCTTGTCCAAGAGCACCCTTCTGACTGGAGACAGAGAATTGAGATCCTTTTAATTTCAGTCTGTATTGAGTTTGCGTGGCAAGGTTTTGGTAAGCGGGTGGACTGCAGGGGTGGCTTATGTGAGAAGCTGCTAGAAGCTTCCCCTATGTCTGATAGAGCCAACGCCAGCCGGCTCCAAGACGGACCCGCCGCTGGCCAAAGCTGAGCCCATCAGCAACGGTGGTAGCGCCTCTGGGATAACATATTTAAGAAGCGGGGGGGAAACTGCTGTGCAACAGCAGCTGGGAGAGAGGAGTGAGAATATGTGAGAGAAACAACTCTGCAGACACCAAGGTCAGTGAAGGAGGAGGGGGAGGAGGTCCTCCAGGTGCTGGAGCAGAGATTCCTTTGCAGCCCCTGGTGAAGACCATGGTGAGGCAGGCTGTCCCCCTGCAGCCCATGGAGGTCCACGGTGGAGCAGATATCCACCTGCAGCCCGTGGAGGACCCTGCACCGGAGCAGGTGGATGTGCCCTGAAGGAAGCTGTGACCCCGTGGAGAGCCCATGCTGGAGCAGGCTCCTGGCAGGAGCTGTGACCCCATGGAGAGAGGAGCCCACACTGGAGCAGGTTTGCTGGCAGGACTTGTGACCCTGTGGGGGACCCACGCTGGAGCAGTCCCTTCCTGAAGGACTGCACCCCGTGGAAAGGACATGTGGAAAGGACCCACGCTGGAGCAGGTTGTGAAGAACTGCAGCCCGTGGGAAGGACCCACATTGGAGAAGTTCATGGAGAACTGTCTCCCGTGGGAGGGGCCCCATGCTGGAGCAGGGGAAGAGTGTGAGGAGGAAGGAGCAGCAGAGACAACGTGTGATGAACTGACCGCAACCCCCATTCCCCGTCCCCCTGTGCCACTCAGGGGCAGGTGGTAGAGAAATTGAGAGTGAAGTTGAGCCCGGGAAGAAGGGAGGGGTGGGGGGAAGGTTTTTTAAGATTTGTTCTTATTTCTCATTACCCTACTCTGATTTGATTGGTAATAAATTAAATTAATTTCCCGGAGTCAAGTCTGTTTTGCCCGTGACGGTAATTAGTGAGTGATCTCCCTGTCCTTATCTCGACCCATGAGCCTTTCATTATATTTTCTCCCCCTGTCCAGCTGAGGAGGGGGAGTGATAGAGCGGCTTGGTGGGCACCTGGTGGCCAGCCAAGGTCAACCCACCACACAGGCCATTTCAAGACACCTTTACTCCAGCCTTGCTTCACTTGAGGTTCTCATAAGATGTAACAAGTATGTTATTTGCTGAGTACCAACAGAGCAGTTGGAACAGTGAAGTCTGTAGCTGGGGAGGCATCTATGATACACAAATGACGACAGGAGTGTGCAGTGCTCATTTCAGGCACCACGGTGCTCTCAGGCAGAGTGGTTGAAGAACAAAAATGCAATATCCTGTTGCCCTCTTTCAAAAAAGATCCGAAATCTAGAGATTTGGGACAAAGTGTTTATTTATGATCTCTGCTGAGTGCATTTTCCCAGCCGCATCCATCCACAGACTATTTGTAAGCTGAACAAAGAACTACGCACTCTTTCCATTTCACTAAGGACCAAACAGAGAACTGCAGTGCTAGGCATTGGGTGTAAAAGTAGCTTCCCGCTCAGCTACACCTTTCCTCTGCACCATCCCACGAGTCCATGCCACCACCCACGGCAGCTCAGCACGACCGCAGGCCACGGCAGGCCATGGGGCCGTTTTCGTGGTGCCCTGGGCTGCACTCTGACCTAATGGAGGCAGCAGTGGGCACTCGTGCTCTCCGCTGCTGCTTTCAGCAGCACTAATCCTGCTGTTTTCACCTGCAAATCAGTGGCAACGTGAAGGGGTTGGGACTGCGTTATTTTCCCTGGCTCCTTTCCCACCCAACCTTGGCCCCGCGCAGGTGCTCCGGGTGGCCTCAGGGACACAGCGCTACTTTGAGCAGAGCGTGAAGGGGAAAAGGTGAAGTTGCAGAGGACATCGCTCCTCCTCCTCACATTTGTCCAGTAGGATAACACTGCACTGTTCTGCTTATTTGCACAAGAATGCAAGGATATATCATTTTTTGTTTAAAATGCAGGAAAGATGTGATTTCCCAAGCAGTGGCTGACATAACAGTTTGCATTATTGTACTTACTTATATATGCTTTTTTTTTTTTTGAAAAGTATTTACTTTATTATAAACAGAAGTATTTTTTGTTTACAAAATGCTCCATGGTTTTGTAAGAACTGCACACTGTCTCCCAGTTTATAAAACCTGCAGCATGGATTAGGTATACATAGGTCCATCTGCTCAGATTCTGAATCATTAGACAAGAGAATTTAACTCAATTCACTCACAATGCTATCTTATTCCTTCACAGAGGTTTTTCCGAAGAGATGTCAGACTACTTTTCAGAGAGCTATGTGCCATTAACCTCACTTTTCATACCCCAAACTGATGGGATTTGTCTGAAATCACTGCCTAAGTCAGCTGAAGAGCTGGGGTGAAACCTCTGTCTTCTCGCTCCCAATATGAAAAATTATCCTCAAGTCAGCTTTCAAACTCAAACTGGTTTTAATGAAGATAAATGGAAGCCTTAAACTCTCTTAATACATTTCAATATGTTAACTGTAAGTCTCAATAGTAAACTTCCACCTGGGAAATTGCTGCATGCAAAAAAAGGGCAAGACAATTCCTCTCTGTCCTCTCTATGTCTGGAAATAAAGGGGTATACATAGATCTACTCAGATGCAAAGTACCCTGCAGATAAAACATTTTATTAGCAAAAGATATGATATTCTCTCTCTTAGTTATTGATAAATATAATGAACACCTCATGTTTCATACCTAACTTTCCTTTTCTAAGACTAGTTGCACAACAAAATGTGAATAATTTATCTTTTTTTAAAATTTTCAGATACAGTGAGCTAAATTCTGTTCTCTGCGCTGTGCACCGTGCTGGTCCCCACTGATGCAGAGAAGAACAGGATGTGACATCCCTTGCCGTCTGAAACTTAATCAGGGATTTCAGCATTATATGCAGATCTTCCAAATCGTATCCCTGCTGAAAAATGTGATTAGCCATTGACTGCTCCCCCACAACTCCTGGGTCCCCCTCACTTGTGTGAGGCCTACCCCCCTGTATCACGACCACCTCCACGAGGAAGAAAAGACGGGTTGTAGTTGTAGGCGACTCCCTTCTGAGGGGAACAGAGGGTCCAATACGCCGGACAGACCCTCCTCTTAGGGAAGTCTGCTGCCTCCCTGGGGCCCGGGTTAAGGACATCACTAGGAAACTTCCTAGCCTGGTACAGCCCTCGGACTATTACCCATTACTGCTCTTCCATGTGGGTGGCGATGAAGCTGCAACGCGCAGTCCAAGGGCAATCAAAAGAGACTTCAGGGCCTTGGGACGGTTGGTGAGGGAATCTGGAGCACAGGTTATTTTTCCCTCTATCCTTCCGGTTGCGGGCAGCGACATTGGAAGAAACAGACGGACCCAGTCTATTAATACATGGCTCTGTGGCTGGTGTCACCGCCACAATTTTGGGTTTTTCGATAACGGGATGGCCTACATGGCACCAGGCCTGCTGGCATCAGATGGGATTCACCTTTCTCAAAGGGGGAAGAGGGTCTTTGCTCACGAGCTAGCGGAGCTCATTGACAGAACTTTAAACTAGACTTGAAAGGGGAGGGGGATAATATCAGGCTCGCCCGTGACAAGCCATGGGATGACACGCCAAGGTTAGAGGGACAAGATGCTAGTGAGGGCCCTCAGCCTGTTGCTCTGAGACGTGCTGGGTACACCAGAGCACACTTGAAGTCTTACGGAGATGAGCCAGGGGCTCCTGAGGTAATAGGAGCCAACAGGGAAACACCAGTGAAATACCTCAAAGGAATTAGGGGGTGTTCCTTTAAAATGGTGACACGGCCGACAGCCCAGCTGAAGTGCCTCTACATCAATGCACGCAGCATGGGCAACAAACAGAAGGAGTTGGAAGCCACTGTGCTGCTAGAAAGCTACGACCTAGTTGCCATTACTGAAACTTGGTGGGACGAATCCCATGACTGGAGTGCAGCTATCGATGGCTACAAGCTGTTCAGAAGGGACAGGCGAGGAAGGAGGGGTGGAGGGGTTGCCCTCTACATCAAGAAATGGATAGATTGTGAAGAGCTGTCTCTGAAGAATAGCCACGAGCAGCTTGAAAGCTTATGGGTAAGAATTAGAGACCAAGGCAACAAAGGGAACCTTGTGGTTGATGTCTACTACAGGCCACCTGATCAAGGGGAGCCTACTGATGAAGCCTTCTTACTCCAGCTACAGGAGGCATCACGCTCGCAGGCTCTCGTCCTGCTGGGGGACTTCAACCATCCCGACATCTGCTGGAAAAGTAGCACGGCGAGCTGTAGGCAATCCAGGAGACTCCTGGAGTGCATCGAGGATAACTTCTTAGGCCAGGTAATAGACAGCCCTACCAGAGGGGATGCGATACTGGACCTGATGGTCACCAACGCAAGTGAACTAATTGGTGACGTCAAGATTGGAGGCAGCCTGGGCTGCAGTGATCATGCACTGGTGGAGTTCACAGTCCTGAGGGATATGGGACAGGCGAAGAGTAAAGTCAGGACCCTGAATTTTAGGAAAGCAAACTTCCAGCTGTTCAAGGAGTTAGTCAATGGGACCCCCTGGGAAACTGCCCTCAGGGACAAGGGAGCAGAACAGAGCTGGCAGATCTTTAAGGATGCTTTCCATAGAGGGCAAGAGCTCTCGATCCCCAGGTGTAAGAAATCGGGAAAGGAAGGCAAGAGACCGGCATGGATGAGTCAAGACCTGCTGGTCAAACTAAAGGGCAAGAAGGAAATGCAGTGGAAGCAGGGACAGGTATCCTGGGAAGAGTATAGGGATGTTGTCTGGTTGTGTAGGGATGGGGTCAGGAAGGCCAAGGCGCAGCTGGAGCTGAACTTGGCAAGGGACGCAAAGAATAAGAAGAAGGGCTTCTACAGGTATGTCAGCCAGAAAAGGAAGGTCAAAGAAAGCGTGCCCCCCCCCGATGAACACGACTGGCAAACTGGTAACAACGGGCGAGGAGAAGGCTGAGGTACTCAACAACTTTTTTGCCTCAGTCTTCACTGGCAACCTCTCTTCCCACACCTCTCGAGTGGATGGACCTCAAGGCAGGGACTGGGGGAGCAAAGTCCCTCCCACTGTAAGAGAAGATCAGGTTCGAGACCACCTGAGGAACCTGAATGTACAGAAGTCCATGGGACCTGACGAGATGCATCCCAGAGTCCTGAGGGAATTGGCTGATGTAGTTGCCAAGCCACTCTCCATGATATTTGAAAAGTCATGGCAGTCAGGTGAAGTCCCCGGTGACTAGAAGAAGGGAAACATTGCACCCATTTTTAAAAAGGGTAGAAAGGAGGACCCTGGGAACTACTGACCTGTCAGCCTCACCTCTCACTATATCAAACAGCTGTGGCTGTGCAGCCTCTTTATTTAGACTGGGGCAGAAGCAGCAGGCTAAGTGGGAAGCTTTATAATTGCACCCCCGCACCGCTCCCTTCCCATCAGGGAAAAAAAGGCATTATGTAACACATGCATTGTATATATCTGTGTCTGTTCCTGCCCCTTCCCCAAGCAGTAATTAATTTAAATCAGGGATGAAAGCTCGGTGAAATACAGTTTCTCTGAACTGTGCCAAAGATGCTTCGAACAGATGCCTGCTGTGTTTGTATAATCATTTAAACACAATATCATAAAAACTCAGATTAACATCAGATTGATCCCTCCAGTGCTTAATGCAGTCTGCTAGGACACTGAAGGCCACAGAATATCACAAACCTGGCATCGGTGAATGTAAAAAATAGGATATAATATTGTAAGAAGAGACCATACTTCTGCCATTTAATGACACAGAGCTGCTTCACAAAGGTAGAGAGACACAGGAATTTGAGAGACTCCTTAATATGGTGAAATGCACTTAGTCTTAGCCAGTTTCTTAAACACTCAGCTGCATGGAAATAACTGGTCTGAAAGAGAAGAGACCAATGTTGCCTCCCCATCTAGCTTTTCCCCCAGTTCACTGATGAAAGGTAGCCCAAGACTTCTCAGTAGTGTAGGCAGGATTGAGTTGCTACCCACGGATGAAGAGTTGGGCCTGTCTGGGGACAGGTTGCTTCTGCCACAGCAAGATTGAGGAGAGCAGCAAGGAAAGCAAGCCCTGGAGACCTCGGGTCACGACTTCTGCCATGCTTGAGGGAGGAGAGGAGGGAAGGGAGCGGGGAAGGGTGCTTTTGCAAGGAGCTCACCATCACCTCCAGCCCATGCTAAACATCCTGCTGCAACAACTGCAGCAGGAAGCCCAGCTTTCCAGGGCTCTTGCATCACTAGTGTAAACAGCTTAGCAGAGGCCACTTTCTTTCCTAAAGGAGTCTTCTGCAGTGAACAACTGCCTCTTTACTTGTGCTGAGCCAGCCCCATAATGGATTAGCGTTTCTCTCCAAAAGTATCAATTCTTTTTCAGGGAACAAGTGGGACAGAGTGACTCCTGATTAGTTTCTATCTGTGTGCCACTCTTCTGTCATTCCTCTGCTGCAAAATATTCCAAGACCCTCTATTGAATATAGCCTTTCAAACAGATACTAGGAGAGAAGGCTTGATTATTTCATTAGCAATAGGACAGGTTACATGAAAATGTTATTCCATCAGTAAGTTAAAGTCTTGCCACTATATATCAAAGAACCATTATGGGTCAAATAAAGACCATATGCGTCATTAAAATCTTGTTTTGTGAGCCTTGAAAAACAGTGTGTTTCACATTTTATTTTGGGTTCATTGTAGTTTATTTACTTAGCTCTAGATCGGGGGGGGGTGGCTTTATTTTTTTGGACAGGCATTCATCTGGAGGGCCAGCCTTGTACTGAACGTGACTGATTTGTATAGAAACATTTAAGCAGGTTCTTATGTAGAAATCGACCCCTCATTTGTGTTGGCTTTTTGTACATTGATTTAGCAAAGGCAGGGCTTGGCTTTGTTTTCTGCAAAGTCCTGGGCTTTTCTTTTTATCTGACTTATCTTTACATACTTGTCTTTTTGAGCTGCAAGCTCCTTGGGGCAAGGGTTGCATTCACAGTGTTTAATGCACCTTGCACAAACGGAGTCCTGAGCTCAGGCTCATAAGTATCAGCTGAAGGCTAGTAAGGAGAATGAACTCCATCTGATCCAGCTCACTGCAGAAGCTGATCCTTAAAAAGCTAATCAAGCCCATTTTGCCTACAGACTTGCATGTTTAGTGACCACTATGGAATGAAAAGGGGAACATGATTTGAGGAAAACAAAATGTCAATAGGTAGCATTTGGTCTTCTCTGGAGAAAATGTGCTGCTTAAAGCAATCTTTCTTTTTTTATTATAGTTCTACAAAAGGTGCTAGTGTTTGTTAGGACAATAAACTTGTCACATTGAATTATGGTAGTAAAAGAGCACAGATGCACACAGAGCCAAAACCAAACCTCAGAGTGTTTTAATTCATTAGCTCAACAACTCATGCTTTAGGAAATAAGGAAGATGGAAAATTAGGAAATGGAACAGAGTCTTACGTGAGTGGCAGCTATATGAATTTGAATGAATCCAAATATCATTTATAGGGCAAGAAAAAAAACACCTGTGTTTGTTGCCAGATATTAAATCTTGTTTATCCTTCCTTAAACTAACCAGAAACACATTGTGTTCAAGTACTGTTTAAAAACTGAGATGCTGCAGTTGTGTTGTAACTCTCCTCTGCTGCTTTTATCTTCTCTAAAAAGGGAGTGCAACTGCCAGGCTCGGAGCCTGGCTCCCCCCTGTTTCAAACCCTTCGATGTGGGAAGCCTGGAGCAGTTCTGCCCATGGCCCCCACTCAGGAGACCATCAGCGTTCAGGCTGAAGGACATCCCAATGTGCAACCAGTGGTACCTGAACAGATATAATAAGTTTTTTCTGAGCCAAGTGCAGCATGGCCCTTTTTTGTTAGAAGGCTATGAGCCCTTGTCTACAAGATCAGAGTACTTCTGTTTATATCACTGATATCTATATCACGAGTAAAGATTACACTTTTACGAGGAAGGATTTACAAGTTTTCCTTTCCTTTTTGTACAGAGCTACTTGTATATATTTTCTTGTATTACAGTAGAAAACTGCAGGTGTACATCTGCTTTTGGATGCCAGCTGATGAGTAGGTAGTTCAAACCTATAGACCCCAACATTTGGGACTAATGTATATGGATTAATATATTGCAATAATGTTTTATTTGGAGTACCATTAGCTGCATAAAAGAGAGACTGATCTTGATTGTCTTTGGAGGATCAATAAACAAAATGTGCAAAGCTGACTGATAACCAGTCTGTGGCTAAGAAAGCAGACAGCTACCTCTAAACAAAGTAAGTCTGAGCTGGTTCAGGGACCTGGAGGAGCCTTTAATATTTGGATGAAAACCTATAGGCTCCAAAAGGGAAGCGAGCAGAATGTATGACTGCAAAGATAGGGATGTGAGGGGCATAAAGTTTGTTTTGTATTCCCTTGGTTTTGAGGCCAGCTCACACAGTCGCAGTGCCTATAAATCAGAGCAGCTGGTGGGAGACTCTGTTTTACGCCAGCATATATAATGGCTACCTCTCCTCCAGCACCAGCTTTCACCCTGTGCCTTCGGAAATGGTATGACCTCGTAGCCTTTTTGTTGGCTGTGTGCCAGAACCATTAAACTAGCACCTTCCATGATGGTCTTGGTCTCCTTGCCATGACACATGTAGAAAGGCTCCTGTTTACATTATTCATATTTGTAAAGCACACAAGCTATTCATGATACAACAAAGATATTTTCTCATATTCCCAATGCACTTCCTTGTTAGTGCTCTGCTGCAGGCTGCAGTCAGCCTATGGGCAAGTCCTAATGGCAGTGGTATCATCTGGAGCAACCTCATGGAGAATGGGCTGCTTGGTTAGAAGAGGGCTGCACATCTCTTCTTCTCCTCCAAGCCACAAATAAGTTTCAGTCAAGACTTGGAAAAACCCCCATCTTCATAAAAGCACACAAAGTCCCTGATCAGGCTAAGGGAAAGGGCTGAATCTGTTGACAACATGAGAGGGGAGGCTTAATACCTGACAAATTATTTTAAAAAAATCTCTTCCCCAAAATTTCCTTCTGGATTATCAGATCCCAGTCAAAATGATTCAGTGTTTACCCTTTCTTTAGTGTTCAGACACTAGTGTTATTGTTCCAATAAACTGCATATTAGAAAAAGAGACGTTATTTTATCAAAATAAATATTACTCTAGCAGCCTAAGTTTTTTGGACTCTCCTTGACTGCAAATTTGCAAAAGATTTTAGATCGCTAACTCATGTTTACTGGATATAGTTTCTACCAGCAGCATATAGGAGGAGCTGCATTCTTTCGTGCTAGCTTTGCAAGCTTGGGAATCCTACTGAGCCACATGAGAGACGTCACCTGGATTTGACTAGGAAGCTGAGATCAAAACAGGTACAGAGAATGGCAGATTCACAGCTCAGTAACTGGCAGCCCCTGTGGTCATGTTTTATCATCTTACATTCCTGCTGAAGGAGAATGATGCTATTATTCTAAAGAACAAAGATATTAAGTGTAAACGAAGGGACAAGAGACTTGCAGCTAAGACCACAGCCAAAGGCACGATCATTTCAACTGTCTTGGGAAGCAGAATTTTGTCCGATACTCTCTTGTAGTGCAAGTTTCCCTTATTCACACTTACCACTCTTTGACTGAAATCAAATGAGGAGCTGAAAATGAAGTCTCCCTTGTTTGAACAAATTTTCACAAAGTATTAAATAATTATGCAAAAACATACAATGATGCCTTACAGTCCGCACAGCCTTCATTTCACCATGGGCCTCAGTCAACTCATTTCTATTCATGTGAATAGTCCTTATACAAGTATTCTTTTCCACTAGAATAGAGATATATGTTGAAATAACTGTGCAAATTACTTCTGAAATACAGCCAACGGCGATGTGGAAAGTGGCAGTTTTTTTTTAACAAAACGCAGCAGCATTAGATAAGCTCAGGGCAGGAAATTAAGAAATATATCATATTTATGTATAAATATTTGAAAAATTGTATATGGGCAAGTTGTAATTGCTTTAACAGGGAAATTGAGTTAACAGCCTAGTTTTGGGGCACTGTGTTCCAAGGAGTTAAATGATCACAAGCAGTTTGCATTTCATGTTCATGGCCTGTCAGACTGACAGTCCATCTTAATCAGCATCATGAATATCCCTTTTTATCCTATCGAAGTATTAACTCAGTACTGTTTTTGAAGGCTTATATTTTCTGAAGAATTGGACCAGGTTGGAGTAAAATTTTGAGGGGTGTTTAGAACTATGCAATTCTAAGAATAATGCTGAAATCATTATAAATGGAGACTGGCACTCTCAGCCTAGTTTGATTCAGCTATAATTTAGTGACTGCAATACTTTACAAATGACTGATTGATAATCTAACTATGGCTGGTTGTAACAGATGTAAATACCAGAGCACTTGCCTGTAGCAGCTGTAAAGTTTTGTGAACACTTTAAAAAATTTATATAGTTACATGTTTTTCAAGACTACGTTATGCGAAAGTGTTAGGATTTCAGTATGCTCCTTCCAAAGTGGAAATTTTCAGTCAAGAGCTTGCTGAAAAATTGACTTTTTTTGGGTTTTCTCCTCCCCACTTCCTCCACCAACAATCACTGACTGTGATGCTCAAGAATTTTTTACTTTATTTTGCCTTTTCCCCAGTAATCACTCTGTAACTTTAAAAAAAAAAAAAAGGTTATTTTGATTGAACTCTTCTGAACAAAATTGTGACTGTCTCAGTGCCATAGCCTAGTTTTCTAGTGAAGACAGATCCAAAGAGAAGAGTGTCACAGACTGAATCACCATCACCTTCTGCTTCTGTAAAGCATTTTTCTTTTACAGGTTGTTTCCAAACAGTAACCAAAACTAGTCCTACTGAGCATGTCAGTGTGTTGGTATTAAATCAAGACATCCTAAAACATGAATAGGGGAGCATATCATCCCCTTTACCATGTTTCCATGTGACACCACAACAGTCCTTTTTGGCTGTCCCGGCTGTGTCCCCTCCCAACTCCTTGTGCACCCCCAGCCTACTTGCTGGTGGGGTGGTGTGAGGAGCAGAAAAGGCCTTGACTCTGTGTAAGCACCGCCCAGCAGTAACAAAAACATCCCTGTGTTATCAACACTTTCCAGCACAAATCCAAAACATAGCCCCATACTAGCTACTATGAAGAAAATTAACTCTATCCCAGCCAAAACCAGCACACCCCTATGTCTGAAAACTGAAATATTTCCACACTGAAATGCTGCCAGGAGCTGTAGTTGGAAGCCGTATGCACTGGCTCTCCTCTCTCAGCTGGGATCTCCAGTTATGCTTAATCTGCCAAAATATGCTGCTGACCAACTGACCTAACCCACTGCCCCCTCCACCCCATGGAGCAAGACGCGGCTGACCCAGCCTCACTGGGAGGAGTGAGAGAGGTGGGCCTGGATGCACCACACTCCACCATGGGCTGTGGTGACAGCATTTCCAGGTACAAAGAAATATCTGCAAATATTTCAGTTTTCAGCTCAGAGTTTTCAAGGGGAGGGGGAGAGGGGTGGAAATACAATGGCACCCTCCAACCAGCGCTAACCTCTGCCTCCGGACAAAGCACCAGGGCATGCGTGTCGCAGGTGAATTATTAAAAGAAGTCATCGTTATGGGGTTAACCAAAAGGGGTTTATTAATGATTACATGATGATCAAATGGTAATTAATTGATGATTGAATGAAAATAAAATGGTAATCAAATGGTGATTAAGCAATAATTGATTGCTAGTTAAACAGTGATTTGACAATGATTTGACAATGATTTAACAATGATTTAAATGATGATTTAAATGATGATTTAGATGATAATTTAGTCATCAGTCCAACACTCTACTACTTACTACACTTCTAATAATTAAGCTATAGCTTGATATATATAAATGTCACTAGCATACAATATACCTTTAGGCCTAATGTAAAATATCACTTACCTCATTATAGATATCAGATGCCAGGTAAGCGGTCTCTCAACCTTGAGGAGTAACCTTGAGAGGTGTCCCTGCTCAAGGGAGATCACAAACAGTCCCAGTGTTTCCATAGGGCTTTTCACATAGCCATGTCATTTAAAAGGTGATATACAACTCCAGTGTCAGTGTCTAGCCCTCTGTCAGGAGAAGTGAGAACAGGTTGTCCTAGCTATTACAGTCAGTATTATGAGATAGACTGCTGAGGTTAATGGTTACATTGCTTAGTAATAAGTACAGCTAATGAAATAATGTGGTGGTTTGACCTTGGCTGGCTGCCAGGTACCCACCAAGCTACTCTCTCACTCCCCCTCCCTCAACTGGACAGGGGGAGAAAATATAATGAAAGGCTCATGGGTCGAGATAAGGACAGGGAGATCACTCACCAATTACCATCACGGGCCAAACAGATGCGACGTGGGGAAATTAATTTAATTTATTGCCAGTTAACAAAAGAGCAGGATAATGAGAAATAAGAACAAATCTTTAAAATACCTTCCCCCCACCCCTCCCTTCTTCCCAGGCTCAACTTCACTCCTGACTCTTCTACCTCCTCCTCCCAAGCGGTGCAGGGAGATGGGGAATGGGGGTTGCGGTCAGTTCCTAAGGCTTTGCCTCTGCTGCTCCTTCCTCCTCACACTCTTCCCCTGCTCCAGCGTGGGGTCCCACCCATGGGAGACAGTTCTTCACGAACTGCTCCAGTGTGGGTCCTTTCCACAGGGTGCAGTCCTTCAGGAAGGGACTGCTCCAGCGTGGGTCCCCCACAGGGTCACAAGTCCTGCCAGCAAACCTGCTCCAGTGTGGGCTCCTCTCTCCATGGGGTCACAGCTCCTGCCAGGAGCCTGCTCCAGCATGGGCTCTCCACGGGGTCACAGCTTCCTTCAGGGCACATCCACCTGCTCCGGTGCAGGGTCCTCCACGGGCTGCAGGTGGATATCTGCTCCACCGTGGACCTCCATGGGCTGCAGGGGGACAGCCTGCCTCACCATGGTCTTCACCAGGGGCTGCAAAGGAATCTCTGCTCCAGCACCTGGAGGACCTCCTCCCCCTCCTCCTTCACTGACCTTGGTGTCTGCAGAGTTGTTTCTCTCACATATTCTCACTCCTCTCTCCCAGCTGCTGTTGCACAGCAGTTTCCCCCCCGCTTCTTAAATATGTTATCCCAGAGGCGCTACCACCGTTGCTGATGGGCTCAGCTTTGGCCAGCGGCGGGTCCGTCTTGGAGCCGGCTGGCGTTGGCTCTATCAGACATAGGGGAAGCTTCTAGCAGCTTCTCACATAAGCCACCCCTGCAGCCCCCACCACTACCAAAACCTTTCCTCGTTAACCCAATACAAATAATTAAAAAAACAGGTTGTGAGCATTTTGTTTGCTTGCTTGACACATGAAATTATTCCTACCTGTTTGAGCATCTGGGTTGTCAGTGGGTATTTGTGAAAACTACACTAAATCTGGAAAGTCTAAACTATCACTATAAATGAACATTGATGCAGAGGCTAGTGAAGGAAATGTGCATCTTTGTGCTAAGACTAACAATTTCCTGAATCCAGATGCATTTGACAAAACTTTTTCGTGTCTCCTTGTAGAGCACTGGAGCAAAACTTCATTGAGGTGATACAGACTTGGATTTTGACTCTCACAGGGGGACAGAAAAGGTCTAATTTTTCTCTCGATGACATAAAGGCTAGCCAGGATAATCATGAAGATCTGTGGAAGTGCCGAGGACCACAGTGGGAAGGAAGAGGGAGGGAACCAGGTGAAGAGCCAGTGTAATTTCGTAGCACCACTTGTTTGCACCCCAGCGCCCTGTGGCCCACAGCGGAGTCTGCACCATGCCGTCTGCTCTTCATGCTGGTGCCATGAGCTTTGTGGTCCAGCTTGGAGGAGCACGGGTCATTAAAGAACTTTACCAACTCCACTGACCCTGGGGAAGCTTGAGGCCCCTTGCGTCACTGGATAGGATATGATGCCTAGCATGAGAGAAGGGAAATCTCTCAGATCTCATGTCTTTCACTAACACTTGACTGTGAAACTCGCTCAGGAGGATCCTACTCCAAAAAAGTGAGAGAAAGAAAAGGGAGTGGAGAGTATGGACTTTCTGATACTTGGTTTCCAACTGGAAATTAAAAAAAGACATTAAGCAACGGGGGTTTGCTTCACTCAGTTGACAGAACAGCTGCTCACCAATTTCTGCAGCACAGAGAGGTAAAGCAGAACTTTGCCCTGGGTCTGAACAACTTTTCAGAAGCAATCCAAGTAAAATTTCCACTCAATGACTTCATTCAAAGATGGTTTACATCATGAAGAGAAACTCCGTTTATTTATTTGTAATAACTTCAGGTTTTTATGGACCCGCAAGAGGATGTAATTTAAGAAAACATCAGCAAGCTGTTTCAAATAGCAAGATTTCAAAATGGGCTGTGCCAAAAATTCATCAATAGAAAGAGTTCATTATTAAAAATTAAAAAAATGAAGGAAAATGTCTTTCGTAGATGGCTGTGAAGTAAAAGGTTCCAAAACTTGAATTTCATTCTGCAATAAATGCATCTTTTTTTATATGATTAAAGTAATATAAAGGAATGGACAGGCTTCCTCCAAGGGCACTGAACCAGCTGATGAACAAAGTTGGTAATTGTAAAGCCTATTACCTCAAAGAAATGGCACAGCAACAGTATTTTAAAATATCTCATCTCATGCAAACCAAGCAATAAAAAACAAGAGAGAGAGGTAACTTAACAACTTTAAACCTGGAAAGCAGCAGAGTCTAGTATGACAATACTTAGGAGCGATGGAAATTTTCTGCTGAGTGACTCAGGGCAAATCACTCGAACTATCCATGCCAGGAGTATAAAACAGGCTTAATAATATTTCCTGATCTGCAGGAGAGTTAGGAGACCCAATGGACCTCTGCAGATGTTCCAAGACTCAGACATGACTGGAGGCTGCTGACTAGAATAAGGTCACCTGTTTTATTTCTAATCTGGCTCTTAATTCACCAGGTCACACGGCATTAATTACGTCACCGGTTTGCCCCCCGGTATCACCCATTGCTGGAAAAACTCCACAATGCATTTTGAGGTCTTCAGGCAGAAGATATGTAAGTGCTGGCTGTGGCAGCCTTGCATGGCGGAAGCAGAAGGTGGCGAGGTGACATGGGAGAGACGGGCTTGACAGCTGAGCCGCGAGGACCCTTGGCCAGGTGTCGTGGTTTAACCTGGCAGGCAGCGAAATACCACGCAGCCACTCACTCACTCCCCCCACCCCCAGCGGGACGGGGAGAGAATCGGAAGGGTAAGAGTGAGAAAAACTCGTGGGTTGAGATAAAGACAGTTTAATAGAACAGGGAAAAAAAAAGGGAAAATAATAATGATAATGATAAAATATACAAAATGAGTGATGCACAATGCAATTGCTCACCACCCGTGCTGACCGATAACCAAGTAGCGATCGGTACTTCCTGGATCACGCCTACCCTTCATATACTGAGCATGACGTCACATGGTATGGAATACCCCATTGGCCAGTTGGGCTGGCTGTCCTGATTATGTTCCCTCCCATCTCGTGTACCTAGCTCAGTCAGCAGGCATGGGAGCTGTCCTTGGACTAGGAGGGCACTTAGCAACAACTGAAAACATCAGTGTGTTATCAACATTCTCCTCATACTAAATCCAAAACACAGCACTAGGAAGAAATTTAACCCTATCCCAGCCGAAACCAGGACACCAGGCAAGGGAAGCCCAGGGCAGCATCTGCCGCCAAGAGGACCTCAGGAGGCCCCTGCACGTGCACACAGCAGAGAGGTGACGAGAGTGGGCAGCAGCAGAGCAGGGAAGAAAGGTCGCTTGAAATAAGCCAGAACAAGGCTGAGGGAAGCTGGAGGATGGGAGAGGGAAGACCATTGGTGGATTTACCAGATCCACATGACTTGCGGCTGCTTGGCACTGGGAGGTTAAGGATAGAGGCTCTGAACGTGATCCCAGAGATTATAATGGCCTGTGCTGAAGGAGAATGCTTGGCTGCGCAGAGGGTGTTGAAAGAAGGATTTTGGCTTCCTTAGCCACCAGACAGTATGCTACAAAAGCGAATTGCTGGGCAGAAATGGGATGCTTCTGGTGAAAAGCTTTCTGTGGGGCCAGGGCTTGCACTGGCTTTGAGGGAAACTGCTGACAGGATCCTCACATGAGCAAACAATAGAAATAAAGATCCAGGAGAAAGCTTGGAAATAGGTGGTGAATGGAGGAAACTGAACGTAAGAGGAGAGTAATGAAGGAAGATAGCAAAACACTTTGCCGATGCATCTCCAGGCAAATGCCAGGAATTTGGGGAGCACACCAAGGCAGGTTTCAGTCTTAGTACACCACCAGATTCACAACAGCTGGGTTCACAAAGATGTAATGGGAGGAGGAGTTTGCATGGCTAAGGAAGGACAGAGAGTGGGTGCTAAAAAATGGGAGCTGCATTTTGTAGATTTATTTTAATTTTTTTCTCTATTTTCATTATAATTTTGTATATTTATATTATTTTGTAGATTTATTTTAAGAATGCAACTATTAGTCCTATCAAGTATTGATATAAGAATTTAAATACTGGATATGTAATTATTCTGAAATTCAGGGAGATGCACAATGCAACACTGTTGACTGTATCTGGGTCTAGAAAAGATAAAAAATGTGAAGGGAAGATGTAGCAGAGTCGGACTACAAACCATCCTGATGAATGGTGGGGAGGAAGTTGTGAAGTATATAAAACCAAAACCCTCCAGTACAGAAATATCTAAAGGACAGTTCCTACCACTGGTTTGCTTATCTGTTGCAAAAGCAAAAAATGGTCCATCATGTTCCCAGAATGTGTTGGAATTGGCAAATCATCTTCAGAAAATGCTTCAAGGGAGGGGACAGTTACTGGGGGAGAGCTACTGGTTCTAGGAAAAAAATGTTTGAGAATCTGAAGGTAGAGGAAAATTGACCATAGGTGTCATGGTTTAACCCCAGACAGCAACTCAGCCCCACACAGCCGCTCGCTCACTCCCCCACCTCCGGTGGGATGGGGGAGAGAATCAGAAGGGTAAAAGAAAACTTGTGGGTTGAGATAAAGACAGTTTAATAGGGAAAGCAAAAGCCACGTGCGCAAGCAAAGCAAAACAAGGAATTCATTCACTACTTCCCATGGGCAGGCAGGTGTTCAGCCATCTCCAGGAAAGCAGGGCTCCATCACGCATAACGGTTACTTGGGAAGACAAACGCCATCACTGCGAACGCCCCTCCCTCCTTCGCCCAGCCTTATATGCTGAGCATGACGCCATATGGTATGGAATATCCCTTTGGTCAGCTGGGGTCAGCTGTCCCGGCTGTGTCCCCTCCCAACTTCTTGTGAACCCTCAGCCTACTCATGGGTGGGGTGGGATGAGAAGCAGAAAAGGCCTTGACGCTGTGTAAGCACTGCCCAGCAATAACTAAAACATCCCTGTGTTATCACCACTGTTTCCAGCACAAATCCAAAACATAGCCCCATAATAGCTACTATGGAGAAAATTAACTCTATCCCAGCCAAAACCAGCACAATAGGATGAAAAGGAAGGTTGAACAGATGAAAAGAAGGAAGCAGAGCAGCAGAATAAGGATGCTAAATTTCGAAAAAGTAGACTTGATTAAACTGAGGGAATCAGTGCATCATGTTTCAGGAGAAGATAATGTATGAGGTAAAGCAGTCCTGGCTGATGATCTTAAAAAACATCTTAAAAGCAGACTATGCTAGCTCAAAGAAAATATAGAGTAGAGTGCATTTGATTCATACTTGGTGTGGTGTGGGATGCACTCGAGCAGAGCAGCTGTGTGCTCAGAGTGGTTCCCCAGCTGGAGGAACTGAGGCTGAAGTTGCTCACTGGGGTGCTGTTGGCAGCACGCCCCTTGTAATGTGCGTGTGAGGTGGGCAGCACTTCCCTCTCTGCATGTATGGTGAGCTCCTAGGACTGGTGACTGACACAAAAGTTGTTGCTAGTAAAGACATGACATGGCCATACAGCCCTGGGACCATAACAGATCACAGATCACAGCATACAAAACCCCAGTCCTTCCCTCTTTGAACTATGGCAATTGGTTACATACAGGCACCCTTTGGAGGATGTAATCAGAATACAAAATAATCTTGGTAGATTGGAGAGATAGTCTGAAGTCTTCAAGATGAAATGCAGTAAAGGCCAGAGCAACGTGTTAGACTTGCTAAGAGGAATCTGAATACGCAGAAACAAGATGAGAAAGATTATGACTCTGCAGTAGTATTGTAGAAAGTGATCTGGAGGTCATAGACAATCATGACAACATGACTTGCTGATGCAATGTTAGGATAAAAGCAAATCTTATTATTTGGTGCATCACCCGGAATGTCTTACAAGTGAAAAAAGTAGTAAGTGTTCTGCTTTAGGCTACATGGGTAAGGCCTCAGTTGGTGTACTGTGTCCAGCTTTGGGAACCACACTTCAAGAAAGATGTGGACAAATTGGAGAGAGTGCAAAGGAGAGCAGCAAGAATGATCAGAGGTTTAGAAAACGACCTACAAGAAAAGGTTGAAAGAACTGGGTTTGTTTAGTCTAGAAAAGAGAAGACTAAGCATGAGGCTCAAGGGAAGGGGGAGGAAGGGATAACAATATGTACAAGGTTGTTATGAAGAGGACAGTGATCAATCGTTTTCCATGTGCGCTGGGGACAGAATGTGAAAAAGTGCACTAACTTGAGCAAAGATTAGACAATTCTTAACTCCAAGGATAGTGAACAGGCTACCTAGAGAGATTCACGGAACAATCTTCCTTTTTAAAAGGGGTTATCCAAACACCTATCAGGTAAGGTCTTTATGTACTTGAGCCTGCCTTCTTCATTTCAGCTATATGGAGTTCTGAAGTCCTTTCCAAATATCCAGTTCAATCTTTTTAGAAGTGATTTGCATGTTGATCTTCTAATCTGTTCAGACAGTACATGCTGAACATCTTTCACAGGGGTAGCAGGGCTGTCCCTAGCATTGCCATCATACAACCCTTCGAGCTTTGTTACCAAAGATCCATGTAGTAGCCATGATAAATGTCTGTTTGCTGTTTGAAGCAGGTGAAGACTCAAAAGGTCATGTGTTGTAGTATTCTACCATTAAAACTTTGTGTGGCAATGCTTCAGGATCCTTTACTTGTCGATACATTCTGGCTTGGCTTCTTGGGAATATCAGTGTATAATTTAATTTCTTTAAAAAGTATTTGGACACCATTTAAGCGTGCTTCCACATTTGGTGCTTTTAAGTACTTCTGGCTTGACATAACTTGGACAAGACCCTACTTCCTCCAACCCTATTTTGTATCAACAATACTTTTTTATACCCTGTTATCTGATCAGGTCTTTGTCTTTCAAAGGGATCACCTCAGTCTTCATATTCATGCCCTTTTTTGCTTCTGTAATGTGGCTGCCATCAGGGCCACCAGTATGATGGATATTTCCTGCCTAGAAAAAATAAGATGGAGATCAGTAATTTCACATAACCACTGATGTCTGTAGATGTTAACACCTGATCATGAATGACTTGACTTGTATTCCAACTAACTACCCAAACCTGGAAAATTTTGTAACAGCTTTCTAGGCCATCTGGTCTCCTGAAAGTTTCCTACCCTTATGTAAATTTACAAGTTGTATAAATAACTGGCTGCAGCTAATGTAGCTCAGCTAATTCAGACCAGGTAATAAGCTTGTTTCCTCTTACCAGATCTAGCAAATTTTGTGAATCAAATTTAGGTTTATTGGTAATAAGGGAAGAGTAAAGGGGAATTCGGATGCAGAACCAAAATAGCAACATTTGTACATAGGAAGACTATATATGACATAAGCAGTACACAGAGCAAACTCTTAATGAATCTTATCCATTGCACACATCAAAACCATTAAGCATGACGGTAACTCTAAGTTGGCACAATGCAAGTTAAGGCTCCAGGCAGAGACCTATTTTTCACCATGACCTGTTATGGTGGCTCTTACAATTTTGCATCTGATTCACTTCTTTTAACAATTATTTGCATTCCACCATTTTTGTGAAAAAAATGTATGAAATTATATATTAATTTTAGACAGATTAAACATTTGTTCTTTCAGTTATTAACATAACTCCATAATCATCTTAGTAAAATCAATAGTTTTCCAATGGAATTGGAAAGCTTACGGACCGCACAGTATGTGACCTAAATATGATAAATATTTCAGTAATATATATGTGATACAGCTTAAGAAAAAGGTAATAATGCTAATTTCATGTTTGCTTTAGAATTATTTCTAAAGCCGGCCTGAGGCTTAGCTGTGGAAGCCACATCTCTTCTTGCTGCAGTGCACAGCTTTGCACAAAATGGTAAGGTAACTAGGATCCTGTCAGCTGTAATTACATCTAAGGACTATTGGACACTGAAATGTTTCCTCTCCTGGATCATTTAAGTTACAGAATTGATCCTGCCTCATCTTTTAAACTGTATGTTCGATTGTTCTCTTCCTAAAGTAATCAGGTTTTAAGTGGTCTGGGAATTTCCCCCCCCGTGATGACAACCAGAGCAATGATGGCACACTGCAGGAATACGTGCAGGTTGGGCAAAGCCAGTGGAGGAGCTTTGTCCATCCAATGCCTAGCAGTGGTCATGTACCCTGCCTGCCTGCTCTCACCCTTGCCTGCAATCAGGACCTAAAGCGACATTTGGGATGTTTTCCTTTCCTGACTATGACATTCCTGATGCATCTCAGATACCCTTGCTATGAATGACAGGAGCTAAGCCATCTTATAAGGCTTATTAGAGTTCTTCAAGGGAGCAGGCAACAGATGGGAAATGAATGGGTTCAGAAGCACTGGGAGAGAAGAGTGGCGATACAGGCAGGGAGGCAGGCGATAGAAAATAAACACTGCTAAACAGCAGGCTATTTTTTCTTCTGCTTTGCGATGGGAGACAAAACCCCAGGACTAGCAGAAGGATGATTACTTTCTTCCAAATTACTCCCTTAAATCCGGTCAGAAGCTTTACCATAGTAATTTCCACAGCAGCATCAGATTTTTCAAATGCCAGTGCAGAAACCCTCTCCAGTCCTCCTCAGGGCTGATTGCAGAACTGTCAAAACACACCTTCCAAACAGCGATGTGAGTACCTGTTCTGCACCATCCTGTGTCCCCTGTGAGGCTGCAGGTGGATGCTCCTGCGCTTTCCTTCCCAAGCTCCTTCTCTGCTGCTTTGGGGCAAAGTGCACAGATTTCCCACTGGGATTAGTAAGGAAGCTACCTCGTTTGGGTTCACAGGCAGAATTATTTCCCCAGCAAAGCCTCAGCTTGGATAAGGCAGTCACACCATTCCTGAGTTTTCTGGGGCTTTTATTTTTCCATGCAATCATCCCCCCGCCCTTGAAGAACACCTCACCTAGTGTCTGCAAGGCTTCTGCTTCTTGTCTGACATCCCTTATTTACAAAGCAAACAGAATGTTCCTTTTAACACACATCATGCTAAGTTTATTAATGAAGAAAACAATCCCAGGGGGTCAACCCAGGGGACCCTTGAAACCTGCCAGCAAAAACTCTTCAAATGATCAATGCATCAGATCCTCCAAAATGATATTTCACACAATGAAGTAAAAATAATATTTTTCTTTTGGCCTTTCCATCCACTTTTATGGAGAGCAGACAGAAATTATTTTTTTACTCTGCTCCCAGAGCAAAGATCTGTATGAAGCTGTGTTTATTTGTTTAACATGATGATTTCATCCTAAATGTCTCGACAGCAAATGGTCGTTTAATAAAGTGTCTTTGAAAGAAGGGCCTAAGCAGTTATTTGTACTGGGAAAATGTGAAGTATGTGGCTCTCAGGAGAGATAGAAATGCCTGTTGTGATTAGGGGGTGTGGGGAGGACCCTAAAAATCCTCTCTGTCTGCCAGGGTAAGAACAGTGACTCCTGTGGCTCTGTTTCCTCGCAGCCACCAAGCTGAGCTGCTGCAGCAGACCGTGGGGATGAAAGTGGTCTGACCTTGTTATTAATGAGTGACTGATATGCCCTTTGCTCTCCAAAGCAAATGCTCTTAAATAAGGTAAAGGATCTGCTGTTTGTGCAGAACAGTTTGATTATGAAAGCAATAAACTAATGATAAACAGATTTGAACTGTCTGGTGAGCCCAGTGTGGTGGTTAGCAGAGAAAAACGTGTGCTGAGATGGCTAAAATTAAAGTTTGACGGGACCGTTTCTTCATTAGCTGGATTTCCCAGTGGTCAAAGAGTCCCTGAAATGTCCATACACACCTGCTGTCTCTGCAGAGGCATGTCTCTGGGAATGCCTTGTGCGAAGCGGATCTCACAAACATCGGTGTACATACCAACTTTAGAAAAGCAGACAACAGTTTTGGAAATGGGTGCTGCAAGGTACCAAATGAGGAGCTTCTCTCCCAAAAGGTGTGGCAATATTAAACCTCAGATGTGTGTGATCTGGATTCTTTTCTTCAGCTTGTAAAATGTTTCACATTTGTTGTTTTGTTTTCAACTGAATGAATCATTATTCAACTGGTTCTTAATTTAGCAACTCTGCTGTTGAGCAAACGCATGTCTAGCCACAGCAACTGGGCCAAGTTCAAATCTGGATCAGGGGCCTGGAGTAGGCTCTGGTTTTTACTTACATATACATTTTTGAGAGTGACAGATTCAGTGTCATTTGATTGTGGTCAATATTTCTAGATTCTGTTGAGATTTACTATGTATAGACTATACTATGTATAGACTAAGACTGCGGACACCATCCTCTAAATGTTAATAGGTTTTAAAAATATTTCATGCAATGTATTTGCAGTTTCCAGTAGCTGGTGGTAACACTTATGGAGACATATGGTGGTGCTCTGTTACATATGTGTAAGCATGTAGTAACTCTGATGAAGGTGGAGCCATAGTAATGAAAATTGGACTAACTCATCAGATATGAGAACAGAGTTGTCCCACAGGTACTGCCATTCTAACATGATTTTATAATGAGTGCAAATATTTTTACAATGCAAAAGAAAAAAAAAGGTTGTCTTCACAAAGTCATTTGTGAATATTTTAATTGCCTTTTCTCATTCTACTAATGATATTACTTACACTAACTGTTACTGAAATTTGAAATGCAAAGTTAACTGATTCAAGGTTTTATCCAAGGATCACTGGAAAACTTTGAAGTGAAAAATAGTTGTGGGCTGTCATTTATCTTCCTCAATATGGTCACATTGTGAAATGTAGTATAGCAGGATGGATGGAAGCGGGGAGGTTGCAAAATTCAATACTGGCTATGCAATATTCATCAAAACATATTACTACTTATAATTAGTTAGTTATGATCTGTACAATAATTGCAAACAGAAAACCAGATAATTAAAAGAAGATATCCAAACAATGTGATTGTATTTAACTTTAAAAATGTGGAAAAACTCTTGATACGTGAAATAAAACTGGAAATACAGGGTGGAAAAAAAGTTTAAAAGAGTGCAAAATTACTGTAAGCTCTTTCTGAAGTAGACTGTGGGCTGTCTTCATGCTTTGCACAAAACCAGTGCAGCAGCACTCAGAATCTGGTCTCTTAATCTGAAATGTTTTGTAACATGAGCTATGTACTCCTTCCTCTGTAGATACAAATTAAAATCAGAGCTTGCTGAACGCTACTAATTTAGCACTCAGATCAGCAAACACTGGGGAGGTGAACTGTCTTGAAGAGACATTCAGCAGCATATGTTTGGTATCGAGAAATTCAGTTCATAGCAGAAGGGAAGGAACAGCCGTCAAAGCTCCCAACCATGTGCTCCAGCTCCCAGACTGTGCTGGAAACGCTGAGCTTGGTAAACAAAAAGCAGCTCTGAACATCGCTGAACATCTGGTCGTCTCAGGTAGAGTCCAGGGAAAGAAGCATTTTGCATCTTTGCCTGGACCTATTGACAGACAAACAGCAGCCCAAGGGAGCTGTCAGCTGTAGGGGATTTTTTGCTGTCTCTTTCCAGACTGTTTCCCATAGTGCTAGTAGCTGACTGTGTGTTGTGGTTTAACCCCAGCCAGCAACTAAACACCACACAGCCGCTCGCTCACTCCCCCACCTCTGGTGGGATGGGGGAGACAACCGGAAGAGTAAAAGTGAGAAAACTCATGGGTTGAGATAGGAACAGTTTAATACTTGAAATAAAGTAAAATAGTAGTAGTAGTAGCAGCAGCAGCAGCAGCAGCAGCAGCAGCAGTAGTAGTAGTAGTAGTAATAATAATAATAATAATATACAAAGCAAGTGATGCACGATGCAATTGCTCACCACCCGCCGACTGATGCCCAGCCAGTCCCCGAGCAGCGATCACTGCTTCCCAGCCAACTCCCCCCAGTTTATATACTGAGCATGACGTCATATGGTATGGAATACCCCATTGGCCAGTTGGGTTAGCTGTCCTGGCTATGCTCCCTCCCAGCTTCTTGTGCACCTGGCAGAGCATGGGAAGCTGAAAAGTCCTTGACTCTCTGTAAACACTACTTAGCAACAACTAAAACCATCAGTGTGTTATCAACATTCTTCTCATACTAAATCCAAAACACAGCACTATACCAGCTACTAGGAAGAAAATTAACTCTATCCCAGCTGAAACCAGGACAGTGTTTGTCCAAATCATTCAGATCACCTCTGAAGCTCTATGAATTCATGAATCTCAGTGAGGCAGAATATCATCAAATTGCACAACGACAAATTTGCTGAACATCCATATCCCCTTTTCCCCTGGCTTCAGGTATTTCTAATATAAGCATTGCAAGCATCTAGAAAAAAAATCACTGCCCAGTGATTTCTATAACTTTATTAATATTTTTAGAGTGAGAACTGACAAAAATCATAGGGAAAGATAGCATTTTTATTAGAGAAGTTGACATTTTGGACACAATCCCTTTATCAGACAGTAATTTAAGATATGGTATGTATGACTTTGGATGGCCAAATCAGCCTTTTTACTTAGGTTGTTACCATGCTGGAAATCCTGCAAAGTAAGGCTGAGTGATAGGAAGGTGAGACCGCATGTCCAAGAAAGCTAACCTGGCTGGCAGCATGCGCTGTATGTCCTTAACGCTGCGTGAAACTGTGGCTGATCTCAGGAGTGGCTGAGCAACCCCAGCTTCCACTGGAAATGAGGGAAGGAGGAAGGGAGGGAGGGAGGGAGGAGGCCTGTGAGAGTAACAGGGTCATCTGTGGGAAGAACCACTTGTCATGTGTGCTCTGGCCAAAAAATAGTTTGATTTAACTAAATCCAGCACTCCATTATTACCTCTCCACATTCATTTGAGCTAATCACAGGCCTAGTGACTTTAGCCAGCATTTAAAAATGCCAGCTGATTTCCCTTCTACATTTCCAAGCAAACAGATCAAGCTTGAGATTTACCACAACAGCAGCCTAGGGAGATATGTGGATATCCACTTAAGGCAAATAACAACAATAAAAAATAATTATAGTAAAAATAAAAATATATAGAAACACACACACATACACACACAATTTGAACCAATCTGAATTTGAATTCAGAAATACCAAAAAAGTTTGAATAAGCCTTTGCTGTTTCCCATTTGTAAGCCCAGCTCAAATCAAAGTTGTTTCAGATAGGAGTATTTCAAACAGCTTCAATTTTTCTATGTGTAGATATATACTGTATAAAAATAGATTTATCAATTTTTAATGTGAGAGCTTACAAGTCCTGGTATATTGATGGAGCCTTTGCAGATTAGAAACTTTCCTTAAAACCTCGATGACTTTTTCTTTGCAAATGTAACCTCTGTGGTGATTTCCATGGTGGGATTTGCTTCTGTCTTCTCAGCTCACTTTAGGTCTGAGAACTAGAAATCTTGCTTTTCTGCCCATGCCTGTTTTCCTGAAATGGAATGCTGAAATGTTGAAATTCCTGGAATGCTGAAAGGGAGAAAGGCAAAAAATGTCCTCAAATCTCTCCTCCATGGTTCTTTAACAAGACATGCCCTATGCTGGGAGAAGACACTCTCATCTCCTTGCAAGGAAGAAGGTTGCCTATCAGATACACCTTTAAATATCACCCAGGTCAGCAGAGGGACTGTTGACGATGCCGTGGGTTAAGAGTGCAAACAAACTACATCAGGGATAAATAGCATTAGAATGTAATAGTATCATACCTACAGAGGCATCACATCCATCTATAATTATAGTGATGATTATATTTGAATTCTGATGATTTTTATTAGTGCTTGATAGATGTAAAAAAAAAAAGTCAATAGCATTTGAACTCATTGCATCCCTTTAAAATCACAGATCATTAAAATAAAATATTCTCTCAATGCCTTGGCCCTGAGAAGGATTTTGGACAGTCAATGCAAAGTCGTACAAGTCATTGTGAAATCAGTTATGTTAACACTAGGGACCAAAGACTAACATATCCACCACAAAATATTCAGGGCCCAACTCTACACCCTCAAAATATTGTTTTTATGCAGATAAATCAGTACTGGCCCTTTCAAAGCTCATGCTGCATCCAGCAGTACTCCAACCGCACACACAAAAGTGAGGTTTGCAAACCTGATGTACTCGTACGTCCTTAACGTCTTTGGAGCAAGGTTTCTATATACCAAAAGGAATGGGATTCGCATCGAAAGCCAGCTCAGTATTAGACAGACAGGCAGACAAGACAGGAAAACCAGGCTTCTTTTTAGTCAAGCACTTAGACAGAAATGTAGCTGCCTAACTTTTGCCATCCAAGTTTGAGATCATCTTGGCCTAGTCATTCTCTTCAAGGTCCCCAAGGAAGTTAGTGTTGGAGCAAGATTCAGACATAGGGTTCCCTGGCTTACATTCCTAAACTGATACTGTTATACCCTGTCACACTTATAAAAAATTAAAGAGTAAATAGAATATGATTAAAAAGTACAATTTTTAAGTGCAACAACTGGAACAAGTGTATGATAGTGTGTATGGCAGTCATTAATACATTCTCAAATAGCAATCCAAATGTTTACTATTTGTAGATTGTGTAACATTATTAACTACATGAAAACAACTTTGCTTTATGTTGTGGTTTAACCTGGCAGGCAGCTAAGCACCACACAGCCTCTCGCTCGCTCCCCACCCCAGTGGGACAGGGGAGAGAATCAGAAGAGGAAAAATGAGAACACTTATGGGTTGAGATAAGAACAGTTTAATAATTGAAATAAAATATAATAATAATAATAATAATAATAATAATAATAATAATAATAATAATAATAAATGAAAAGAAAGATAACAAAAAGAGAGAGAAATAAAACCCAAGACAGACAAGTGATGCAAATGAAAAAAAAAAAAACAAAAACAATTGCTCACCACCCGTGGACCGATGCCCAGCCAGTCCCCGAGCAGCAGCCCCCCAGCCAGCTTTCCCCTAGTTTATATACTGAGCATGACATCATATGGTATGGAATATCCCATTGGCCAGTTTGGGTCAGTTGTCCTGGCTGTGCCCCCTCCCAGCTTGTGTATCTCCAGCCATGGTAGAGCATGAGAAGCTGAGGCCTTGACTCTGTGTAAGCACTGCTCAGCCATAATGAAAACATCTCTATATTATCAACACTGTTTTCAGCACAAATCCAAAACATAGCCCCATACTAACTACTATGAACAAAATTAACTCTATCCCAGCCAAAACCAGCACATTCTACATGTTTTTCATTGAGGTTTGTATCATCAGTTAGCATGATTTTTGGCACTCATATAATAATAATAATATAAGATTTCAGAAGCAGTTTCACTGCTTCAGCAATGATCATAATATAATAGGCATAATAGCTGAAAAAAAATATGCTAGTCTAAATCAAAGGGAAAATTTTCATTCAGCCTTGTACAATTCATAAGAAAATCCTTCAATCTAATGCACTAATATAGTTAGGGTAAGAAAGTAAGTTGAATTCTCTTCATTGCCCTGGCATCTAGGGAGCTAAGCTCTGATCCTGTCATCTATCCTGCATCACTCTTGATTTCATGGGCAATCCTCTGATTAAACCAGAGTTCATAATATAATAAAAGGATCGGTATCCTAATGATAATTGCACAGCAACGTATTTCTGGAAAAAAAATTACACCACTGTTTTCAGAAACTGCCCTTTGGTAGTGCACATGCATAAGCTGTTAGCAAACACCTTGATACAAACAATAGCACTTGCTGGAGAGAGAAACAACCATCCACACGAGTGCATGTTCATAGATGGCTGTGCAGAAGTGAAGGCAGGCTGAAATCTCATTTGAAAATAGACCTTCAAAGCATCTACTAACTAACTGCATAAGAATCAATGGCTTATTCCACCAAGGATGCCTATCTAATTGCACATGGATTAAACTCTGGTAAATAAAAGTTTCCACTTTTAGATTGCAATTCCATACAAGAACAGACTCCTGTGAAGGATCTGTAGTGCCTTCTCCTGTCATTGTTGAATTCTTACAAACATAATTGATAAAGTGTTTCCTCTGTGTTATGATTTCAATGGCTTAGAAGAACAGACAAGCTAAAAAGTTATCATATTTGAAAATATAGATGTCAAGAAAGTGTTTATGTGTTCCAGACGACATCTCTGCGGTGGAGTATTCACTGGTCCTATTTCCAGGCTACAGAGGACTGAAATCTTAAGGAGCTGTATTGTGTTTCCATGGCAAGGTTTTTGGTAGCGGGGGGCTGCAGGGGTGGCTTCTGTGAGAAGACACCAGAAGCTGCCCCCATGTCCGACAGAGCCAGTTCCAGCTGGCTCCAAGACGGACCTGCCGCTGGCCAAAGCTGAGCCCATCAGCGATGGTGGTAGCGCCTCTGGGATAACATATTTAAGAAGGGGTAGAAACTGCTGCGCAACAACAGCCAGGAGAGGGGAGTGAGAATATGTGAGAGAAACAACTCTGCAGACACCAAGGTCAGGGAAGAAGGAGGGGGAGGAGGTGCTCCAGGTGCCAGAGCAGAGATTCCCCTTCAGCCCATGGTGAAGACCATGGTGAGACAGGCTGTCCCCCTGCAGCCTGTGGAGGTCCACGGTGGAGCAGATATCCACCCTCCAGCCCGTGGAGGACCCCACACTGGAGCAGGTGGATGCGCCCGAAGGAAGCTGTGACCCTGTGGAGAGCCCGTGGTGGAGCAGGCTCCTGGCAGGAGCTGTGACCCCATGGAGAGCCCACGGTGGAGCAGGCTCCTGGCAGGACCTGTGACCCCGTGGAGAGGAGCCCATGCTGGAGCAGTCCATTCCTGAAGGACTGCAGCCTGTGGAAAGGACCCATGCTGGAGCAGTTCGTGAAGAACTGTCTCCCGTGGGTGGGACCCCACGCTGGAGCAGGGGAAGAGCGTGAGGAGGAAGGAGCGGCAGAGACAATGTGTGATGAACTGACTGCAACCCCCATTCCCCATTCCCCATTCCCCTGCGCTGCTCGGGGGGGAGGAGGTAGAAGAGTCAGGAGTGAAGTTGAGCCTGGGAAGAAGGGAGGGGTGGAGGAAAGATGTTTTAAGATTTATATTTTCTATCTCTCATTATCCTAACTCTGATTTGATTGGTAATAAATTAAATTAATTTCCCGGAGTCGCGTCTGTTTTGCCCGTGATGATAATTGGTGAGTGATCTCCCTGTCCTTATCTCGACCCATGAGCCTTTTGTTATATTTTCTTCCTCTGTCCTGTTGAGGAGGAGGAGTGAGAGAGTGGCTTGGTGGGCACCTGGCGACCAGCCAAGGTCAACCCACCACAGAAGCTACTGCCCTGACACCACCAAAAGCTTCTTATTTTTGCAGATGTCAGCTGGTATCAGCTATCTTAGTTCCCCTGTCAACCTGACCTTGACATTCACTCCAGGGTGACTGAAGGATCTGGATGATTTGTTGATTACAGATATCTTGGCATGATTCAAACCTGATGTACGGTAGAGGGAACCTGTCAGCTGGAGCTTGTGCCCCACTTGTGAATGATGCTCAGGGTGTCCTCATGCGTAGCAGGAGAGCTTTGCCCATCCTGGTCCTCTGTGACCCCAACACATCTCTCCCCATTGCCCATAGGGCACAACATACCTACAGTGGTCCATTTTTATTCATTGTGAAAATTAATGCGAAGCACTTTATTACTTAAATGATCAAATAATCCATTAAGTCCACTATGTGTTTTACTATTTTTATTACTGCTGCGATTGGTGTTGTGGCAGTGCTGAGGAACATCAATGAGGGATGAAGGGGTTACTGAACCAAGCATTGTAATGACAGTAAAGGGAAAGGAAAGTTGTGATTTGCAAAAGGTCAGGGGTGTCTAGTTCCTAGAGAAACCTAGAAATCCTTCACAAAGGTTGAACACCCAAATTTACTGATGCATGTGTAACCCATCACTAGAAGTCCTTCATGGCGGTATGCTGCTGGACTAACAGATCTGCTCAAGCTTCTTGACATATAAATATGGGATTGCTACAATTTCAAACATCACAAGGAAAAAGATGTCCCTCAGTATTTGAAACCATGTTGTGGATTCCTCCTTGGTAGATGCACCTTGTCTGTAATCCTTGCTCCCTTCTCTTGTGTTCCCCTGGATTGTTCATGCTCTACAGCTGAGCCATTGATTAGAACATCTTTGCTGATATTTTCTCTGTATTTTCACAGAAAGAAAACACTAACCATTATATGAATGATGGGGTTCAACACACAGGAAGGTAAAAGCATAGAAGAGAGGGACAGGTGAAAGAAGAAGCAGAAGTAAAGCTGTGAAATAGCATTCCTTTCCCTAAAATCAATCAATTGTTTGAGTGTGTGGCAAAATGTGGCAGAAACAGGCAAAAAAGAAAGTGGTTTAGAATGGTTTAAGTCTTGTCATAGAGCACCATAGGCATAGCTCTATTTAATCACATCTTTTCTCACTTTTGGCTATTTGAAAAGTGTTCCAGCTATTTTTTCTTGGTGTTTCTGTGGCTTTTTCATCATTGAGGGCTTTCTGACTGTTTTTTTCTAGCTGTAAGGCATTTTGTGGGAGTAATATAGGTTGTTTTCCTTGCTGGTTTTCCTGTTAGGCAACTTTGAAGGGCCTCTTTGGTTTGGCAGCTTAGGATTGATTTTGTGGCCTATAAATGTTTGCTTGTTTGCTTAGTTCTGACTTTGCCACTTCTTTGGACTTCTTGTCCTCTTCTGCTCTTAACACATAGTTCTTTTTTGCCTTTTCCTGGTATACGCAATATCCCCGTTACCTCAGAAATCAAGTGAGCCAGACTGACCTCACCTGACATGGGGTGGTACCCAGGTTCACACGCGTGTATGGATAGGTGGACCTAACGCTGCTGTGGGAACAAGTGACTGCCTCACTGGGATGCCTCACCCTGCAGGCAGCAGGCACTGGCTGCTGTGCTGACAGGAAACAGACCCTGCCTCAAACAGAGCCATACAGACAGCTGGCTGATGCCAAAAAGATGTCTGTGTGAGCGGCTCCCTCTGAATGCGCAGGCTGCCTTCAGTCCTATTCTTTGCCTTGGCCCCTGCTCCCAGTTCTGCAAGCTGGTTCTCTGGTTCTGGCTTGCTGTACAAACCACAAGCTCATAGCACTTCATATAAGTGACTTTCCTAGTATCATAGAGGAATTTTGTGGCACAGAGATGAAAGACAGTTGTCCTGGTTTCAGCTGGGATAGAGTTAAATTTCTTCCTAGTGCTGTGTTTTGGATTTAGTGTGAGGAGAATGTTGATAACACACTGATGTTTTCAGTTGTTGCTAAGTGCCCTCCTAGTCCAAGGACAGCTCCCACGCCTACTGACTGAGCTAGGTACACAAGATGGGAGGGAACATAATCAGGACAGCCAGCCCAGCTGGCCAATGGGGTATTCCATACCATGTGACGTCATGCTCAGTATATGAAGGGTAGGCGTGATCCAGGAAGTACCGATTGCTACTTGGTTATCGGTCAGCGTGGGTGGTGAGCAATTGCATTGTGCATCACTCATTTTGTATATTCTATTATTTATTATTATTATTTTCCCTTTTCTGTTCTATTAAACTGTCTTTATCTCAACCCACGAGTTTTTCTCGCTCTTACCCTTCCGATTCTCTCCCCGTCCCACTGGGGGGGTGGGGGGAGTGAGTGAGCGGCTGCGTGGTATTTGGCTGCCTGCCAGGTTAAACCACAACAACAGTGTTACAAGCTTTTTCCGCTACTTTATCCTTGAGACCATCTCTTTATAACTCTCCTGCCTTATTCCTTGCATGCTTTACAAATTCTGCAATAAATGAGGCAAGGGACCTCCAGACAGCAGGTTTCTTCAGTAAACAAGCCCATTTTATCTGCCACGCATCACATCCCATGCTCTGACTGATGCAATACTCCGGTGGGGAAAAAAAACAGCATGTGACCATGCAATTGGACTACCTTATCATGCCAACACATGAGGGGGGTGAATTAAGTTGCACAAACTTCTTTCTTTCCTACATTTTGAGTGCTTGGTTCCATGTTTTATCAAAAATGTAATTCCCTTTGTCTTTGAAATTAAGCTGACTCCTTCCAGTTTGAAAGAGTAATGGGGCTGGACATTTGAAACCCTCAGCACAGGATCTTGACCACAGAGCTAACACAGCAAGTGTAACTTTAGACTGTGTCCTGGTTTCGGCTAGGATGGAGTTGATTTTCTTCCTATTAACTGGTATAGTGCTGTGTTTTGGATGTAGTATGAGAATAATGTTGATAACACACTGATGTTTTAGTTGTTGCTAAGTAATGTTTATGCTAGTCAAGGACTTTTCATCTTCCCGTGCCCTGCCAGGTGCATGGGGGGCTGGGAGGGAGCGTGGCCAGGGCGGCTGGCCCAGCCGGCCAATGGGCTATTCCATAACATATGATGTCATGCTCAGCATATAAGGCTGGGCAAAGAAGAAGGAAGGGGGGGACGTTCGGAGTGATGGCGTTTGTCTTCCCAAGTAACCGTTATGCATGATGGAGCCCTGCTTTCCTGGCGATGGCTGAACACCTGCCTGCCGATGCAAAGGAGTGAATGAATTCCTTGTTTTGCTTTGCTTGTGCGCACAGCTTTTGCTTTCCCTATTAAACTGTCTTTATCTCAACCCATGAGTTTTCTCACTTTTACACTCCCGATTCTCTCCCCCATCCCATTGTGGGGGGAGTGAGCAAGTGGCTGCGTGGTGCTCAGTGGCCGGCTGGGGTTAAACCACAACAGACCGTCATCCTTTCATATGGGCTGTGCTATTGCAAGAACTGATATGCACATTTTCCAAGGCCTTCACAGCTGTTCTGCTGTGTGGAAGAATATGGGTGTTTGGGATTTGGTGACACAATTGTGGGTTCTCAAGGAGAGGTTTTTTTTCAGTGCTTATAACTAATCTGCTCCTCTCCTTCCCTTTCTGATCTATTCATTCATCCAACTCATCACACACCAATTTTCCCACTACCCTCTTCCTTTTCCTTTACATGAGTAGAATTACTTAGCCTGCTTTAAAAGTGAGCCCTGTCCCATGACCTAACTTTCAACAATCCTGATTCTTTTAAATTAGCAGTATGTTCCAGGGGAAAAAAAGCATCTTTACACTGAGGAAGCCCAATCATAAAGCCACCTCTTTTTATATCTAGGCATCTGTCGTGGTTTAACCCCAGCCAGCAAAAATAAACGCCACGCAGCCGCTCGATCACCCCCCCCCGGTGGGATGGGGGAGAGAATGGGGAGGGCACAAGTAGGAAAGCTCCCGGGTTGAGATAAAAACAGTTTAATAATTGAAATAAAACTAAGTAGAACAGTAATAATAATAATGAGAACAACAACAATAACAGAATACACAAAACAGGCAATGCACAACACAACCGCTCACCGACCGCCGACCGCGTGTCACGAACGGGGGGCGAGCCCCCCCCCACACCTGGTTTTTATACTGAGCATGATGTCACATGGTATAGAATACCCCATTGGCCAGCTGGGTCCACCACCCCGGCTGTGCTCCCCCCTCCCGGTGCAAGCATCACCCAGCAACAGCCAAAGCATCAATGGGCCATCAACGCTCCTTTCACACCGAACCCAAAACACAGCACACCCCCCAAGCTACTGGGAAGAAAGTTAACCCTGTCCCAGCTGGAACCAGGACAATATCCACCCCTTATTCTATACCATCTACATCATGCCCAGGTCTCACATTTTCCCATACATTCCAATTAGTCACCGCTACTTTTCCCTGCCTTTTGATATATATACACACAGAGATATCATTCCCTTAGTCCATGGGCCATCCCTCTAAAACGTCCGTTGAGTTCATTTAGTCCATGACTTCGGGTTCCACCTGTCATAACAGTCTTGCAGGGCAGGAGAGATGGTGTGTGGTGTTGTGCTCTTGCATGCGGAGGCCAGTTCTGGGCGCTCGTCCGGTTCTATCATCATTGCACCTTGCTCAGTTTCATCGGCGTTCATCCTACATTAATCTGGGTGATTCTTACTGTAATACTGTTACTATGGCATATGGTAACTATAAAAGTGATGACATACAGTACTATGTAATAACTAACATCATACAATTCAGTTCATTGGCTATTTTCACCCAAAATTAAATCCCCCTGAGGTACACACCGGACTTCCCCATCCTTTCTCATCACCCACCAAGTGCACCCAGGTCCCTGAGCAAAAGCAATCCCACGGATGGGTTTTCCCTTGCCAGAAGCAGGAGCAACCCAGACCGTCTTCCCCAGCATATTTCTCATATGCACGACAGGGACTTTATCCCCCTCTACAGTACGTAAGGGTTTGGACTGGGCAGGGCCAGCTCGAGTGACAGATCCCCTAGTGTTGACTAACCAGGTGGCCTTTGCTAAATGTGTGTCCCAATGCTTGAATGTCCCACCACCCATTGCCCTCAGTGTTGTCTTTAACAGCCCGTTGTATCGTTCAATTTTCCCGGAGGCTGGTGCATGGTAGGGGATGTGATAGACCCACTCAATGCCATGCTCTTTGGCCCAGGTGTCTATGAGGGCGTTTCGGAAGTGAGTCCCGTTGTCTGACTCAATTCTTTCTGGGGTGCCATGTCGCCACAGGACTTGCTTTTCAAGGCCCAGGATGGTGTTCCGGGCAGTGGCATGGGGCACAGGGTATGTTTCCAGCCATCCGGTGGTTGCTTCCACCATGGTGAGCACATAGCGCTTGCCCTGTCGGGTTTGTGGGAGCGTGATATAATCAATCTGCCAGGCCTCCCCATATTTATACTTCAACCATCGTCCTCCATACCAAAGAGGCTTTACTCGCTTGGCTTGCTTGATTGCAGCGCATGTTTCACATTCGTGGATAACCTGTGCAATAGTGTCCATGGTCAAGTCCACCCCTCGATCACGAGCCCATCTATATGTTGCATCTCTCCCTTGGTGGCCTGAAGTGTCATGGGCCCACCGAGCTATAAATAATTCACCCTTATGTTGCCAGTCCAGATCTACCTGAGCTACTTCGATCTTGGCAGCCTGATCCACCTGCTGGTTGTTTTGGTGCTCTTCACTGGCCCGACTCTTGGGTACGTGAGCATCTACGTGACGTACTTTTACAGTCAGGTTCTCTACCCGGGCAGCAATATCTTGCCACAATGCGGCAGCCCAGATGGGTTTACCTCTGCGCTGCCAGTTGTTCTGCTTCCACTGCTGCAACCACCCCCACAGGGCATTTGCCACCATCCATGAGTCAGTATAGAGATAAAGCACTGGCCATTTTTCTCGTTCAGCAATGTCCAAGGCCAGCTGGATGGCTTTCACCTCTGCAAACTGACTCGATTCACCTTCTCCTTCAGCAGTTTCTGCAACTTGGCGTATAGGACTCCATACCGCAGCCTTCCATCTCCTATGTTTTCCCACAAGGCGACAGGACCCATCCGTGAACAGGGCATATTGCTTCTCGTTTTCTGGTAGTTTGTTATATGGTGGGGCCTCTTCAGCACGCGTCACCTCCTCCTCTGGGGATATTCCAAAATCTTTGCCTTCTGGCCAGTTCGTGATCACCTCCAAGATTCCTGGGCGACTGGGGTTTCCTATTCGGGCCCGTTGTGTGATCAGCGCGACCCACTTACTCCACGTAGCATCGGTTGCATGATGTGTAGAGGGGACGCTCCCTTTGAACATCCAGCCCAGCACCGGCAGTCGGGGTGCCAGGAGGAGCTGCGCTTCAGTGCCAACCACTTCCGAAGCAGCTTGAACCCCTTCATATGCTGCCAATATCTCCTTCTCAGTTGGAGTGTAGCGGGCCTCGGATCCTCTGTATCCCCAACTCCAGAACCCTAAGGGTCGACCTCGAGTCTCCCCTGGTGCTTTCTGCCAGAGGCTCCAGGTAGGGCCATTCTCCCCGGCTGCGGTGTAGAGCACATTCTTTATATCTTGTCCTGCCCGGACTGGCCCAAGGGCTACTGCCTGAACTATCTCCTGTTTAATTTGCTCAAATGCTTGTCGTTGCTCAGGGCCCCATCTGAAGTCGTTCTTCTTCCTGGTCACGTGATAGAGAGGGCTTACGATCTGACTGTAATTTGGAATATGCATTCTCCAAAAGCCCACAACGCCTAAGAAAGCTTGCGTTTCCTTTTTGTTAGTTGGTGGAGACATGGCTGTTATTTTATTGATCACATCTGTTGGGATCTGACGACGTCCATCTTGCCATTTTATTCCTAAAAACTGGATCTCCTGGGCAGATCCCTTGACCTTACTTCGTTTTATTGCAAAGCCGGCCTTCAGAAGGATTTGGACTATTCTCTCCCCTTTCTTGAAAACTTCCTCTGCTGTGTTGCCCCACACGATGATGTCATCAATGTATTGCAGGTGGTCTGGAGCCTCACCCTGTTCCAGTGCGGTGTGGATCAGTCCATGGCAAATGGTAGGGCTGTGTTTCCACCCCTGGGGCAGTCGGTTCCAGGTGTACTGGACGCCCCTCCAAGTGAAAGCAAACTGTGGCCTGCACTGTGCCACCAAAGGGATGGAGAAGAATGCATTAGCGATATCAATGGTGGCGTACCACTTGGCTGCCTTTGACTCCAGTTCGTATTGAAGTTCCAGCATGTCCGGCACGGCAGCACTCAGTGGCGGCGTCACTTCGTTCAGGCCACGGTAGTCTACTGTTAGTCTCCACTCTCCATTGGACTTTCGCACTGGCCATTTGGGACTGTTAAAGGGTGAGCGAGTCTTACTGATCACTCCTTGGCTCTCCAGTCGACGAATCAGCTCATGGATGGGGATCAGGGAGTCTCGGTTGGTGCGATATTGCCGCCGGTGCACTGTTGTGGTAGCAATTGGTACCTGTTGTTCTTGGACCTTCAACAACCCCACAACAGAAGGATCCTGTGAGAGACCGGGCAAGGTGGACAGCTGTTTAATTTCCTCCGTCTCCAGGGCAGCTATACCAAAAGCCCACCGATACCCTTTTGGGTCCTTAAAATACCCTCTCCTGAGGTAGTCTATGCCAAGGATGCACGGACCCTCTGGGCCAGTCACAATGGGGTGCTTCTGCCACTCATTCCCGGTTAGACTTACTTCCGCCTCCAACACAGTTAACTCTTGGGATCCCCCTGTCACTCCAGAAATACAAATGGGTTCTGCCCCTTTATAGCCTGATGGCATCAGGGTACACTGTGCACCGGTGTCTACGAGAGCCTTATATTCTTGTGGATCTGATGTGCCAGGCCATCGAATCCACACAGTCCAGTAAACCCGGTTGTCCCTTTCCTCCACCTGGCTGGAGGCAGGGCCCCTCTAGTCCTGGTCATCATATTTGCTATCCACTTCTTGTAAGTATGAGTCAGAAGTCCCTTTGTTAAGGTCGGAAGTGGAATCAGCCCTTCTACTCTGTCTGGGGAATTCACTGGAGACCGGAGCAGCAGTTTTCCTGGAAGAACCCCCTTTTGTGGTTGTTTTCCCTTGCAACTCATGTACCCGTGCCTGTAGGACTGAGGTAGGTTTTCCATCCCACTTCCTCATGTCCTCTCCGTGGTCACGCAGGTAAAACCACAGGGTGCCCCGGGGTGTGTACCCACGATGTCTCCTCTCTTGAGCAGAGGGACGCTTGCTCCTAATGGCTGAGACGCTGGCCCGTGCAGGGGGGGAGCAGGACATATCCTCTTTGAGTTGCTGGACCTCCTGAGACAGTTTCTCCACAGCAGAGACACAGGCCCGTAGGGAGGAAGAGAGACTTTCTTCATATTGCCGGAGTTGGCCAGCCAGTTCATCCACTGTTTGTTCCTCTCCATCTCTCCAGGTCATTATTGCCAATGAGTTTGCATGTGACGCTGGTGCGCTCCGTACAAACTTCCGCCACATGGGTCGGGTGCATTTGACTTCATCTGGGTCTTTGGATAACTGCTCGTTGTTCAGGTCATCATAAATCACTTCCAGCACGGCTAATTCTCTCAGGTACTGGATACCTCTCTCCATGGTGGTCCACTTGCCTGGGTGGCATATAACATCTTCCTTGAAGGGATACCTTTCCTTCACACCTGACAGGAGTCGCCTCCAGAGGCTGAGGACTTGTGCCCCTTGTCCAATTGCTTTGTCAATGCCCCCTTCCCTAGAAAGGGATCCCAGCTGCTTGGCTTCCCTACCCTCTAATTCCAGGCTACTGGCCCCATTATCCCAGCATCGGAGCAGCCAGGTGACAATGTGCTCGCCTGGACGACGGCTGAAGTCTTTTCGCATATCTCGCAGCTCACCCAGAGATAGGGATCGGGTGGTCACCATCTCATTTACGGGTTCTGCCTCCTCCTCCTCCTGTTCTCGTGATGGCCCTGGTTCATCTTCATCCCTTACTAGACGAGCTGATTTTCTTGTGCATTTTCTTTTTTGTTTAGGGGCGACTGATACCGGCATGGGTTGGTTCTCTATCGCAGGGGGCGGAGTAGCTGCTGTGCTTGCCCTGGGGGGTGAGGGAGCCGCTGTGCTTGCTGTGGGGGGTGGGGTAGCCACAGGGCCTGTTGCTTTGTCATCAGCTGCAGAGACGTTTCCTTCCCCTTGGGGGTTCTGAGTGGTGTTAAACAGGGCTCGGTAGGCGTGGGCCAGGCCCCAGCACATTGTAGTGATTTGCGTCTCCCTGGAATGGCCAGGGTGACAGCATACTTCTTCCAAATATTCTACTAATTTTTCAGGGTTCTTCACTTGTTCAGGGGTAAAGTTCCAGAACACTGGGGGTGCCCATCGCCCTAGGCATTTGCCCATGCTATCCCACTCGCCCTGCCACTCATAACTATCCAGCCTTGGGGCAGATCTCTGGATGACGTTCTTAAATTGCTTACTAACCTTGGATAAAACCGCAACAATATTCCCAAGGAGTACCAATAGATGTATCTTAACTACCCAGGGATGTTCAAGGTACTGGCAAGTTATTTTAACAAAGGAGATGAAGGTAGTGAGGGTGCCATTCTCTATTTCCTCCATAAAAAATCTCTCGGAGGAAAAGGTATAATTGCTAATAGTCTCCATGAGGTGGTACCCGAAATGCAGAAACGGCTTCATTACGAATCCCAAATACCAAATAACCCCCAATGCCAGCGTTTTAGTAACAAATCTCCCAGGCAAAACATCATTAATCACGGCAGAGCACAACAGACTACAAAACCCAACTCCAATTTTTAACAGGTACAGTAAAAACAAGAGCATGGTGCAGAACAAACGAATATGTTACCAGATATAAATTCCTTAATATGCTCTAAATAATCTGTCGTTATCTCAACCCTTCGTGCCCCACGTTGGGCGCCAAAAAGGACTGTCGTGGTTTAACCCCAGCCAGCAAAAATAAACGCCACGCAGCCGCTCGATCACACCCCCCCCGGTGGGATGGGGGAGAGAATGGGGAGGGCACAAGTAGGAAAGCTCCCGGGTTGAGATAAAAACAGTTTAATAATTGAAATAAAACTAAGTAGAACAGTAATAATAACAGTGAGAACAACAACAATAACAGAATACACAAAACAGGCAATGCACAACACAACCGCTCGCCGACCGCGTGTCACGAACGGGGGGCGAGCCCCCCCCCCCCCACACCTGGTTTTTATACTGAGCATGATGTCACATGGTATAGAATACCCCATTGGCCAGCTGGGTCCACCACCCCGGCTGTGCTCCCCCCTCCCGGTGCAAGCATCACCCAGCAACAGCCAAAGCATCAATGGGCCATCAACGCTCCTTTCACACCGAACCCAAAACACAGCACACCCCCCAAGCTACTGGGAAGAAAGTTAACCCTGTCCCAGCTGGAACCAGGACAGCATCATTAGCCTGAACACCTCAGCTGATCTGCTGCTGTTGTGGATGTGTTCCAAGTGGCAGAGAATGAAAAGAAACATTAAGAAACCTGCAGGCATATAATAACCATCATCAGCATCTGTATGGCACAAAAATCAAACCATGTATACCTAGAAGTTTTTAGTTTCACTTGTTGCCTCACAAATAGCCTTCAAAATTTTAAGAGGTGGACCAATGGTAAAACACTGTGTTGATTTATTGTTTTATAGGGCAGGAATCATAAAGCCCTTTTACATCCCCAATGGCAGGAACAGGGAAGATAAGTCAGCAGGTGGGAAAGTGCCCCATTTCCAGAATCAGGACCACTGCTAGGTCACTAAAATGCCACATCGCTAGGTGTCTGAGCAGTTAAAAAAATGCTTCCTTGGAAATCTAAACAAGTTAAAAATTATTCGTTGCCAGAGAAACTCCTGGCAGCCAGGTCACATCAGGAGAAAGCTCCTCAGCCACCACACTGTTTTCTGAAAGTGTGGGGAAAATGGGACAGAGCTGCTGCAAGGGCTCTGTCCCCCCTATAGCTTCCCAGTCACAGCTAGGTGCCTTCTCTCACCTTGTGGTTGCAGTCTCCTGCAGTAAAGATCTTACTGGATTTGGTGGTAGAGCCTATTTTTTAAAGCAATTGTGGTGTTGAGCAACCCAGAGTCACTGGTGAAATCAGTGTCCAGTGACAGGCAAGAGTCCAGCACCGAGGGTGTGTGTCAATAGGCAGAGTTGCCCTGAATGAACATCTCTGTGGCACTTATGTTCTTGTAAACTCTCCACAAAAATTAAACCAACTGTTTGCCTTATCTGTAAGTACAGCAATTAATAGAGTATTTAATATAACTGGCTTTTTCCATAAGATCGGCAGCTAGCAGGGAAGCTACAGCCAGTACCATTCAACTTGTAGGTCCTACAGCTCACCAGCAAGTTCTCTGTGGGCCACCTGTGGCCACGACCAGTTTTGCCAACCTCTGTGTTCTGCCCTGCGCATGGGGTGGGAGGACCCCTGCACCATACATGGTCCCAACTGCACAGATGAGCAGGTGCTCAAGGGAGGAAGAGAGAGAGAGAGACTCACAGACCTGGCAGAGCACCAGCTTGGCACAGATCCTTAGGGCTATTACTCTTGAGGATGTGGGCCTTGGTCACTGCCAGCTTTCTCTGTTTATTCCTTGATACAGACTGCCTCTCTTACAGCAATAGGATATTATTTAACAGCCTGTCTTCCTGTTTGAAACTGCTAGCACTCATCACTGCTTCCCTGCTTCTCCTCAGCCTTCCCTACCACTCTCCTAAGCAGCTACACACCTTTTCCTTCCCCAGATGTTTTCTAGGTGGATACCTCTTGATCCTGTATCTTTCACTGGTATCCAGCCACATTTTCTCCATCCTGGGCTCCTTTATTTGCTCTTCTCATTTGGAGTTTTACTTGAATGATGTCCTGGTTTCGGCTGGGATAGGGTTAAATTTCTTCCTAGTGCTGTGTTTTGGATTTAGTATGAGGAGAATGTTGATAACACACTGATGTTTTCAGTTGTTGCCAAGTGCCCTCCTAGTCCAAGGACAGCTCCCGTGCCTACTGACTGAGCTAGGTACACAAGATGGGAGGGAACGTAATCAGGACAGCCAGCCCAGCTGGCTAATGGGGTATTCCATACCATGTGACGTCATGCTCAGTATATGAAGGGTAGGCGTGATCCAGGAAGTACCGATCGCTACTTGGTTATCGGTCAGCGCGGGTGGTGAGCAATTGCATTGTGCATCACTCATTTTGTATATTTTATCATTATCATTATTATTTTCCCTTTTTCTGTTCTATTAAACTGTCTTTATCTCAACCCACGAGTTTTTCTCACCCTTACCCTTCCGATTCTCTCCCCGTCCTGCTGGGGGTGGAGGGGAGTGAGTGAGCGGCTGCGTGGTATTTGGCTGCCTGCCAGGTTAAACCACGACAAATGATTATACATAACATTCCGAATTACATTTTTATTGCAGTATTTGCACGGCCTGGAATAATTTGCCAAGGGAGGTGCTTTACAAATAATATTATTACTTTGAAGACTTAGTCCTGTGGAATCACAGAACATGTGGTTATGTTTAAATAAATTTGTTTTCACTGTGTGTCCTCTATTATGATTTTACCCCACTGTGTGATATTGGTGCAATAAGTGCTATTTATCTGTAAGATACCAACAACATGATCTACTTCAAGTGCAATGTGTTGGCTTGTCTCCCTCTGAAAGACAGAGGTGATACTTCAACATAACCTTTTCTGACCTTGTGGGGGTGTCTTCTAAATCCAAGACAGAACTAGCGATCATATTGATTCAGGATAGCAGCCTGAGGAGGTCTTCATTATGTTTTCAGAATCAGCACCGACCAGGTTAATTGGACCAGATCCCACTTAGGGGCCTGGTTTCCAAAGCTTCAGAAAATCACTAAATGTGTGCTTGGGGCAGATTGTTCTGTTTGAGCACAATGCGTCCACAGCTATTTTCTGTGTGCAGTAAAAGAGCAAGTCACAGCAAAGTGAGCAGGGAGGCTGACGTGTCTCTGCTCAAGTGCTCTCTGCAAGCTGTGTATCTAGGTCAACAGGTCTGGGGCTGCCAATGTGGGGAAAATAGTGATGCTGTTAACACACAGCAAAGATTCATGATATAGAATCATAGAATGGTTTGGGTTGGAAGGGACCTTTGAAAATCATCTAGTCCAACCCTCCTGCTGTGGGCAGGAACATCTTTCACTAGATCAGGTTGCTCAAAGCCCCATCCAACCTGACCTAGAACACTTCCAATGATGGGGCATCCACAACTTCTCTGGGCAACCTGTTCCAGTGTCTCACCACCCACATCGTAAAAACATTTCTTCCTTATGTTCCATCTAAATCTACCCTCTTTCAGTTTAAAACCATTGCTCCTTGCCCTGTCACTACAGGTCCTGGTAAAAAGTGTCTCTCCATCTTTCTTATAAGCCCCCTTTAAGTATTGAAAGGCCACAATAAGGTCTCCCTGAAGCCTTCTCTTCTCCAGGCTGAATAACCCCAACTCTCTCAGCCTTTCCTCATAGGAGAGGCATTCCATCCACCTGATCATTTTCGTGGCCCTCCTCTGGACCCGCTCCAACAGGTCCATGTCTTTCTCGTACAGGGGATCCCAGAGCTGGACGCAGTACTCCAGGTGGGGTCTCACCAGAGCAGAGTAGAGGGGCAGAATCCCCTCCCTTGACCTGCTGGCCATGCTTCTTTTGATGCAGCCCAGGATACAACTGGTCTTCTGGGCTGCAAGCGCACATTGCTGGATCATGTCCAGCTTTTCATCCACCAGTACCCCCAAGTCCTTCTCAGCAGGGCTGCTCTCAATCCCTTCATCCCCCAGCCTGTATTGATATTGGGGATTGCCCTGACCCAGGTGCAGGACCTTGCCCTTGGCCTTGTTGAACTTCATGAGGTTCACATGGGCCCACTCCTCCAGCCTGTCAAGGTCCCTCTGGATGGCATCCCTTCCCTCTAGGGAATCAACTGCACCACTCAGCTTGGTGTCATCTGCAAACTTGCTGAGGGTGCACTCAATCCCACTAGCTATGTCATTAATGAATATATTAAACAGTACTGGTCCCAGTACGGACCCTTGAGGGACACCCCTCTGTCTTCATTGGACTGATTTTAACCATATGACATCAAAGAGCCATTACAGAGATAATTAGAATTAAATAATGCACAAAAGATGGCATTGACAACTGGCTAACTGCAGTTGAGAGCCCAGGCCATCCAGCAGCAGGGAGGGGGATATAGAAACTGTCTGATGGAGGATCAGCTGGGAAATAGTGAGAAACTTCAGCTTATGCATTGCCTCAGATAAGAAAAGGCAATGTCTCTGGGAAGGTTTCAAAGGCAGAAGGCTCTCCCTTAAATGGAAGGTTTATTTCTCTAGAACCAAATGCTCCTATAAAGAGGAATCTAAAAGGGATGCTCCATCACAATCTCTATTGCTCAGTGTCGTGGTTTAACCCCAGCTGGCAACTAAGCCCCACACAGCCGCTCGCTCACTCCCCCCACAATGGGATTCGGGGAGAGAATTGGAAGGGTAAAAGTGAGGAAACTCGTGGGTTGAGATAAAGGCAGTTTAATAGGGAAAGCAAAAGCCACGCACACAAGCAAAGCAAAACAAGGAATTCATTCACTACTTCCCATGGGCAGGCAGGTGTTCAGCCATCTCCAGGAAAGCAGGGCTCCATCACGCGTAACAGTTACTTGGGATGACAAACGCCATCACTCCGAACGTCCCCCCCTTCCTTCTTCTTCCATCAGCTTTATATGCTGAGCACAATGTCATATGGTATGGAATATCCCTTTGGTCAGTTGGGGTCAGCTGTCCCGGCTGTGTCCCCTCCCAACTTCTTGTGCACCCCCAGCCTGCTCGCTGGTGGGGTGGGGTGAGAAGCAGAAAAGGCCTTGACTCTGTGTAAGCACTGCCCAGCAATAACTAAAACATCCCTGTATTATCACCACTGTTTCCAGCACAAATCCAAAACATAGCCCCATACTAGCTACTATGGAGAAAATTAGCTCTATCCCAGCAAAAACCAGCACACTCAGTTAAGCGTGCATGGTGCTTTCATCCTGAATTTTGGTAACAGGCTTGAACCGATCATTTTCTTGATCAGCTTGTGGTACACAGACCTATAGGTTTCTGGACTGTTTTAAAGTATCTGTGAAAGATGACTAAGAAAAGCAGTTGTGTGGGATGCAAGGCTACATGTAGTGTTTGAGTATCGGCAGCTCCAGTGGAAATTTCTTTTTGGCACCACAGACTGAAAAAGGTTGAAAATTTTAAGAGTATGTGGAAGGTAATAAAAACCACTGGCTTATGTGCATGTCCTCCTAAGGATATTGTGGTGACCAGAGCAAGAGGAATACTTCAGCAAGGAGCTCTGTGCTGTCTGTGCAACAAACCTGTGCCTCCATGTATTTAAAACTTCCTAGCACACATGCTATTTTAAATTTGTTCAATGTTGTTGGAAATGATCACACTTGATAGATCTAGGCTTTGAGCCATACAGAGCTCTAGATCCACTGAGACACTTTGAAGGAAAAAAGTTGATGCCTGGATATAATTTACCTCTCCCCTAAAAGACTTCTAAATGTATTTCTCTGGTGGATAGTTACTTTGAACATGTTTGGGCAGAGTTTCATCCTGTTCCAGTCTTATGAATAGTGGAAAAACTCTTATTCAAATATATTGAGCTCAGAGAAAATTATGTTTCTCTAGTACGATGAAATATCCAAGGTTGCTTTTATTGTCACTTAATCATGTCTGAAGGCAAAGAAATTAAATAAGCATATGTCTGGGCTTCAAGGAAGGTATGGCTTGAATCAAAGGACAATCAGTTTCCTTTCTCCATCTTTGTATTTACAAAAACCCAAGCAGAAAAATGCTTGCTCCCAAAAGAGTTATGAACAGTTCCTAAGGCTCATCTGCAAGGGATGCTTACTGTTTTCAGTGGCACCACTGAAACAAAACCTCTGGAAAACCCTCCATGTGCATGTCCTCATGCCATAGTAAAATGGCTCTTTCAGTTTTTCTCAAACCCTTCCCTACATACTATAAGATTAAAAGAAGTATATCAGAATACAAATGTCTACATAAGGCCTAACATCAATATAAGGCTGGGTATTCCCAGCCCTAGCTTACATCAGGATAATTTCCTTTTAGACAAGTTCTCACTGTCAGGAGTTCTCCATTTTCTTTTATAGCAAAGAGCTTCAGAATGGATGGACTTCTCTCTGGTAGCAGCTCTCTAATGTAAAGGAACAAACTATCTGTCTTCTCTGGAGGGTTTTATTTCCAGACATTCTGGATACATTGATGAAGTTACAGAACTGAAAGTGTAACTGCTCCCCTGTGCTTTGTAAAACCTGGTAAGCAGTTTTCCCATGAATTAATGGATATCTGTGACTAACAAGAGGATAATTTTAAATGTGCTGTCTTTTGAGAAGGAAAAAACATTTCCCAGTTCCCTTACCTTTTTTTGGTCTGGTTGATTCTTTTACATCAATCAACAGCCTTGAAACAGGAGGTTTTGTTAAGTGGAATATGAACAGCAGGAGGAATAGTCATTGCATTTACTTGTTCTGCTCTTTCTTCTAGCTCAGCACCTTGCAATCTCTTTGTAGTTGGACTGCACACAAGAAAATCGGTGATATGCCAGCACTCCACTATCACTACTTAAACTGCTCTCTCTCCTCCTTAATTTCCATGACTATGCAAGTCTGTTGATAGGTCCCAGGGTCCATAAATGGGTTCAGATGGCTCCATCAATTGCAAGAGGTGCATTGTGCTTCCCAACACTTTAGTTTCACAAGCAGGGACACCTGAGATTTCTGCCCAGGTCCTCTTCTCTGTGATTCTGCCAAGGTTTATGTGAAAAACGTCCCTGCCTCAGCAGTGACTGGAGCCCTCCCCTTGGTTGCCAGAGGATGATCATGGGCATTTGCTCTTAGGCCCTTACTGAGCTTCTGTTCCACTGCCTGCTTATTGTGAACGCAAGGCTGGGCTGCATTACCATCAGTGTATGGGAGACGTCTTCTCTCAGACTTGGACATCTTCTTTCCCTACATCTGTCAGAGAAAGAGCCTTGGGCACGCTCTGGCTGACACTCAGTCCAGAAAAAAAAGAGAGACTTGGCAGATAAGAGGAGCCAAGGAGGAGGGGAGACATACTAGATGTTCCTATCATTTTTTTTGCTAGATGCTTATTATTCTTGCTGAAGCAACTGCATTTTTTTTTCTCAAGTCAAATAAAAAACTGTGGAAGGACATGTAATCTCAGAGTAACTTATTTCACTGTAAGTTAAACAATTCCTATTAAATTTAAATGAACCTGATATAAACCTACACTAAATCAAACCAAGAATACCCAGCCCAGTAAGTTGTATTTAATTATATCACACCCTTATAGTTTCCCAGTGTAGTTCTCTTCTCACTTTCCTTTGCTTTTCAAACTGCCAAGTGAGATTTTTGAAACACACTTTATTTAGGGAAGAACTTCCATTGGGGGAAAGTCTATTTAAATCATTTTGTCATGTCTTTCCATTCGTTGGTGCAAGTGTACACACAGTTTTTACTAATTATAAAGCAAACAAACTGCAGTGTCAGTCCAAGGCTATTTTGCAGCCTAACCAATGTCTGTGCAGGGCTCTGAGGTGCTTGGATGAAATAAGCTACTTAAGTATGAATTGTTATATTATCATTGTTATTGAGATGTTCCAAAACAATCTGGTTTATACAGAGAGTAAAATGTGCCAGAATGAGTATCAATGCTTAGGAAAAAAAGCATGAGGACCAAGCAAGCTGAGTGTGATACTGCCCTACAATCTCCTAGCCTCCAACAACCTGTGCTTTAGGAATTTACTGCAGGGACAAATCTCACGGGCTGTCCTCTAGTGAGTTAAGCATGAATTTCTCTCTTTTCTTTTTAAACTCATTTACACTTCTGGCCTCCAAGGGTTTCTGAGGTGAGGAGTACCACATCTGCACAGTGGAAAACAAACTTCTTGTGGGTGCTTCAAGCACTCTTATCACTTTATTTGTTGCCCTTTATTTCCTGAACGTTTCCCTCGCCTTGCTGTGCTGCCTGTGGTTTACAGGTGTCAGTGACTGACTATCCAGATTCAAGACTATTTATTCTCTCCTCTTTCTGGCAGATGCTCCATACATCGCTCTGTACTTCTTTAGTTCTCCCCCATGAGGAGACCAGGACTTCTGGCAATACTCTCCATGGGGGCACAGCTGGGGTTACACTGTGATGAGCACAGAAAGCAGATGGATTTCTGACCAAAACACCCCATGTTTCACTCACCCTTTGGCCACTGCAGGGCACCGACCAGACAACTTCGGAGCCACTTCCCTCCACCACAAACCTGCCCCCATCTTCTCTCCCTCTCTTTGTGACAAGCTTCTCTCTTATCTTGTGATAGTTTCTTGTAAGACTTTTGATGAGGCCTGTTTTACACACCCATGCGCAGTCATCGGAGCCTCATCGCTGCCATCTGGTACTTGGTCCTCCAGGGACTCCTGTAGACTTGTGAGGCATCATGATCTCCCTCACATGTTTAACAGAGAGCGCATCCTTCCGCGTTAATTAACGTGACATCTCAAGGAAAAAGAAACGTTTTCATATGAAAAAATTATATTCCTGAGAACCCATGACTACACAGCTAGCATCTGGGGAAATTACTCTTTCTGGGACGGTCTCTTGGGTACGTGGTTCGCATCTGCATGTGCGTGTGACCTGCCTCGATGACGGTGAAACCAGCGTTTTGGGCTGGTCTGCAGGGAACTGTGGGGAGGTGCAGAGCCACCTGATGAGGCTCCCATACATGGCTTGGCTTTCTGTGCCGTTAGCAGGCAGTCTCCTGCCTTTGCACTTTCCAGGCCAGCCATGTGTGGCAGCGTATTGGAGTTGCAGCTCCCAGAAAGAGTGACCTTGGGCTTCATGGACAAAATAAAAGCCTGCTAGATGGGCTGGGGAGTCCTGAGACTCTCTGGACTGAAACATGGAGCTCCCTAGCCCCTGGATGCCAATCTGCTTTGTTCCCTGAGGGTGGGGGCCAGGTCAGGCTGCACCAAGCAGAGTGCCTGTGCTTGCTCCCCCCAAACCAGCCCTTCACAGGACCTGTCTGGGCTTGCAGGGGTCTCCTCTGAGCAGTGGATTTGCCAGAAGCACACCCAAGCGGAGATCATCTCTAGGTCTCGGGAGGGAAGACAGACCCACAGCTCTCCTGCCCAGCACAATGCTGTGTGGGGTGGCCCAAGCCCTTCCTATGGTGCAGGGCACCCATGCCACTGTCTTTCCCCTCCACCTCCCAGAAAATGAGGTGTCCTGATGGGGAGGAAATACCCAGTGCAGACCCAAAGACCAGGCATGTCCCTGATGGGAGCAACACAGTGGATAAGTGTCAAGAGCAGCTCACTGGCAGTGTGGCAGGGGCTGAGCCTGAGCTGCCCAGAGATTCAAGTTGACCCCCAACAAACCACTGGAAATGAAGGGGGAAACGCCATCCCCTGATGCATCTCAGACGTGCCTCTGTGCAAGCAGAGACTCCAGACTAGCTAGGGTCTGAGTTTCATGCTGGGCCTGGGGTCCACCCGGTGCCCCCAGGGCTTTGCTATCTCGGCTGTGCATGGGTGCCCACTGTGTGGGCATGGTCCCTTCCTCCCCCCGGGGCTTCTTGTGCTCTCGGTGGGGCCCCCGCGGCCAGCCCCCCTCCCCGGCACGGCTAGGCAGGGCAACCCCCCCACCCCCCCGGGCAGCGCCGGTGCCTGGCTCGGTCCAGGGGGGGGGGAGGGAGGCTGGCAGAGCCGGCTCCACGCCCGCGGGGGGCAGGGGGCGACCCGCGGCCGATCGCAGCGCCAAGGCGATGGCAGTCCGGGGGGACAGGGAGGGGTCCCTAGGGCCTTGCCCCGCTCCCGTCTAGCGCTTAAAAAAAAAAATCTTTTAAAAAAGCCTAAAAAGTGAGACAAAACTTCCTCTCTCCCGTCTCTCCGGAGGAAAACCGAGCGGGCCACCGCAGCCCGCTGCTGATCGGCGCTTGGGGCCGCGGCCTCCCCGAGCGGGCGGGGGGAGGGGAGCTGCAGGTCTCCCTCTCAGGCCCGGGGGGCTGGGGCCAGGCCGAGGCCGGCCGCCGGCGCCTCAGGACTCTGTGCACAGCCCGCGGATGCAAAATTAAATCTCTGTGGACAACCCGCGTGGGCTTCGCGGAGAGCCCCGAGAGGCGCTCCCGGGCGTTCCGAGCCCCGGCGGATTGATGAGAGAGGCGGAGGAAGCCCCCGCCCCGCGGCCACCGTGCGCGGAGCCCGCCGGGGCGGAGGGGAGGGCTACTAATTCCCTTCTTAAAAACAGATTTGTCCCTGCTTGGCTCTTTTGTGTGGCAGAAGATGGATAGGGCAGAGGAGGCCGCCTCCCAGGTGACGGCTCGCTCAGCAACGCGGGAGAAGAGCGTCGCGGAGGGGGCGCGGTCCCGCTCGGCAAAGTCAGCGGCGGGACTTGCGATAAAAGCTAGTGAAACCAGCGCTGGGTTTCCTTCCTCCGAGGGCCGGGAAGCAAACGTCGCCTGCTGTCGGAGGGGACATTTTTTTGTCGCCCTGGACGAAATGCAAATAAATGCGATAGCCCGAATTTATGAAGCAGTCCCCGTGACCCAGTATTTCTCATTGTATGTTTGCTTTATTTTTCCAAGACCTAAGCAATTGTTAATGTACTATATACTTCCCGCTTAATCCCCCTCGTTTATTATATAATTACAGTTTCAAAGTGATTATGTGATTAAAACCATGTTTCACTGCAGCATACTTCAAAAGGAAGGTAACTTTCCCCAGCATTATTTGCCGGTGATGTCATAATTTCCTTGTGATATTTAAAATAAACACATTAGTCCAAGAATTCTAAACATGTCTGAAAGTATATAATGGAATTGATTGGCATAAAGCAACGGTGAAACCTATCACTAGTTTAATATATTTCTATGCTTCCATGCAGTGTAGATTATAGGATAATGGGGCGCAGGTGATGGTAAGCTCTGTTTATATAATACATTTCTTCACACAAGTTCCCATTGCTTTTCCTTCCTTTTGCTGTATGTGGTGGTTCTCTGATCCTACTGACCTCAGCCATGTGTTTTCACTTTTTCTTCTGATCTCAATTCCATGACCAGCGGGAAATAAAATACAAATTGTATAGTAACCATTCACAGGCCACTCTTTTCAAACTGTTGTTAAACCTTCTTTGTTTTGTCTAGCAATTGATAGATAAATGTGTCGTATTTTATCTGAGTCTTCTCTCCTTGTAAAGCTTTGTTGCCCCAAGTTGCCTAGTCCATCTTTCTCTTCTTCTTTTTCTTTTTAAAGAAAATAATTTCATCGGGGCTTGTCACCGAAAGGGACTGTTCCCTTCCTTGGCAGTACAAGGGGTGATGGTTAAGCAGCGGAATTAGACAAAAATATCAGAAGGGGGGAATAAAGGAATTCCCCCAACATTTGGTCTGGTCTATTCCCAGCATGACTGGAGGTTAATTTTAAATTTGACTTGTTTCTTCTGTACACGGTAAATAAAGTGCTCCCTGGGTTGCACGCAGCTCCTTTTTGAATAGGGGAAAGTTAAATACTCGAAAAGGGAAGAAAAAACCCTCCTCTTTTCCATCTGCATTGCTCTTTCATTGCAAACCTGCTTTCTGCGCTGTCAGGCGGGGCCAACGCTGTTTATTCAGCTTTTCTTGAAAATGAAAAGCAACTAAGAGAAGTTTAAACAATCTTTTGTTATTTTTGGTTTTGTTTTTCCAGCGCTTTCCTCCCCGGCTGCTTCTTTGGGGATATAATGCGAAAGAAAATAATTTTGGAAACCCACTATTCCATAGAGAAAAACATGTCACTAATCCCATGCCCTTTTTTTGATCAAAAAACAATTGTCATGAAGGTTTCTTTCGTGATGATCTAAACTGCAGAACAGCAATGGTTATAATTATTACCAAACTACGTGCTGAAGGCGGTTTGATAAAATATCTCTATCTTTTTTTTAAAAAAAAAAGACTTACTAGATCCCGATAGCAAACCGATTTTTAGCTATTAGTAACTAGTTTAAAAGCGGTGGTTGAACCCCCCTTTGAAGAACTCTTGCACATAAGCAAACATTTTGAAGAACACATCGGTCTCTAATCAAAAAAATCCAGATTCTTGTGTGAAAGGTAAATATTTTGCAACCACATTACTAGAGCTGATATAACTAGACAAGTCAGACACCGAAATTAGCAACGTGGTGAGGCGCGGGCAGTGAGAGAGAGCTGCAATACGGAAGAGAAACGCTCCTCTTAAAGTGCCAAAATCTGCCGTGGGTTTCTTCAGCAGAAACTGCTGCCGTGAGGTTTCGAAGGAAACGCAGCTTAGCAGAAAAGTAATTTTTGAAATTTTGCTGGGGACAACGACCGTCCGAGGCGAAGCTGTGTACCTGTAAAACGAGCCCCTGCGTATCACATGCATCATATTAAACTTTCATGCAGTTTTCCTTCTCTGTTTTTTTTTTCCAGCTAAAGGGTTCTTATAAACTTTCCTTCGTTTATTTAAGCCTGGTTTTCATTGCTGCAGTTTTGCATGGTTTGCCTTTGTTTAGTTTATTAACCCACAGGTTTACTTTAACTAAATATTTGGGCTGAATACTTTGGGGTTGGATTTCAACGTTTTCTAACAAAATTACTGAGTTTTTTTAAGCAACAAAGAGAACTCTGTGTTGATTTTATTAGTCAATTTAACAGGCTATAAGGAAAATAAAAATAAGAAACATACTAGTGTATCCCCTCCAGTGAGGAATGGGGTTAAACTGGTTTTTTGTTTAGTATTTCAGATGCCATCAAGGCTGCGTTAACTTTACTAACGTTTTAATAGAAATGGCAAATGCACAGAGCCTCTGCTTTGACGAAGCCTGCCACGTCCTCGCTGGGTGCCCGACGACGACCGCGGAGCTATTTTTAAGCCCCCCACCGCCCCGGGAAAAAAGGGAGGAAAAAAACCCCAAATAAACCCAAAACAACAAAAAAAGTGTCCCTGCGCTTGCTGCCTCACGTGTCGGGCAGGGAGCCAGGCAGGGGGTTGGGGCTGGCCTGGCCGCGGGGGCGGTGCGGGGGCCGGTAGCGCGCCCGGCCCCGGCGGGAGCCCGCGGGGGCACCGCGCCGCTCCGCGCCCGCGGGGGGGGGGAGTCGGCGCGCGCCCGCTGCAGCACAGCACGGGGGACCGGGGGCTGGGGTCCGGGGGACCACGGGGCTGGGGGCCTGGAGGCTGGGGCCAAGACCAGCTGCATCTGCCACCCGGGTAGCCTTCCCCACCCCACGTCCTAGCAGATGCTCCTGAAGCCTCCTGTTGGGATTGGCATGGTTTTTTGTGTGCTTTTGGTGTTTTTTTTTGCCTTTTTTTTTTTTTTTTAAGTAAGCACTCTGCTGCCTGGTTGGGACAGAAAGTAAAACATTAGCCTGGGAGATAAGAGTGTTTTGGAGAGAGAGCAAGCTGTAGGCAGTGATGGGTAGTGGGAAGCAGAAGCTTGGCTGCAGAAAGAAACCAAAATCCCCCTGGCATGATGTCCCTTGCCTGGGCAGTAGGAGCACTCCGGCATTGCCCCCACTGAGCAAAACCAGGGTGGCTGTGAGCTAGCCAACTGCTTAGTGCAATATGCTGTCAGAGAGAAACCAGGGGACTCCTCCAAGGTGCTGCTGTGGGTAGCAGTCACCAGTCCCAGCAGGAACTCTCCCATGGTCATGGGTCTTCATTAGGGCTCACATCTGTCCCAGCAAGTAATTGTCCCAGCGCTGCTCTGGGCACATAATGGGCTGCTGTACAGCTGGATCCATAGCTGGATACTTGGGCTGGAGAGGCCTCAGTGCTTGAACAGTGTACTTTTACTATTTAAAAGCTAGTATTGTCTCCTGGACCTCCCTTGTGCAGGGATTGACAGGTCCTTGCAGATCACCAGTTCAATGGTGATCTGCAAAGGCGGATCATCACAAAGCCCAAGGAGAGAGGAAGAGTAGCAGGGTGCAGATAGGCTATGAAGACAATGAGATATTGTATTGGGTTTGCATGGCAAGGTTTTGGTAGCGGGGGGGCTGCAGAGGTGGCTTCTGTGAGAAGACACCAGAAGCTGCCCCCATGTCAGAAAGAGCCAGTGCCAGCTGGCTCCAAGACGGACCCACCGCTGGCCAAAGCTGAGCCCATCAGCGACGGCAGTAGCGCCTCTCTGATAACATATTTAAGGAGGGGTAGAAACTGCTGCGCAACGGTAGCCAGGAGAGAGGAGTGAGAATATGTGAGAGAAACAACTCTGCAGACACCAAGGTCAGGGAAGAAGGAGGGGGAGGAGGTGCTCCAGGTGCCAGAGCAGAGATTCCCCTGCAGCCCATGGTGAAGACCATGGTGAGGCAGGCTGTCCCCCTGCAGCCCATGGAGGTCCACGGTGGAGCAGATATCCACCTGCAGCCCATGGAGGACCCTGCACCGGAGCAGGTGGATGTGCCCTGAAGGAAGCTGTGACCCTGTGGAGAGCCTGTGCTGGAGCAGGCTCCTGGTAGGACCTGTGACCCCATGTAGGACCCACGCTGGAGCAATCCATTCCTGAAGGACTGCAGCCCATGGGAAGGACCCATGCTGGAGCAGTTTGTGAAGGACTGTCTCCTGTGGGAGGAACCCCACGCTGGAGCAGGGGGAGAGCATGAGGAGGAAGGAGAGGCAGAGACAACATGTGATGAACTGACCGCAACCCCCATTCCCCTGTGCCGCTTGGGGGGAGGAGGTAGAAGAGTCAGGAGTGAAGTTGATCCCGGGAAGAAGGGAGGGGTGGGGGGAAGGTGTTTTTAGATTTGTTCTTATTTCTCATTATCCTGCTCTGTTCAATTGGCAATAAATTAAATTAATTTCCCCAAGTCGAGTCTGTTTTGCCCATGATGGTAATTGCTGAGTGATCTCCCTGTCCTTATAGATATGGACAAAAGCTGCATTTGTCACCACCACAGTAAAAGACATTGCAGGCAGCTTTCAAAACATGAAACACCACAAACCTGGATAAGAGCTATGCCTATGTGAATGAATGAGAAGACCTCTATGTAAAACCTGCATAGACATAACCAGGGAGTGAAAACTTACAGAAAAGCCCAGTCAGAGCTACAGCCACGTTACAGGCCTGTGAGAGACCCAACAGGTCTGTGGACAGATATCAGAGACACAGTCTGAAATTTTAGCAAAAAGCACCAAAGTGTGGTGTTAATTCCCACTAACTACTCCGATAACTTTCCAAATCTCATGCCTACATATTATGGGGGTGTGTTGTGGTTTAACCTGGCAGGCAGCCAAATACCACGCAGCCGCTCACTCACTCCCCCCACCCCCAGTGGGATGGGGAGAGAATCGGAAGGGTAAGAGTGAGAAAAACTCGTGGGTTGAGATAGAGACAGTTTAATAGAACAGAAAAGGGAAAATAATAATGATAATGATAGAATATACAAAATGAGTGATGCACAATGCAATTGCTCACCACCCGCGCTGACCGATAACCAAGTAGCGATCGGTACTTCCTGGATCACGCCTACTGTTCATATACTGAGCATGACGTCACATGGTATGGAATACCCCATTAGCCAGCTGGGCTGGCTGTCCTGATTATGTTCCCTCCCATCTTGTGTACCTAGCTCAGTCAGTAGGCACGGGAGCTGTCCTTGGACTAGGAGGGCACTTGGCAACAACTGAAAACATCAGTGTGTTATCAACATTCTCCTCATAGTAAATCCAAAACACAGCACTAGGAAGAAATTTAACCCTATCCCAGCCGAAACCGGGACAGTATCCACCCCTTATTCCATACCATTTACGTTATGCTTAGGTCTCACATTTTACGACACATTTCAATTAATCACCACTATCTTTTATATATATATACATATATAATACATATACATACATATATACATATAATACATATACATACATATATATACATAAATATATACAAATGTCCATTGAGTTCATTTAGTCCACAACTTTGGGCTCCATCTGTCATAACAGTCTTTCAGGGCCGGAGAGATGGTGTGTGGTGTTGGGCTGTTGCGTCCTGAAGCCAGTTCTCTCTCTGGTACTGCTGCGCTCGTTCAGTTCTATCATCGTTGCACTTTCCTTGGTTTCATCGGAGTTAGTTCATTCTTCATTAATCTGGGTGATTTTCACTGCTATACCATTGATAGCAACCATAGAAATAATGATATACAATATCATATAACAATTGACATCATACAATTCAGTTCATTGGCTATTTTCACCCAAAATCAAATCCCCTTGAGGTACACACCAGACTTCCCCATCCTTTCGCATCACCCACCAAGTGCACCCAGGTCCTTGAGCAAAAGCAATCCCACGGGTGGGTTTTCCCTTGCCAGAGGCAGGAGTAACCCAGACTGTCCTCCCCAGCATATTTCTTATGTGCATGACAGGGACTTTATCTCCAACTACAGTACGTAAGAGTCTTGATTGGGCAGGGCCAGCTCGATTAACAGATCCCCTAGTGTTGACTAACCAGGTGGCTTTTGCTAAATGTGTGTCCCAATGCTTGAATGTCCCACCACCCATTGCCCTCAGTGTTGTCTTTAGCAGCCCGTCGTATCGTTCGATTTTCCCGGAGGCTGGTGCGTGGTAGGGGATGTGATAGACCCACTCAATGCCATGCTCTTTGGCCCAGGTGTCTATGAGGGCGTTTCGGAAATGAGTCCCGTTGTCTGACTCAATTCTTTCTGGGGTGCCATGTCGCCATAGGACTTGCTTTTCAAGGCCCAGGATGGTGTTCCGGGCAGTGGCATGGGGCACAGGGTATGTTTCCAGCCATCCGGTGGTTGCTTCCACCATGGTGAGCACATAGCGCTTGCCCTGTCGGGTTTGTGGGAGCGTGATATAATCAATCTGCCAGGCCTCCCCATATTTATATTTCAACCATCGTCCCCCATACCAGAGAGGCTTTACTCACTTGGCTTGTTTGATTGCAGCGCCTGTTTCACATTCATGGATAACCTGTGCAATAGCGTCCATGGTCAAGTCCACCCCTCGATCACGAGCCCATCTATATGTTGCATCTCTTCCTTGATGGCCTGAGGCATCATGGGCCCACCGAGCTATAAATAATTCACCCTTATGTTGCCAGTCCAGATCCACCTGAGCCACTTCAATCTTAGCAGCCTGGTCCACCTGCTGGTTGTTTTGATGTTCTTCAGTGGCCCGACTCTTGGGTACGTGAGCATCTACGTGACGTACTTTTACAGTCAGGTTCTCTGCCCGGGCAGCAATATCTTGCCACAATGCGGCAGCCCAGATGGGTTTACCTCTGCGCTGCCAGTTGTTCTGCTTCCACTGCTGCAACCACCCCCACACGGCATTGGCCACCATCCATGAGTCAGTATAGAGATAAAGGACTGGCCATTTTTCTCGTTCGGCAATGTCCAAGGCCAGCTGGATGGCTTTCACCTCTGCAAACTGGCTCGATTCACCTTCTCCTTCAGCAGTTTCTGCAACTTGGCGTATAGGACTCCATACAGCAGCTTTCCACCTCCAATGCTTTCCCACAAGGCGACAGCACCCATCAGTGAAAAGGGCATATTGCTTCTCATTTTCTGGTAGTTTGTTATACAGTGGGGCCTCTTCAGCACGCGTAACCTCCTCCTCTGGGGATATTCCGAAATCTTTGCCTTCTGGCCAGTTCGTGATCACCTCCAAGATTCCTGGGCGACTGGGGTTGCCTATTCGGGCCCGTTGTGTGATCAGTGCGACCCACTTACCCCACGTAGCATCGGTTGCATGATGTGTAGAGGGGACCCTCCCTTTGAACACCCAGCCCAGCACCGGCAGTCGGGGTGCCAGGAGGAGCTGTGCTTCAGTACCAACCACTTCCGAAGCGGCTTGAACCCCTTCATATGCTGCCAATATCTCCTTCTCAGTTGGAGTGTAGCGGGCCTCGGATCCTCTGTATCCCCGACTCCAGAACCCTAAGGGTCGACCTCGAGTCTCCCCTGGTGCTTTCTGCCAGAGGCTCCAGGTAGGGCCATTCTCCCCGGCTGCGGTGTAGAGCACATTCTTCACATCTTGTCCTGCCTGGACTGGCCCAAGGGCTACTGCCTGAACTATCTCCCGTTTCATTTGTTCAAAGGCTTGTTGTTGCTCAGGGCCCCATTTGAAGTCGTTCTTCTTCCGAGTCACTTGATGGACGGGGCTTACAATCAGGCTGTAATCTGGAATATGCATTCTCCAAAAGCCCACAACGCCTAAGAAAGCTTGTGTTTCCCTGTTGCTGGTTGGTGGGGACATGGCTGTTATTTTGTTGATCACATCCATTGGGATCTGACGACGTCCATCTTGCCATTTTATTCCTAAAAACTGGATCTCCTGTGCAGGTCCCTTGACCTTACTTCGTTTTATGGCAAAACCGGTCTACAGAAGGATTTGAATTATTCTCTCCCCTTTCTCAAAAACTTCTGCTGTGTTGCCCCATACAATGATGTCATCAATGTATTGCAGGTGTTCTGGAGCCTCACCCTGTTCCAGTGCGGTGTGGATCAGTCCATGGCAAATGGTAGGGCTGTGTTTCCACCCCTGGGGCAGTCGGTTCCAGGTGTACTGGACGCCCCTCCAAGTGAAAGCAAACTGTGGCCTGCACTCTGCCGCCAAAGGGATGGAGAAGAATGCATTAGCGATATCAATTGTGGCGTACCACTTGGCTGCCTTTGACTCCAGTTCATATTGGAGTTCTAGCATGTCCGGCACAGCAGCACTCAGTGGCGGCGTGACTTCATTCAGGCCACGGTAGTCTACTGTTAGTCTCCACTCTCCCTTAGACTTTCGCACTGGCCATATGGGACTGTTGAAGGGTGAGCGAGTCTTGCTGATCACTCCTTGGCTCTCCAGTCGACGAATCAGCTCATGGATAGGGATCAGGGAATCTCGGTTGGTGCGGTATTGTCACCGATGCACTGTTGTGGTAGCGATTGGTACCTGTTGTTCTTCAACCCTCAGCAACCCCACAACAGAAGGATCCTCCGAGAGACCGGGCAAGGTGGACAGCTGTTTAATTTCCTCCATCTCCAGGGCAGCTATACCAAAAGCACACCGGTACCCTTTTGGTTCCTGGAAATACCCTCTCCTGAGGTAGTCTAAGCCAAGGATGCCCGGAGCCTCTGGGCCAGTCACAATGGGGTGCTTCTGCCACTCATTCCCGGTTAGGCTCACTTCGGCCTCCAGTACAGTTAACTCTTGGGATCCCCCTGTCACTCCAGAAATACAAATGGGTTCTGCCCCTTTATAGCTGGATGGCATCAGGGTACGCTGTGTACTCGTGTCTACGAGAGCCTTATACTCCTGTGGGTCCGATGTGCCAGGCCATCGAATCCACACAGTCCAGTAAACCCGGTTGTCCCTTTCCTCCACCTGGCCGGAGGCAGGGCCCCTCTAGTCCTGGTCATAGTATCCGCTTCTCACTTCTTGCAAACGTGAGTCAAGAATTCCTTCATTACAATCCAAAGATCAGCCCTTCTACTCTGTCTGGGGAACTGTTCACTGGAAACTGGACCGTCGTGAGACAGGTTTTTCCTGAAAACTGGAGCAGCATTTTTCCTGGGAGAACCCCCTTGTGTGATTTTTTTTCCTTGCAACTCACGTACCCGTGCCTCTAGGGTCAAGGTAGGTTTTCCATCCCACTGCCTCATGTCCTCTCCGTGGTCACGCAGGTAAAACCACAGGGTGCCCCGGGGTGTGTACCTTCTATATCCTCTCTCTTGAGCAGAAGAACGCTGACTCCTAATGGCTGAGATACTGGTCCGTACAGGTGGAGAATAGGACATATCCTCTTTGAGTTGCTGGACCTTCCGGGACAGTTTCTCCACAGCCGAGACAAGGGAGGAGGAGACAGTTTCTTCATATTCCCAGAGATTGCTAACCACATCAACCGTTGGTGCTTCTTCCTGTTTCCAGCACAGTACTGCCAACGAATTGGCATACGACGCTGGTGTGCTCCGTACTAATTTCCGCCACATGTGTCGCGTGCACTGGACTTCATCTGGATCTTTGGGTGTTCGGACATCGTCCAGGTCACTATAAACTACCTCCAGCACGCCTAGTTCTCTCAGGTACTGGATACGTCTCTCCATAGTGGTCCACTTGCCTAGGCGATATATAACATCTTCCTTGAAGGGATACGTTTCCTTCACGCCTGACAGCAGTCGCCTCCAGAGGCTGAGGACCTGTGTCCCTTTTCCAATTGCTTTGTCAATGCCTCCTTCCCTAGCAAGGGATCCCAGCTGTTTGGCTTCCTTCCCCTCTAATTCCAGGCTACTGGCCCCATTATCCCAGCATCGGAGCAGCCAGGTAACAATATGCTCGCCTGGACGACGGCTGAAATGTTTCCGCATATCTCGCAGCTCACCCAGGGATAGGGATCGGGTGGTTTTCGTCTCGTTTATGAGTTCTTCCTCTTCCTCCTCCCCTCCTCGTGATGGCCCTGCTCTTCCATCATCCCTTTCTAAACGACCCGATCTCCGCTTCCAAGATTTCCTCTTCTGTACAGGGGCAACGGATACCAGCAAGGGTTGGTCCTCTGGTTCAGCTGTAGTGCCTGTTGCTGGGGTTTGGGTAGCCACAGGGGTTGTCGTGGGGGTTGAAGTAGCCGCAGTACCTGTCATGGGGTTTTGAGTAGCTACCGTGTCTGTTGCCAGGGTTGATCTCCCGCTGCCCACCGCCCCTGAGACTCGCCGCTCCGCCCGCCCAGACGAGGCAACGCCGTTTGCCCTCCCTCTTTTCTTGTTCCTGAGGGTTGATCTCTGGACAGTATTCCTGAGTAATTGTTTAACCCTAAACAAGGCCTGAACCACATTTAGGAGACATAGCAATATGAACATGCTTGTTTGAACATCCCAAGGATATTCAAAATTCTCAGGGAATATTGTGGACATCTTCGTGAAGAGGATAGAAGAAAAAGGAGTTTCTGACAATATGGAAGGGAAGATGAACAAGTGGGAGAGAGTGTCCCATCCTGTCTCCCCCTTAAATTCATTCTCCGAGGAGAAAAAAGTGCAATTACTAATAATTTCTAAGAGGTGGTTCCCGAGGTACAGAAATGACGGCAGTGCCGAGTACAGATACCAGATTAGACTTATGACAAATGATTTTATCACCTCATAAAACAGCAGCAAAATTATAATCTTGACCCAGTTCCGACTGATGATAAACAGCACAAAAGGGAACACATACTGCAAGCAAGGTATTACATGACCCAACATTGAGAGCCAGCCCCACAACTTTGACAGCCAATACATCAACATTGTGACCAATCAATATAACGAATGCTTATAACAATTTTGCCTTAACACGCTTTGGTCAGATCTATCGTTATCTCAACCCTTCGAGCCCCACGTTGGGTGCCAAAAAGGACTGTCGTGGTTTAATCTGGCAGGCAGCCAAATACCACGCAGCCGCTCACTCACTCCCCCCGCCCCCCTGCGACGAGCGAGGGAAGGCAGGCAGTCGACTCAATGTGAGTGATAAGGCCAGCTTCAACTTTATTGTAAAACCCTACACATATTTATACACTAAGTTCTACCTTATGCATACTTGTCTCACAATCATTGGCTTAGCTCTAAAAATTACATTATCATATTCCTCCTACTTTCGGTTACTGCTACGTGGTCCGGGTTCCATCCTGTTTTTCTTATACTGTACTTTCTCAAAGTTGCTTATCTGCACAGAGCAAGGTCAGCATGACTTTCTTTTCTCCCTTGTCAGCATGACTCAGAATTTTCCCACCGCGGCCTAGTCTGGCTAACTTTCTCCAACACCCCCCCAGTGGGATGGGGAGAGAATCGGAAGGGTAAGAGTGAGAAAAACTCGTGGGTTGAGATAAAGACAGTTTAATAGAACAGAAAAGGGAAAATAATAATAATAAATAATGATAGAATATACAAAATGAGTGATGCACAATGCAATTGCTCACCACCCGTGCTGACCGATAACCAAGTAGCGATCGGTACTTCCTGGATCATGCTTACCATTCATATACTGAGCATGACGTCACATGGTATGGAATACCCCATTAGCCAGCTGGGCTGGCTGTCCTGATTATGTTCCCTCCCATCTTGTGCACCTAGCTCAGTCAGTAGGCACGGGAGCTGTCCTTGGACTAGGAGGGCACTTAGCAACAACTGAAAACATCAGTGTGTTATCAACATTCTCCTCATAGTAAATCCAAAACACAGCACTAGGAAGAAATTTAACCCTATCCCAGCCGAAACCGGGACAGACGTCATGCTCAGCATATAAGGGTGGGCAAAGAAGAAGAAGGGGGGGACATTCGGCGTGATGGCGTTTGTCTTCCCAAGTAACCGTTATGCGTGATGGAGCCCTGCTTTCCTGGAGATGGCTGAACACCTGCCTGCCCATGGGAAGTAGTGAATGAATTCCTTGTTTTGCTTTGCTTGTGTGCGTGGCTTTTGCTTTCCCTATTAAACTGTCTTTACCTCAACCCACGAGTTTTCTCACTTTTACCCTTCTGATTCTCTCCCCCATCCCATTGTGGGGGGAGTGAGTGAGCGGCTGTGTGGTGCTCAGTTGCCAGCTGGGGTTAAACCACGACAACCAAGAATCGAGAATTCTGTCATTTCATACACAGAATAGAGTAAGATATCAGACTTTAACACCATGAGTCTTTTCCTACAGAAAAATTCTGGTTTTGGAGACTAGTATTCAGGCCTAGACTAACTAAGCACATGGAGCTGTACAGAGCTTCATCAGTGCATTATTTCTAGTGAATGTTTGAAAGTGCTGAATATCTGTAATATTAATGCTTAAATATTTGTTAAGTAGCTTTTGGTCTGAAAAAATGAAATATATAGAAAATATGGTAGCAATGGTGGTATGAATGCATTATAAAAGGTAGATGGGGTTGACTGTCAGATGATCTGTGTATGGTGACTCATGTGATGGCTATTTCAGAACAAGGCAGTCATTTCATATGTATGCCACATCATCATTACTACTTACTATACTTTATGTGCTAGTGGTCTTGATCTTGTTTAGAGGTTTCCATTGTTGTAGGCACTTGAGGATGTGGAGTAAGAGACAATCTGCAATTCAAATAGAGAAGGCAGATGGTGAGTAAGATGGGACACCAGGGTACAGAGAGGTGAGCAGATCTCCCCAAGAGCAGGTAGCAGCTCAATGCTGCCTTCCACCATGGGTATTTCTTTGTTTTCCCTCACAGTAAACCCCTGGGTTTTTTTGTGTGAAAGCCATAATGAACTGTTTAAGTGGTGCAACACAAGAGGAAGCAATGCACGATTTCTGCAGCTGGCTTAATGGATGCAGAAGCAGAGGTAGTTCACTAGACAGCTGCAAATACTGTCTACTGTGAGGGTATACCAGTGCCTTGAACACTGTATTTCATATATATGACACCAGTGTAACCATCTTTATACAAAACATATATGCACATTGACATGTATTTTGTCAGATGGAGAGTTTATCTATTTGTATAAACACATACACATTCATAAATACATAATGTATTGCCATCTACATGGCAAGTGTGTACTGCTGTAGTTCCCCCAAACTTCTCTGAGTTGTAACACTCAGGGAGATGTTTTGGTGAGGTGGAATTAAAGGATAAACAGTTGGTTTTGGGTATGTTCCATTAACTGGGTAGGAAATAAGTGGCTTGTGAGAAAGACGGCACCATCTTTGGAGGCATTAGTGCTATCTGTGAGAGAATATTTGATTTTCCTAGGTTGTAGCCAGATAAAATCCTTACTGTATAAGAAATACTCTGGACACATTTTTTGTGCATGCGAGCGGTGTATTCACTGTCTTATACATAATCAGAGAGGGCTCTGTGCTCCTGTACTACAGCATTGGTACTCTGATCACTTTAAAAAAAATCCCTGAACTTTCAGAAAAGCACTGTCAGTATAGATGTGGATCTAGGTGATCCAGAAGTTTGGCTAAGTAATTTCAACTACTGGTTACAGGTTTTGATCTGCTTTATACTAGCAATTTTACAAAATTGGTGCCGATTTGAACCAGCATTTTGTGGTATATCTCACTGGTGTTTTCCTACTGGTACTACTAGAGTTCTGCAAAAGTCTTCCTTTATAAAAAAGGTCTTCATTTAGGAAAAAATTCTTAGGATTTTCAAAATAACTTTCCTGCATGTCAGTATTGCGCAGAGCAATGTGAACAACAGGCCTAGTTTTGCTCTGTTATGCCTATGTGAAATGCAGTCACTTCCCAGTGTAATGACATAATTGAGAGTACAGTGCAGTTCAAAAACTTGTGAGCATATAGGAAATATTCCTCCTAATCTGTTAAATCTGAAACATAAGGAAAGACACAGTGAAAGTTGTCTTTATCTGCGTCAGCTCATGATAATTTGGGAGGTGCTATCCAGCTAACCCTGGTTTCTAAGTTAACCTTCTGAAAATGGGCAAAGTTAGGTACCACCATATTTTCTGAGCCTGGATACTGTTGTGGCATACATGCACAGCCTTTACCATATCAGGGCAGCCCTACCATCTCTCTCCATTACACCTCTCTCCATTGCACCTCTCTTATATCTTCCTTCCGGCAACGATCACATGTCTGCTCACAATTCCCTTCACCTGTTTCTGTTCTTGAATCAGCTGGTACTCGTTAGGCCACCTCTTAATTCTTCTCCACATCTCCCCCTTTTTTGTTTATGATTTTGTAGCATTGCCAAAGTCCTATCCGAAACTCCCGATTCCAGAATTCTTCTCCACAGATACTAACAAAGGGCAACATTATCCTCTCCTTCTTTCAGGAACTGGTGCTGAACACCAGCATCATTCCGACTGACAGAACAATTAGCGTTGTCAGAAGAGACAATAGTCAGTGAACCAACTGAAGGCCAATGTGTTTATTTCCCACTCAGAGACATAGTCTTCCCAGGTGGAGACTCTGAAAACATTCCTACTAAAGCTGATGTGGGTTTTACTTCGGTGAGGGATCGGTGGTTTATTCTGAGCAGGAAATTAATCCAAACATTTAAGAGAAAGCAATACAAGCTGCACCAAGAGCACAAGGATACACAGCTATACCACTGTCTCCACATAGAGACAATTGTATCTTTTTGAGACCATTCACTTTTTCTGGCTGTTTATTTTCCAAGCTGAACACATGTAAATGATAAAATAGGGTGGTGGTTGTAAGGTTAGAAAAGCTGCATAAGGCAGCATGCTGTAATAGTCTCTCAGAGAAGACTCACAGATAGCATCACACAACCTTTTAATTAAGTTACAAAATGAACTCAGAGTTATTACATTATCTAAACGTCCTCTCTTGTTCTTCTTCAGTTTCCAAATGCTGCTTTGGATAAACGTCATACTACAAGTAACAGCTCTGAACCCCCTTTCTGTTTATGAAACGTACCTTTTCTATTGAAAACTAACATACAGATCTTCTGCAAATCAGTTCAGCTAACAAAGCCAGTTCTCTTTCTGCCACTGAAAACACTATTTCTAAAGCTATTTCTATTAGATGATATCACTAGATGTGATCAGCAAAGCAGCACAGGGCACTACAAAGAGAAGAGTCTCAACCGGCTTTTTTATGTCTTTCATTGGGATACTGCTGTAAAAGTGAATGCTCTATGGTGTAGTGGCTTTATTTTTAGAAGTGTGATCAAATGCTAGAAGGTCTTCATGTTGTCATCTGTATCAGTATCAGTAAGGATGAAGTAATTTTCCCTAGGGGAATCTGTGAGGAAGCATTAGCTAGGAGCTAGGAAGGCATCCATGTATGAAACTGTAACCTGTTAAATCTGCAAAACAGTGTCATTTAGCAATAGCTTATATTTATCATTTGTAAAGATAGGCCTATATGGCAATGGGGAAGGGGGATCTACAGAAAATGCAAGGATTTCCACAAGCACACCCCCCTTCCAGAGTCTATATTTGGTGGTAATCCTGGATACGTAGCGGAGCTCACAGGTAGCCAGCCAGCCTCTGTGGGCACATAAAGATATACCCAATCTTATCTGGGGCAATTTTATCCCTGACACAGTAAAGCACAAGTGTTTGGGCAGGAGAGGAAAGGGCAGGTGAAGATTCCATCAGAAGCCACAGGTGGCCCTGTGCTCCAAAAAAACCTCCTCCTTTATCAACTTTGGTGGAAAAACCTTCTTCCTTTGGTGGAAAAACCTGCTCTGTGGGGGGTCTCCTAATCTGAAAGGACTTTCTGGAATGTGTTGCAAGGGGTGGATTTGAAACAAGAAAAATTTTTTCCTTCTCTTTTGTGACAGTTATCACAGATATTTTGTGTCACTGCTGTGTTTTGAGACCCCAAAATACTGATAAAAAATAATGTTATACATGAGGTGATGCTCATGTTTTAAGATTGATGTGGGACAACTAGGGCAGATTAGGGATAAGGCAAGCAAAATAAACAGCATTGGTTGTCTTTTGGCTGCTCGAAAACAAGACAGCAGTCCCTCACTGTTAGACCTGGGGCTGTTCCTTACCAGATTCCTGCATGCCAGCTGCCCTTAGCACAGCGCTGCTGAGAGTTGGGGCCAAGGAGGGCAGGATACTTGGGGACGGGAAGGCACACAGCATGGGACACTGAGCACTCATGTAGCTCTTTCACTTTGCTGAGAGAGCAAAACCAGAAAGGGTGCATTGGCAAACTGTGCGGAAATCCTCAGTGCTTGTGGTGTTGCCCCATTGTGTGTTTTTGCTCTGCATGCAATAAAACATAGTTGTTGGCATCTCTTGATTTCAAATGTTGCCTTCCACAGCTTGCTCACACCATCAGTCTTAGCAGTGCTGGCCACTCTCCCCTGCAGCCTATACCCTCAGGCCTTCACTCTCCTAGAGATGCTAATGAAAACTAATCAGCTGAATGAAGGAAAAGTGCGTTTACCAAAACTGAAAAAGTGACCACCCCCCTTAAACAAAAGCCCTCTTGTTTACAGAGAACCCATATGTAAACCTATTAACAGATGTGTGCAAACATGCAGAGGTTTAAAATGAAGGAGCCTGGGGTTAGAGAATCATAGAATCATTTAGGTTGGAAAAGACCCTTAAGATCGAGTCCAACCATAAACCTAACACTGCCAAGTGCACCACTAAACTGTGTCCCTAAGCGCCACGTCTACACGTCTTTTAAATACCTCTAGGGATGGTGACTCTACCACTTCCCTGGGCAGCCTGTTCCAAGGCCTGACCACTCTTTCAGTAAAGAAATTTCTCCTAATATCCAATCTAAACCTCCCTTGGCGCAACTTGAGGCCGTTTCCTCTCGTCCTATCGCTAGTTACTTCGCAGAAGAGACCAACACCCACCTCGCTACAACCTCCTTTCAGGTAGTTATAGAGCACGATGAGGTCTCCCCTCAGCCTCCTCTTCTCCAGACTAAACAACCCCAGTTCCCTCAGCCGCTCCTCATCAGACTTGTGCTCCAGGCCCTTCACCAGCTTCGTTGTCCTTCTCTGGACACACTCCAGCACCTCCATGTCCTTCTTGTCGTGAGGGGCCCAAAACTGAACACAGTATTCGAGGTGCGGCCTCACCAGTGCCGAGTACAGGGGCACGATCACCTCCTTACTCCTGCTGGCCACACTATTTCTGATACAGGCCAGGATGCCGTTGGCCTTCTTGGCCACCTGGGCACACTGCCAGCTCATGTTCAGCCGGCTGTCAACCAGCACCCCCAGGTCCTTTTCCTCTGGGCAGCTTTCCAGCCACTCTTCCCCAAGCCTGTAGCGTTGCATGGGGTTGTTGTGACCCAAGTGCAGGACCCGGCACTTGGCCTTGTTGAACCTCATACAGTTGGCCTCAGCCCATCGATCCAGCCTGTCCAGGTCCCTCTGCAGAGCCTTCCTACCCTCGAGCAGATCAACACTCCCACCTAACTTGGTGTTGTCCGCAAACTTACTGATGGAGCACTCAATCCCCTCATCCAGATCATTGATAAAGATATTAGAGGCTGAGATCACTGTGAATCCTAGCAGGACCTCTATGCCATGCCATAAAGCACTTCATGCACTCCACCACTGGCATGTCAGAGGGAATTTTCAAGGGTCTAAGGGATGTACAGAGAGCTCTTTTGTAAGACAGGTGAAGAGAGCGCGTGTATTTCTTTTTAAAAATTGTTAGCGTGACGCACAAATTTCAAGAATGTGGGCATGCAGAACTGACTACAGGTACAGTTCACCACTGCTTCTCCTCTCCCCATAGATTCAAGATTTCATCAGGATCTTGGACATTCGTTGAGCTTGCTTGCTCTCTGCATCCTATGACTGTGAGCATTTACTGTCTCTCCCCCGCTGTTGCTGCCCCTCTTTCCCACCCTTCCATATTTGCCAGCAGATGTTCACCCTCCTCTGTGCTCCAGAGCATGGCTGCATCCTTGGGTGGTCCAGTTTCACCCAGGGAAGCCAAAACTCCTTGAACAAGAAAATGGGAGCTGCAGGAAGGCAGATAAAGCATCTTTCCCTCCCCTTACTTAGAGTACAGCAGCACCAGTACATTTTCCCTGCTTTGAACAGTCTGGGGCTGGTGGTCCAGTCTGTCTGCTCCAGCAACTGAGCCTTTCTCCCTGATGCTGGTCTGAGTACCCATGCCTGGAAAGTACATGCCAGCAATATTTCAGGAGCAGTGAGTAAAGCAGCAGGAGGGGAGTCTGTGTGGTGGTGGCACGCCATGTCTGTGTGTTCCTGGGGACATCAGGCATTTAAGTAAGGGGAGAGAGAAATTAAGTGCAGGTCAATGGGAGAAGAACCCACGTCCAGGGAGAAGATGGAGCTGGGCGATGGATGGTCCATCCTGCTGGGGACCACTCTGGTAGTGAGCAGGTAACAGTCGCACTGGATGATGTGCTGGTTTTGGCTGGGAGAGAGCTAATTTTCTCCATAGTAGCTTGCATGGGACTATGTTTTGGATTTGTGCTGGAAACAGTGTTGATAATACAGGGATGTTTTAGCTACTGCTGAGCAGTGCTTACACTGCGTCAAGGCCTTTTCTGCTTCTCACACCACCCCACCAGCAAGTAGGCTGGGGGTGCACAAGAGAGAGGGGTCTCACAAGGTGAGACCGCACCTCGAATACTGTGTTCAGTTTTGGGCCCCTCACTGCAAGAAGGACATTGAGGTGCTGGAGCATGTCCAGAGAAGAGCAACGAAGCTGGTGAAGGGTCTGGAGAACAAGTCTTATGAGGAGCGGCTGAGGGAACTGGGGTTGTTTAGCCTGGCGAAGAGGAGGCTGAGGGGAGACCTCATCGCGCTCTACAACTACCTGAAAGGAGGTTGTAGCGAGGTGGGGGTCGGTCTCTTCTCCCAAGTAACTAGCGATAGGACGAGAGGAAATGGCCTCAAGTTGCGCCAAGGGAGGTTTAGATTGGACATTAGGAGAAATTTCTTTACTGAAAGAGTGGTCAGGCCTTGGAACAGGCTGCCCAGGGAAGTGGTTGAGTCACCATCCCTGGAGGTATTTAAAAGACGTGTAGATGAGGCACTTAGGGACATGGTTTAGTGGGCATGGTGGTGTTGGGTTGATGGTTGGACTCGATGATCTTGGAGGTCTTTTCCAACCTTAATGATTCTAAGTTGGGAGGGGACACAGCCAGGACAGCTGACCCCAACTGACCAAAGGGATATTCCATACCATATGACGTCATGCTCAGCATATAAAGCTGGGGGAAGAAGAAGGAAGGGGGGGACGTTGGGAGTGATGGCGTTTGCCTTCCCAAGTAACTGTTACACGTGATGGAGCCCTGCTTTCCTGGAGATGGCTGAACACCTGCCTGCCGATGGGAAGTAGTGAATGAATTCCTTGCTTTGCTTTGCTTGCGTGCGTGGCTTTTGCTTTACCTATTACACTGTTTTCCTGGTTCCGGCTGGGACAGAGTTAACTTTCTTCCCAGCTACTGGGGGTGGTGCTGTGTTTTGGGTTTGGTATGAGAGGAGCCTTGATGGCCCATTGATGCTTTGGTTGTTGCTGGGTGGTGCTTGCACCAGGGACTTTTCGGCCTCCCATGCTCTGCCAAGTGCAGGGGAAGTTGGCAGGGGGGGAGCATAGCCAGGGCTGTTGACCCAGCTGGCCAATGGGGTATTCTATACTATGTGACGTCATGCTCAGTATAAAAACTAGGGGTGGGGGGGCTCTCGCGGTTCAGGACACGCGGTCGGCGGGTGGTGAACAGTTACATTGTGCATCGCCTGCTTTGTATATTCTGTTATTGTTGTTGTTATCATTGTTATTATTTCTGTTCTACTTGGTTTTATTTCCATTATTAAACTGTTTATATCTCAACCCGTGAGTTTTTCTACTTGTGCCCTCCCGATTCTCTCCCCCATCCTACCGGAGGAGGGGGGTGAGCGAGCGGCTGAGTGGGGTTTTTTTGCTGGCTGGGGTTAAACCACGACAGTAAGTCATGCCACTCCAGACTAACAAAAGTGTTGTCTTCATCCAAGCCCAGGGGAAATCAGTGAAGTACACAAGTCCCTAACTTCAGGACAGGATCAGTGATCTGTGCAGGGTCAGTGGAGAACCTGCTATCCCGGGGAATGAACTTGCTGTCCTGGGAATTGGGGGATGCTGCCCTGCTCTCCTGAGGTAAAATTCAGTTTAGTAACCCTTGATGCATTAGCTGAAGCTTAACACATGACTGGTGATTACATGCAGGGCAGGGACACAAGCCCTTGCTGTACCAATGGCATTCCCTCTGGGAAATGAAATGTCTGGGTCAGTGGCTGTGCCTGCATTTGCTTTCTCAGGATTGCCGCTACATGGCCTGAGAGTGGCAAGCTCAGGAGCCAGGCATGGGGGGATGGAAGGGGACGTCATGCCAGAGGTACGACAGTGGTAAAGCTGGGACATTTCTCCACCTCAGGGCCAGGATTGGTTGTGGGGTGTGGTAAAGTACTCAGGAACTGGTGCCATGCCCAGAACAAAACAGAAACAAAACCTAAACTGGAAGCAACAAGGGGCCTGAGAAACACCTGGGGTAGGGACCAGGCCAGGATTGCAGGATCTCCTCTCCTGCACCTTCCCAGTGGCCTTCATTGCTACAGTGCCCTGAGCATCCTCCTTTTCTTGCTTAGAAGTAGGCAATGATTTTCAGATCTCCAGTATTTGGAAAGCCAAAATCCCGGCTGTACGGTTAGTATTAACATCCTGTTTGAAATGAAGTCAAGATCCCCGCAGGAGGTTTTTGCCTTGGGACTGTCTCTTGTTGTCTACTGCAGCTCCACTTCAGATGCTCAGTTTTAGTCTGGTGCCATTCTTGGCCTCTACTGTGTCTGTGGTGAGGCATTTGCAGGGGGATGACACCGTGGGTGGCCCTTGCCTGCAGTCCCCAGGGACAACTGCCTGCATGGGGTGGTAGTCCAAGGAGGCCCCTGCACCTCTGCTGGGGATTGTGGTGGCAGTGCCCAGGACCACGATTGCCAAGGTCACGGTCTCTCTCATGGCTCATTTGTGTGCAGGGCGAGCCTAGTCCCTGGGGGTGGTAGTCTGATGCTGTCTTTAGTGGCTGGATGTTGATGTGACTGGAGGTCACATGAAGTGCTTCACAGCAGGTAAAGAGAAGTCCAAATCTGGCGAGTGTCAAAGTAAAGGAAAAAGTATGTGAGCTTAAGCCACTTTATAGCAGGGAGCAGAGGCTTCTAGGGGACATCCAGGAGCAATGACTTTCAAGTACTAGGGCAGGTCAGGAGTGAAAGCATCTGATGTAGAGACCCACAGACCACTTGAGGAAGGTGGAGGAGCAAATATTCTGAGCAACGCTAATGGGCAAAACTCACTGAAGCAAGTGGGAGCAAGACCTCAGTCCTGTCAAATCTCTGGTGTTAAGGCTCCCATCCTCCTCACAATCTTCCACAGCTAAGATTGTCTTTCTCACATTAGTGCAGTGCAGTGCAGTCCTACTGTCTCCCTCTCTGTCTCCCACACCAGCTGTGGCTGCCATCCAGCTGTGCCCGCCATCCAGCTGTGCCCATCCAGCTGTGCCCGGCAGTGCAGTCCTGGGGCAGGGGGAGGCTGCAGCACTGTGCCACTGCTGCGGGTAAGCTGCTGAGTCAGGTGCTGCCCTCCACACTGCTCTGCTGAGCAGAGCATCTGCCAGCTACAGAGTGTGCCAGGACCTCTTCTCCACAATTTATCGTGATGTGGCAGATAGAGCTCCAGGCTACAACATTGTCTCATGCTCTTGGAGGGAGGGTAGCATTGGAGAGGTCTGCTTTGGGGACCTGGGCTGTAGTGTTTCCCAATAACTAGCTCTATAGAGGTAAAGGGGAGTACATTGTCACTAAAGCAGGGATAAATCCTCTGTGGCAGGCTTTTGTAGATCAGCATACAAAACACCTGTGCTGTGCCTGTCTGAAATATGGATGTTATAAGCACAACCTGGGGTGTTCAGTGCTTCTGTGCTTGTGGAATTTGCTGTGGCATCCACCTCTTGTGCAAGAAATGTGCTCCAGAATCTAGAGTTTTGTTTCTATGTATAACACACATTTTTAGCCATGATGGGTATGAAAACAAAATATTAAAAGCAAGAACTAAGTGTAAATCTTTGTCATGTTGAGTTTGCAGGCAGCCTGGGAAAGAGCTCTGAAGTGAGTGAACTCTCTCATTCATCTCAACAGGTTATTAACTTTGAAATTTTAAGTCTAAAAGCATAAAAGGGGCAACCAGGGGATCAGGCCCAGCCAGCACGGGTTCATGGAAGGCAGGTCCTGCTTGACCAACCTGATCTCCTTCTATGACCAGGTGACCCGCCTCGTGGATGAAGGAAAGGCTGTGGATGGGGTCTACCTGGACTTCAGTAAAGCCTTTGACACTGTCTCCCACAGCATTCTCCCAGAGAAGCTGGCGGCTCACGGCTTAAACAGGTACCCTCTTCGCTGGGTAAAAAACTGGCTGGACGGCCGGGCCCAGAGAGTTGTGGTGAACGGAGTTAAATCCAGTTGGCGGCCGGTCACGAGCGGTGTTCCCCAGGGCTCCGTTTTGGGGTCAGTCTTGTTCAATATCTTTATCAATGATCTGGATGAGGGGATCAAGTGCACCCTCAGTAAGTTTGCAGATGACACCAAGTTGGGCGGGAGTGTTGATCTGCTGGAGGGTAGGAAGGCTCTGCAGAGGGACCTGGACAGGCTGGATCGATGGGCTGAGGCCAACTGTATGAGGTTCAACAAGGCTAAGTGCCGGGTCCTGCACTTGGGTCACAACAACCCTACAACCCTACAACGCTACAGGCTTGGGGAAGAGTGGCTGGAAAGCTGCCCAGAGGAAAAGGACCTGGGGGTGCTGGTTGACAGCCGGCTGAACATGAGCCGGCAGTGTGCCCAGGTGGCCAAGGCGGCCAACGGCATCCTGGCCTGTATCAGAAATAATGTGGCCAGCAGGAGCAGGGAGGTGATCGTGCCCCTGTACTCGGCACTGGTGAGGCCGCACCTCGAATACTGTGTTCCGTTTTGGGCCCCTCACTGCAAGAAGGACATGGAGGTGCTGGAGTGTGTCCAGAGAAGGGCAACGAAGCTGGTGAAGGGCCTGGAGCACAAGTCTGATGAGGAGCGGCTGAGGGAACTGGGGTTGTTTAGCCTGGCGAAGAGGAGGCTGAGGGGAGACCTCATCGCGCTCTACAACTACCTGAAAGGAGGTTGTAGCGAGGTGGGGGTCGGTCTCTTCTCCCAAGTAACAGCGATAGGACGAGAGGAAATGGCCTCAAGTTGCACCAAGGGAGGTTTAGATTGGACATTAGGAGAAATTTCTTTACTGAAAGAGTGGTCAAGCCTTGGAACAGGCTGCCCAGGGAAGTGGTAGAGTCACCATCCCTGGAGGTATTTAAAAGACGTGTAGATGAGGCGCTTAGGGACATGGTGTAGTGGGCATGGTGGTGTTGGGTTGACGGTTGGACTCGATGATCTTAGAGGTCTTTTCCAACCTTAATGATTCTATGATTCTATGAAAAGCCAGTGCTATTAATGACTTGCTCCCTGCTCATGTTAGCAGGAGGCTGTAGCGAACACAGCCTGAAACCATACTTTTCATTGCTCAGAGAGCAGTCATGGTGTTAGTTAGGCCCATGTCCATATCTGAGCTTTCACCTTAATTTGTGGGCCATCCAATCAGGTAATACACTATTTTCCATTCTGGCATCTGCTGAGCATGGGCAGATGCCTTCTGAGAACAGACCACCAGAGGAGAGCCCACTTTCCTCTGAGAAGTTGTGTTGCCTCTGTTACATGAGCTGGGTGGTTAGCTGTACAGAAACTCCAGCAGCCAGCTGCTGAGGGGCAGTGAGAAGCACCCGGGACTAAGGTGCTTTGGCTTTATGCTGGGACAGAGGAGGAGTGCTCACACCTTCAGGACCAATGAAGAGGCAAATGGAGATGCTTTTCCTCACTGCCTGTTGGTCGCTGACTGGGTGCATGCCTAACTAACCTGAGCACAACAGCAGGGGAGCAGGCATGCCAGGACACAGCCCTGACTCCAACCTGTAACACGGAGTTTTCTCTAGAAACACTGCACCGATTCTCTCCCAAGCAGCTGCCATATCTTCCCTGACAACATTTTTGATGCTGCAATGCAGTTCCTATATTCAGACCTCCAGCACTTTGATCTTCAGATGGAGACCGATACAGGAATTGAATATTAGCTCATTGACAGGGATGCTACTGTTTATGTTCCTAATATAATTCACCCCTCCCCACTCCCCCTGTTTTGAGCTGCAAAGCTGCCGTGGCATTTCTGATCTGTCTGCTCACAGTGCCACAAACTCCTGGGTCTGTCTGGCAACACTTTAATGCCTCCTTTGGCAATAGGGAGAGAGTGGTCAGCGAAGGATAGCAGAGCAGCAGGGCACAGAGTGAGGCTGCACTCTGGAGGGGTGCTAAGAGGAAAATGGAGACTATTAAAGAACAAGATAGGACATCTTGAGGAGAGTCCATAGGGTACAGGAGAGCAGTGGAGGGAAATGAGAAGAGCCAGAAGGGCACACATAGCTTGGGTTTGCTTAATACTTTGCTTTCCATCCCAACCACAAGTATTAAAAGCACACTTTAGTCCTGGCTTCCTTTTGCTTGTTTTCTTTTTCTAGACGCGTTACACAAGTTACACATGCAAAGCATTTGAAATAACAAGTCAAGAGAGCATCAAAGAGGCTCATGCATATGAGAGGTTGCACAGGCTTTCAGCCAAGCCTTTCCCTGCAGCCGGGAAGCCCTGCATTAAGGATTGGCCTATACTGTGTGTAAGGCCCCAAGCAAAGAGCGGCTTTTGCAGATATCTGGGGACTGGAATCAAGCTGTGATTGGCCTCACGCTGTGCTTGCACTGCTGGAGACAGGAACAGCCTGTGAGGAGCAGGGTTTTCACAGGATGCTAGACCCCGAGGAGCTGCTGTGTTTTAGGGACTCTCTGTTTGTCGTTTATGTTGCAGGATGAGACCACGGTGGATAACCATCACAAAAAAAAAAAAGTAGTCAAGCCGTGACTTATCAAACACACATGCAAGAACAAGCATGAAGCACTCCAGGCTTGGCAGTGGAGTGGATGCTGTTTGAAATGTAGGTGCCTGGATAATGAAGCACACGAGCACAGAAGGAGTAATACCAACTGCTGCCTAATTCCAGTGCAAGATCCACATGCAGGCAGGGGACAAGTCAGCAGGGTTGCTCAGAGGTTGAGGCAATGATTGGCTTCCCCTGTTTCTGAATCCACAGAGGCTGCATATGTCATTCAAGTGATGGTGACAGAGACCAAAGGAAAGCTACAGAGGTTCTTGCTGCACAAGAAGCTGTTGGTGATAACAGCATGAATGAAACTGAGAATGGTAACCTTAGAGTTCCTATACAGCTCACCATCCTTCCTTCAGTGCTCCCAACTAGCAGCGAAGACGCTGACTAAAAATCACAGAAAGGAGCAGGTGAGGAAATAACGTGCCCTGTTGCCAAAGTCTGAACAAATTGCAATTTTCTATTTTTCTTCTGCAGCTGGCAATGACTTGATTTCTCACCAGAGGATTAAAGTGTTTTGTTCCTCTTTCAAACAAATGTGAAGTCGTTCCCGTTCCTAGCAACTTGTATCAGCTGAGCTTAGGGCTGGTCAAATCATTTGCTCATCAGAGGCATCCACTTTTCTGCTTATTGAGCACATCCCTGTTACAGACAGTATTAAGGCAGACCTTCACTGGATCCTAGAATCCAGGAACTTGAGAGCAAACAGTTTTTTGTTTGTTTGTTCCAAAAAAAGATCTGTATCAAGATTTATCATGTTGGGACTTCCTTTCATTTTTCATGTGTTTTACTCTAAGGAATGTTTATGATGAGAGTAAAATTCAGATCTTCTTGATGTCAGGAACAGCTCTACTGAGGACTGTATTGGAAAGGGGGGGAAGCAGCAGTGTTTCACTCATTTGGCTATTTACAGACACTGTGCAGTCTGGTTCTGTGCTGAGCTGCAGGTCAGGGAGTGTCTCATGCACTGCAGCTTAGGACAAGGCTGTTCAACAGAAAGCAGAATCCACTCAAAAGAAACAAATCTTGTGTAAAAGCCTGTGGAGAAGAATTAAGAGGTGGCCTAATGAGCACCAGCTGATTCAAGAGCCAAAACAGGTGAAGGGAATTGTGAGCAGACATGTGATCGTTGCCGGAAGGAAGATATAAGGGAGACGAATTGTGTAAGAGAGGGAGAGGAATGCTAGGGCTGCTCTGTTTATGATAAAGGCTGTGCATGTATCTATCAGATGCCACAATTGGTGCCTGGATGGGCACAGAAAGAAGAAAACCTGAAGAAAGGAAATAGAAATATCTGGTGGTGAGCCCTGCTGAACTGCAAAAGCTGTTGAAAGGAAATGGGATAGTGACACTGCATAATCGTCTCTGCAGGGCAGAGGTGAGCAGCCGCGGGGAAGTTATGTGAACTTTATACATTAGTCATGGGGCAGTCAGCATTTCAGTCACAGAAGCTTCAACTTGCTGAGAACATTGTCCTTGGTTTCTTTCTGAGGAAACCATAGGGTGTTATGATTTAGCCCTATGGCAAAAGGTAGGAAAAGAACTGCAGATGAAGAGAACTTTGCAATTAGAAGTTCCAGAAGGAATATTGTGACCTAGTGAATTGTGTATACAGCTCTGCAGAAGCTGTGTCCTGCAGAGCAGGTGTTGCAAAATGTGACTGATTCAGCAATACTGGAGGGAGAATCAAAAGATAAGAAAGATTCATTTGAACTTGCACCAATGGCAGATGAAATCTTACAGCGACAGAGATTAAAGACACTTTTTTCGGTCTTCCATTGTGAAACCAGCACCATTTGTTCCCCCACCCCAAGAAAATCTGCTGTGGGGATTTGCAGCTCCCCCCCATATCAGCCTTTAGGTATGGTAAAAAAAAAAAATGACTACACCATTTCTTCTGTTCTAAAAAGCTAAAAGAGCCCTACATACAGGAAACCGTTTCCCCCCCTCGGTTGTGATGAGATGTGTCTGTATTTTTTGTGTTCTGTTTCAGTGATGTAGAGTGATCCTAAATCTAACACTTGATCTTCCTTGATGTTGTTGTTATTTTTTGGTTAAAGCGTCTGATGTTCTATAGGAAAGCGAACTGTGTGATGGAGAACAGGAAAGGTCTTTGTATTAGAAGTGTTAAGTTTGTATCTTTGTATTAGAAGCATTGAGTTTGTATAAAAGAAAATAGGTTTAGAGAAAACAGGTTTAGTAACTTAAACATTGTATTAGAAGTGTTAAGTTTGTATGCTGTTTTGTTATGTAGAATTGATTTTTGTGTTGTAGCGTAAATAACTTCTGTAGGCTGTAATGTTATATGATAAAAGAAGATAGGTTTAGTAAGTTAAGATTAATATTTGTCTGGCTAAAAAGGAAATAGGTCTTTGATTAGAAGTGTTAAGTTAAGATTAATATTTGTAAGTTTACACATTGAAAAACTGTTGTTTTGAAGATGATTCCATTTAATTTTCTGAATGCTACCAAACTTTCTGTTTCTTTTTTGTGGAAAGTATTCTGGCCAACTCTGATAATCCAAAAAAAAACTTTCAAATCTGCTTTGGCATCTAGGGGGATGAATAAATCAGATGTGAGTTAAACTTCATGAAGAATAATCCAAAATAAAACAGGAAAATGCAAAAAAAAAAAAAAGTAAAAAAAAAAAGGGGGGGAAATGTAATGCTTCTCCAGGCAATGCCTGTAATTTATTGACTTGGCAGAGTGCCAGAGTATGCTCATTTACCATATGAGGTGATTAAGGAGGTATGCAAATCAATAAAAGAATATGGGTTACAGGTTTCATTTACTATAAACTTATCGCAAGCAATAGGGGAATCATATGATGACTCCTTTAGATTGGAAGTCTATATTATGCCTTGTTTTGTCAGCAGTGCAGTATTCTGTGTGGTTTTCTGAGTATTGTGAACTTGTTCTTGTGAATATGAACTTGTTGTGAATGTAATGGACAATTTGCAACTACCCCATGGGCAAGATGAAATGTTAGGTGAAGGGAATTGGGTGTCACCTGCTGCATGAGCTGCCTTGCCTTGTGAAGTGCTTACATAGGTGGCTGATTTGGTTATTGTATAGCAGTTTGTAATCAATGTCAAATAGAGTCTTCTGAAGCTGCTGAGTTGTTGCTTTTTTCAGCTTGCAATTGAGAATGCTACAAAATCATAAACAAAAAAGGGGGAGATGTGGAGAAGAATTAAGAGGTGGCCTAATGAGCACCAGCTGATTAAGAGCCAAAACAGGTGAAGGGAATTGTGAGCAGACATGTGATCATTGCCAGAAGGAAGATATAAGGGAGACAAATTGGGTGAGAGAGGGAGAGGCAATGAAGAGAGAGAGAGAGATGCTAGGGCTGCTCTGTTATGATAAAGGCTGTGCATGTATCTATCAGATGCCACAAAAGCCCCTGTGTTCTTGCTTCCTTGCCTGCTTCCCCTCCCTTCAGCTTTCATGTTGTTGGCTCAGTTAATTAAAATTGCACTAATAGGGAGACTGGATGCTTTAGCAGATTGGTAATGGGATATACAGCCTTTCACCTCTAGGTTTGATTGCAGCCCAAGTTGGTAGTGACCAAAAGTTATTAGCATCGAGTGGCTGCTCAGTGACCTCTGAGAGATGTGTGGGTGATTTCAGTGCTGTTCCTAGCAGACAGGTGTCCACACCACAGGAACCACTTGCACAACTGGCAATAATTGGCAACCTTGTTGGCAGCCCCAGCAGCAGCCAGGGATGGCCTGGGCACAGAAGTGGTAGCAGCCCTCTTGGTGGTCTTCTCCCCCAGGCTGCCATGGAGCTGCTCACCCTGCTCATGCCTTGCTCTGTGGCTAGAGACAGTGCCACTACCCAGGTTGCCTGGGGATTACCTCTGCCCGGTGGCAGAGTGAGCATGAGCTGTGTCCTGGTTTCGGCTGGGATAGAGTTAAATTTCTTCCTAGTGCTGTGTTTTGGATTTAGTATGAGAAGGATGTTGATAACACACTGATGTTTTTAGTTGTTGCTAAGTAGTCTCCTAGTCAAGGACTTTTCAGGTTCCATGCTCTGCCAGGTGCACAAGAAGCTGGGAGGGAACATAGCCAGGACAGCTTGGCCCAACTGGCCAATGGGGTATTCCATACCATATGACATCATGCTCAGTATATAAACTAGGAGGTGTGGTCTGGGAAGTAGCGATTGCTGCTCAGGCATTGGTCGGTGGGTGGTGAGTGTCCTGGTTTTGGCTGGGATAGAGTTGATTTTCTTCCTGTTAACTGGTACAGTGCTGTGTTTTGGATGTAGTATGAGAAGAATGTTGATAACACACTGATGCTTTAGTTGTTGCTAAGTAATGTTTATGCTAGTCAAGGACTTTTCATCTTCCTGTGCCCTGCCAGGTGTGTAGGGGGCTGGGAGGTAGTGTGGCCAGGATGGCTGGCCCAGCCAGCCAATGGGCTATTCCATACCATATGATGTCATGCTCAGCATATAAAGCTGGGAGGAAGAAGGAGGAGGGGGGGATGTTCGGAGTGATGGTGTTTGTCTTCCCAAGTAACCGTTACGCGTGATGGAGCCCTGCTTTCCTGGAGATGGCTGAACACCTGCCTGCTGATGGGAAGGAGTGAATGAATTCCCTGTTTTGCTTTGCTTGTGTGTGCGGCTTTTGCTTTCCCTATTAAACTGTCTTTATCTCAACCCATGAGTGTTCTCACTTTTACCCTTCTGATTCTCTCCCCCATCCCACCTGGGGGGAGTGAGTGAGTGGCTGTGTGGTGCTCAGTGGCTGGCTGGGGTTAAACCACAACAGTGAGCAATTGCATTGTGCATCACTCATTTTGTATATTCTATCGTTGTTGTTATTATTTTCCCTTCCTTTTCTGTTCTATTAAACTGTCTTTATCTCAATCCACAAATTTTACTTTTTTTTCCTATTCTCTCCCTTGTCCCACTGGGTGGGGTGGGGGGGGGGAGTGAGCAAGTGGCTGTGTGGTGTTTGGCTGCCTGCTGGGTTAAACCACAACAGCTGAACTGATGTGATGTTTGAATCAAGCAGATTTTGGGAAATGGTTGGCATTTGCTACTAAATTTTTACTAAGGGCAAGCAATTTTGGGCACTACAGTTACTTTCTTACAGAACAGAAAAGGCAGATGTATTAGCAACAGATGGAAGATATGATAGCCTAGGTGACATGAATGGCAGGTAAAAATAAGCCAGCTGCAAGGCAGCAGGACCTGCCAGCATCCAAACCAGCCGGCATGATGTATCATTTGCTTTGGGGAGGGCTTGTGCACAAGGCTCTGCAAAGGCAGAAGAAAGGGATGGCCTGCTCAGGACGCTGGTCGAGAGAGTCCCTTGGGAGACAGTCCTGAAGGGCAAAGGGGTCCAGGAAGGCTGCATGTTCTTCAAGAAGGAAGTCTTAAAGGCGCAGGAGCGGGCTGTCCCCATGTGCCGCAAGAAGAACGGGCGGGGAAGACGACCGGCCTGGCTGAACGGGGAGCTCTGGCTGGGACTCAGGAAAAAAAGGAGAGTTTATCACTTCTGGAAGAAGGGGCAGGCAACTCAGGAAGAGTACAGGGATCGCGTTAGGTCGTGCAGAGAGGAAATTAGAAAGGCAAAAGCCCGGCTAGAACTCAACCTGGCCACTGTTGTGAGAGACAACAAAAAATGTTTTTACAAGTATATTAATGACAAAAGGAGAGCCAAGGAGAATCTCCATCCTTTATTGGATGCGGGGGGCAACATTGCCACCGAGGATGAGGAAAAGGCTGGGGTACTTAATGCCTTCTTTGCCTCAGTCTTTAATAGTCAGAGCAGTTATCCTCAGGCCACTCAGCCCCCTGAGCTGCAAGACAGGGACCGTGAGCAGGATAAACCCCCCATAATCCAAGAGGAAGCAGTTAAAGACCTGCTACGCCACCTGGACACTCACAAGTCTATGGGGCCTGATGAGATCCACCTGAGGGTACTGAGGGAGCTGGCAGAGGAGCTTGCCAAGCTACTCTCCATCATTTACCAGCAGTCCTGGGTAACAGGGGAGGTCCCAGACGACTGGAGGCTCGCCAATGTGACTCCCATCTAAAAGAAGGGCCGGAAGGAGGATCCGGGGAACTACAGGCCGGTCAGCCTGACCTCGGTGCCAGGGAAGATTATGGAGTGGTTCGTCTTGAGGGTGCTCACAAGCCATGTGCGGGACAACCAGGGGATCAGGCCCAGCCAGCATGGGTTCATGGAAGGCAGGTCCTGCTTGACCAACCTGATCTCCTATGACCAGGTGACCCGCCTGGTGGATGAGGGAAAGGCTGTGGATGTGGTCTACCTGGACTTCATTAAAGCCTTTGACACTGTCTCCCACAGCATTCTCCCAGAGAAGCTGGCGGCTCATGGCCTAGACAGGTACACTCTTCGCTGGGTAAAAAACTGGCTGGACGGCCGGGCCCAGAGAGTTGTGGTGAACGGAGTTAAATCCAGTTGGCGGCCGGTCACGAGCAGTGTTCCCCAGGGCTCAGTTTTGGGGCCGGTCCTGTTCAATATCTTTATCAGTGATCTGGATGAGGGGATCAAGTGCACCCTCAGTAAGTTTGCAGATGACACCAAGGTGGGCGGGAGTGTTGATCTGCTGGAGGGTAGGAAGGCTCTGCAGAGGGACCTGGACAGGCTGGATCGATGGGCTGAGGCCAATGTATGAGGTTCAACAAGGCCAAGTGCCGGGTCCTGCACTTTGGCCACAACAACCCCAGGCAACGCTACAGGCTTGGGGAAGAGTGGCTGGAAAGCTGCCCAGAGGAAAAGGACCTGGGGGTGCTGGTTGACAGCCGGCTGAACATGAGCCGGCAGTGTGCCCAGGTGGCCAAGAAGGCCAATGGCATCCTGGCCTGTATCAGAAATAGTGTGGCCAGCAGGAGTAGGGAGGTGATCGTGCCCCTGTACTGGGCACTGGTGAGGCCGCACCTTGAATACTGTGTTCTGTTCTGGGCCCCTCACTACAGGAAGGACATGGAGGTGCCTGGAGTGTGTCCAGAGGAGGGCAATGAAGCTGGTGAAGGGCCTGGAGCACAAGTCTGATGAGGAGCGGCTGAGGGAACTGGGGTTGTTTAGCCTGGAGAAGAGGAGGCTGAGGGGAGACCTCATCGCACTCTACAACTACCTGAAAGGAGGTTGTAGCGAGGTGGGTGTTGGTCTCTTCTCCCAAGTAACTAGCGATAGGACGAGAGGAAAAGGCCTCAAGTTGTGCCAAGGGAGGTTTAGATTGGACATTAGGAGAAATTTCTTTACTGAAAGAGTGGTCAGGCCTTGGAACAGGCTGCCCAGGGAAGTGGTTGAGTCACCATCCCTGGAGGTATTTAAAAGATGTGTAGATGTGGCGCTTAGGGACATGGTTTAGTGGGCATGGTGGTGTTGGGTTGATGGTTGGACTCGATGATCTTGGAGGTCTTTTCCAACCTTAATGATTCTATCCCCAGGATATTCAAAATCCTCAAGAGCTATTGTAATCAACCTGGAGGAGAAGGGGAAGGTGAAGGAAGGTGTCTCCTCTGTAAAATGGCTCTCCAAGTAGAAGAGGTAAAAAGTGTAATTATTAATAGTTTCCAAAAGATAGCTCACGAAGCACAGGGATGACGGCAGTGCTGAGTACAATCCCATGACCAATACTTTTATCATAACATAAACCAGTGTCACACAGTATAGAAAAGCGGTGACCTTAATCCATTTCCCCGAGATGACCAACCCCACATAAATACTGATAATCAGCAGTATAGACAGCCAGTAAGGTGCTACAGACCAAAACTCCCAGAACATATCCAACAACTCTGAGAGCAAATAAACCAACATTGTGACCAGTGACTACTAAACTGATATAATGAATGCTTATAACAAATTTGTTTTAACCCGCTTGGGTCAGATGTGTCGTTATCTCAACCCTTCGTGCCCCATGTTGGGCGCCAAAAAGAACTGTTGTGGTTTAACCTGGCAGGCAGCCAAACACCATGCAGCTGCTCACTCATTCCCCCCCCCACCCAGTGGGATGGGGGAGAGATTCGGAAAAAAAAGTAAAATTTGTGGGTTGAGATAAAGACAGTTTAATAGAACAGAAAAGGGAAAATAATAATGATAAATAATGATAGAATATACAAAATGAGTGATGCACAATGAAATTGCTCACCACCTGCTGACTGATACCCAAGCAGAAATTGCTACTTCCTGTACCACGCCTCCTATTTATATACTGAGCATGATGTCATATGGTATGGAATACCCCGTTGGCCAGTTGGATTAGCTGTCCTGGCTATGCTCCCTCCCAGCTTCTTGTGCACCTGGCAGACTGTGGGAAGCTGACAAGTCCTTGACTAGCAGGGAACTTAACACACTGATGATTTAGTTGCTATCAACATTCTTCTCATACTAAATCCAAAACACAGCACTAGGATGAAATTTAACTCTATCCCAGCTGAAACCAGGACAGTAAGAGACATCCAACAAAACATTTTTATTCCCTACAGGGTGCTCTTTGTGCCCCTGTGGGAAAACTGGAAAAATCCTCTTGCACAAATAGTTGCATTGATGTTAACCAAAGGATAACCCATGGCATAGTTGGAGCCCATAAAGTAGCTCATTGCCTGTTCCCTGTTACAGCTCCCCTTCTCAGTAGCACCTATGCAGCTCTGCTAATCATTAAGAACATACCTTTCTCCTTTCACTGCGCAGAGACTCTTGGTGCTAAAATACACTCTCATGTATCCTAGACTTCCAGGAACTCCATTGGCATAGAGAAATTGCACTGCAGAAAGCAAGAGCTAAGTCTGGCCCCTGGCTGAGATCTCATGTTAGGGTAGACAACAGCTGTGGGGTTTGGAGCTTCAGGTTACTCAGAGGCCAAGCTGAAAGCTGAGACAGACAAAGTACTGATTGTGATTTTTAAATTTTAGTTTTTCATAATAAACAGACACCTGCAACACAACACACAGTCTACACATACTGCTAATAACCTCTCAGAAAGTTACATGACTAAGATTTTAGATATGTCTTAAGAGGAAAGATGGAATAATAATCATCATCTTATGCAGGAAACAGAGCATATAATGTGATGGATACATTACTCCCTGAAAGAGGTGTCATTCATCTTTTTTTGCTCCTTTTTTCCAAATTGGAAGCAAACTGGATAGCAAAAGCCCTTAGATCAAACAATAGAATTTCTACCCCAAAAGTAAAAAAAAAAAAGTCTCTGTGTGTGCATTGCTCCTCAAGCTGATGAATGGCACTTATGATATTTGGGAGAAACAAATAATGCTGAGTTCACTACAGGATTTGAATCTGGCTGCCTGAAATCAGGCAGCAATTATGAACATTTGATATTTTTCCTTTATTTCTTTAAATATTGACTTAGGTATGCTAACCTCAAATACTAAGCCAGCATTTACAAAGAAATATTTGAGAGTGTAAAATAACCACTGCTAATAAAAAAATAAATACTGTAATATAAGCATTGGAAACACTTGTAGCTTACTTTTTTTTCAAAACATTGTTTGAGTAGCTGTTAAAAATGGAAAGAGAAAGAAAAGTTGGTCCTTCTTGGGAAGAGGACATAGCTTGCAAGATATAGTTCTTAGTAATTCATGAAGTCAATCTGTTTTGCATCTTATATTACTTATGCCCTGAAAGTAAATAAATTTTGCATTTTAAGAAAGTTGAGTTAGATGAATTGAGTCCAGATCACCTGTTTTTTCAGCAAGTTAAAATCCCCAATGAGATGCAGATTTAATTCTTATAATTCAGTCCTTCCTAAATTCAAACACAGATTAGAATACCCCAGGCTTTCTAGTAATATCTATTGCCATATTGTGGGCCTGGTAGACACCTCTAATTTTAAGGTGTGATTGTCCCACACTCATATCATATTCCCAAACCCTTTTTCCACATGAGCAATGTTTATCTCATAAATTGTTTTTTGGGTCTGAGTGGTATCATATGGTTGCAAAATCAGGGTTGTTTATGTTGTCACTTAGTAATAGCACAGTTAAGATCTTGGGTAAATATACCTGTCTCAACCTGCTTGGGTCTGCTTGTTTATTTGCCATTTCTTTTTTTCAATTATTCTTTTAGTTTGTATCTATTTTTATGCAAGTCCCTTTATGGAAGGTTAGCTATCATCATCAGTTTTGTGTTTTCAAAATGTTAACAGGCTGTCTTAAATGTTTTCGTCTTTTTTTACGATGGGTGCTTGTGAGCCTGGTGGGAGTGTTTCAGAAGGGACGAGTGAAGATCCGAGTTATCTGTTTTATCTTCCCTGTCCAATCAACTACTATACAGCAATTAGATATGGGGGTGGGAGACAGGCAGAATTACAGGACAAAGCAGCTCATCTTAACCACAGATGATGGATGGTGATGCAGTTTCAGTCAAAGTGAAACTGAAGCCCAAAACATAATGTTGTTCAGCCTGTATAACATGAAAATGACTGTAAAGACCTTGCAGATATTTGCTTCCAAGTGTTTTTAATACCTGACATTTGGAATAAACCAGCTTGTACCAAAGAGTGTTTGGTTTTTCTTTTTGGAAAAAATTGCTTTACAGAAGTATTTTTGAGTCCATATGTCATTTTTGGCTAGGTTTAGCAGCATCATGAGAGAAGGCAAATGCTATTAGAAACCATCCCAATCTCCAGTCATTTTAGTAGCAGGACATTAATAAAAGGCAACCAAGAAGCTGTCATGAGATCATTGCGGCACATCACTGTAGCTTTAGTCTAAGTTTTAATTCCTTTTTACACTTGTTAAAATTGAATACTCAGAAAATGTTGCCAGATCATGATAGCTCCACCTCCAACTGGATATCTGGTTTGACTTAAAGACTTAAAAATAATGATCCTCTGCTATATATTGAATATAACTTGAGGTTTTTAGCAAAATATGTCTTAGATTAAGTGTACAGTATATGCCACAGCACCATTGAATTGTTTCTCTGAAGAGAAACAGCATTGCTTCTGCTCTCCTGTTGGGAGGACTTTCCCTTCAGGATAAATGAGACAACAAATTAGGGGTGAGCCCTTCAGTGTGGCCTTTCTCAAGTGGAAGGTGCTGTGCTAACCAGGGAGGTTTCTGACTAGGGAGGCATAATAAGGTCAGACAAAAACCAGTTGAAAATACTGAATTCAATTGTATCAATGCAGCTGCAGAAGTGCTCCACTCCTGTGTGGAAAGGGGAGATCTGGGCACATCCTGACATCTGTATATCAAAGAAAAGGAAAAGCTAACATTTATTTACATGCATACATATGAACACATATGACACATAAAATAGCTATGAAAATAATATTTGCATAATAATTATACTACTAGTGAGCACTACTTGGGATTTTAATTTTTTATATATACATAACAATTGTTTCAAGTATTTGTAAAACCCAATAAATTCTAATAGTTTCTTAATGAGCTTTTGTATAAAAGTATACTTAGGCAATTTTGGAAAAGCCTGTGAATTCCTGTATTGGTTGTAATAGCTTCAAAGGAAAGATTTCTTGCATGTTTGATGTTATTTCCTGTATTTTTGAAAACTAACTACCAATGTTTATTACTCCAAATGGCATACTGTATATTTTCTAAACACTTCCGGAACTGATCTTTCCACTTGCTTGTTTCTAACACGGTGCCAAGGTACAAATAGCTAAAAACCTTGTAGACCTGTTGTTTTAATTCATTCAAATATATCTTCTGACAGTTTTAGCTAGTTGAATTAGCTTTCTCTAGTAATTCCAAGTGACTGCAGTGAAATCCACTGGCAAGAGCAGGGCAGATCAAGTGCAAGTTTCCTCTCTCTGTCATCCAAAAAAGGCTCCTCTTGTGACTTCAGTTTGTTTTAATGAGAAGTTTATGGATCCTTCCCTTCCCCCTTTCTGCATGCAAACACAAATATTGCTGTAATCTGGAGCCATACCATTATACCAGCAGCAAGTTGCTGTTGTAATCAAGGATTCTTTGTTTAAGCAGGGGAGTGACGGGTCTAGAAAACTATGGGCTAGATGCATTAGTGCATCTAATCCAGTGACCCAGGCAACATCAGAGGTCATCGAGAGGGCACTAAAACAGACTCATGGCACCCTGAGCAGTACAGCCTTACCCTCAGAATAGCTGTGACAGTACAGATATGTGAAATGTATCTCAATGTCAATTAAAAAAAAGTGTATGTGTTGACTCAAAATGTGGTGGTGAAGGCTGAGTGGTCTATTCTTTCATGTATACATGTTACTGTAAAAAGGAGTATCTCCAAAATGCCTCTATACACTCTTCATTTCACATTGTCAACATGCAAGTGCAACAGACTTCTACAGATGTAAATTTTTATGGCAAAGTCATAGGGGACATGAAGGATAAGCAAAAAGCATTTTAAAAGAGTACATCAGACTTTTGCTGAATTCGTCCATTTAAAATCTACTCAGTAACCAGAACAAAAACGTTCCAAACCTTTTTGTGGCCATTAGAAGAATCCTAACACATTAGATAAGAAATACCATCCGCAATTCTGTTTCTAAGAGCATCGTGTTGCTTCAGGTTATCCGAGGATAGCAAACATCTCAGCATGTGATGCTACATAAAGCGACACAAGAAGCCCTCATCACACTGCACAAAAAGCATAAAGAAACCAGGTTTTGTTTGTTTTTAAAGTGAGGAGAAAAATTATGAATCCAAAGATGACTCGGAACAACTCATAACCTTGTATGAATCCTTCCTTCCCTCTTCCTTACTGTTTCTCCACCACATTGAACAGAAACAGGTAGCCTGCTTCAAGCAGCATAAATATCTGGTACAGAGAAGATTGGAATGGATTTTCACAATTTAAAGCTAAAATGTGTAAATGAGCTATTAATCTCAAGTCATGGGAAGGTATTCCTTTATTAAAATAGATGCCAATTGCTTGAGATAATATTAATCATCATCACACTGATGTCACTATTACTAAGATGTTATAATGCATCACATTTGCTTTGCATCACAGCTGTGCATTCTACTTTACAGGCAAATCAAAGACAGTGTCCCTATCTTGGAGAGCTTACAGTCCTGGGGAAGGTGGGAAAGGTCCTGCGAACAATTATTTCCAGATGAAGTGCTTAGAGAGTCATGTTATCAGGCACTCCATATAGATCCTAGGAGATACTTGGATGTGAAATGATAATAAATAAAAAAATCATTTGTTTGTTTTGTCACACCCTCACAATCTTTGAGACCTTCCTTCTTTTTTTATTTTTAAAGATACTGAGGCTGAAGAGGACAGCAGAGAATTGTTTATTGGTTTGGTTGATGAATTGCATGCTTAGAGGAAGCCCTGGAGGGAAAGAGCAGATGGAAGATATGGATTGATGGGGAACCTGGACAGGAAAGGGGACGGTGGGGTGGGCAGAGTGAAGAGATCGATTGGCACGGGGAAATGAAAAGCAACAAGGAGAAAAGCAGGCAGAAGTGATGCAGCGCAGGCCTTAAACGAGACATGAAACTAGAATTTCATGTGAAAAACTAAAGAAAGGTACTGACAGGAGATTAAAAGGGCCTGGCAAGAGACAGAGCATGTGGTTCTAAGTGATTCAGATGGAAAGACTGGAGGGTGATAAAGCAAGAGGCCTGGTAACTGTAGGCTGTCAAAGTTAAGGAATGAAGTAATAAGGCTTTGGGGCTGGGGGAATAAAAATAATCATAGAATCATTTAGGTTGGAAAAGACCCTTAAGATCGAGTCCAACCATAAACTTAATACTGCCAAGTCCACCACTAAACCATGTCCCTAAGTGCCAAAATCCTAATATCCAATCTAAACCTCCCTGGCACAACTTGGGGCCGTTTCCTCTCATCCTATGGCTTGTTACTTGGGAGAAGAGACCAACCCCCACTTTGCTACAACCTCCTTTCAGGTAGTTGTAGAGCATGATAAGGTCTCCCCTCAGCCTCCTCTTCTCCAGGCTAAACAGTCCCAGTTCCCTCAGCTGCTCCTCATCAGACTTGTTCTCCAGACCCTTCACCAGCTTTGTTGCCCTCCTCTGGACATGCTCCAGCACCTCAGTGTCTGTCTTGTAGTGAGGGGCCCAAAACTGAACACAGTATTCGAGGTGTGGCCTCACCAGTGCCGAGTACAGGGGCACGATCACCTCCCTGCTCCTGCTGGCCACATTATTTCTGATACAGGCCAGGATGCCGTTGGCTACCTTGGCCACCTGGGCACACTGCTGGCTCATGTTCAGCCAGCTGTCAACCAGCACCCCCAGGTCCTTTTCCTCTGGGCAGCTTTCCAGCCACTCTTCCCCAAGCCTGTAGCGTTGCCTGGGGTTGTTGTGACCCAAGTGCAGGACCCGGCACTTGGCCTTGTTGAACCTCATACAGTTGGCCTCGGCCCATCGATCCAGCCTGTCCAGGTCCCTCTGCAGAGCCTTCCTACCCTGGAGCAGATCAACACTCCAGCCCAACTTGGTGTCGTCTGCAAACTTACTGAGGGAGCACTCGGTCCCCTCATCCAGATCACTGATGAAGATATTGAACAGGACCGGCCCCAGTACTGAGCCCTGGGGAACACCGCTCGTGACCGGCCACCAACTGGATTTAACTCCGTTCACCACAACTCTCTGGGCTCGGCTGTCCAGCCAGGTTTTTTACCCAGCGAAGAGTACGCCCGTCCAAGCCATGAGCAGCCAGTTTCTCCAGGAGAATGCTGTGGGAGTCAGTGTCAAAGGCTTTACTGAAGTCCAGGTAGACCCCATCCACAGCCTTTCCTTCATCCACGAGGCGGGTCACCTGGTCATAGAAGGAGATCAGGTTAGTCAAGCAGGACCTGCCTTTCATAAACCTGTGCTGACTGGGCCTGATCACCTGGGTGTCCTGTACGTGCCGTGTGATGGCACTCAAGATGATCTGCTCCATAATCTTCCCCGGCACCGAGGTCAGGCTGACCGGCCTGTAGTTCACCGGATCCTCCTTCCGGCCCTTCTTGTAGATGGGCATCACATTTGCTAACCTCCAGTCAACTGGGACCTCCCTGGTTAGCCAGGACTGTTGATAAATGATTGAAAGGGGCTTGGTGAGCACTTCCGCCAGCTCCCTCAGTACCCTTGGGTGGATCCCATCCGGCCCCATAGACTTGTGTGTGTCTAAGTGGTGTAGCAGGTCGCTAACCATTTCCCCTTGGATTATGGGGGCTTCATTCTGCTCCCCATCCCTGTCTTCCAGCTCAGGGGGCTGGGTGCCCTGAGAACAACTGGTCTTGCTATTAAAGACTGAGGCAAAGAAGGCATTAAGTACCTCAGCCTTTTCCTCATCCTTTGTCACTATAAAGGATGGAGATTCTCCTTAGCCCTCTTTTTGTTGCTAATGTATTTATAGAAACATTTTTTATTGTCTTTTACAGCAGTAGCCAGATTACGTTCTAGTTGGGCTTCGGCCCTTCTAATTTTCTCCCTGCATAACCTCACAACATCCTTGTAGTCCTCCTGAGTTGCCTGCCCCTTCTTCCAAAGGTCATAAACTCTCTTTTTTTCCCTGAGTTCCAGCCAAAGCTCTCTGTTCAGCCAGACTGGTCGTCTTCTCTGCTGGCTCGTCTTTTGGCACATGGGGACAGCCCGCTCCTGCACCTTTATGACTTCCTTCTTGAAGAATGTCCAGCCTTCCTGGACCCCTTTGCCCTTCAGGACTGCCCCCCAAGGGACTCTGTCAACCAGGCCCCTAAACAGGCCAAAGTCTGCCCTCGGGAAGTCCAAGGTGGCAGTTCTGCTAACCCCGCTCCTTACTTCTCCAAGAATCAAAAACTCTATCATTTCATGATCACTGTGCCCAAGACGGCCTCCAACCATCACATCACCCACAAGTCCTTCTCTGTTTGCAAACAACAGGTCCAGTGGGGCGCCTTCCCTAGTTGGCTCCCTCGTGAACTGTGTCTGGAAGTTATCTTCCACACACTCCAGGAACCTCCTAGACTGTTTCCTCTCCGCTGTACTGTATTTCCAGCAGACATCTGGTAAGTTGGAGTCCCCCATGAGAACAAGGGCTAGCGATTGTGAGACTTCTCCCAGCTGCTTATAGAATATGTCATCTGCCTCTTCATCCTGGTTGGGTGGTCTATAACAGACTTCCACCATGATATCTGCCTTGTTGGCCTTTCCCCTGATTCTTACCCATAAACACTCGACCCTTTCATCACCATCGTCAAGCTCTAGACAGTCAAAACACTCCCTAACGTACAGGGCTACCCCACCGCCTCTCCTTCTTTGCCCATCCCTTCTGAAGAGTTTATAGCCATCCATTGCAGCACTCCAGTTGTGCGAGTCATCCCACCATGTTTCTGTGATGGCAACTATATCATAGTTTTCCAGCTGCACAATGGCTTCCAGCTCCTCCTGTTTGTTGCCCATGCTGTGTGCATTGGTGTAGATGCACTTCATTTGGGCTATTGACCCTGCCACCTTTTTGAGGGGAGAAGCCCTAATTCCTATGTGACTGTTCTCAGGTGCTTCCATGGTTTCTAACACATCAATAACCCTTGCGTCTTTGCTGCCACGTGGATCTCCATCCCCTACCTCCACTGAGATGGCAGACCGAAGAACCTCGCTAGCACACCGTCCCTCAAACACTGGCGTGCCACCCCCAGGCTTATCTCTAGCGAGCCTGGTTTTCCTCCTTTCCCCCTTCAAATCTAGTTTAAAGCTCTTTCTATGAGCCCTGCTAACATTGGTGGGTCAAGTCAGTGCTGTAAAAAATAATGTACAGACGATGATTCAGAGCACATTTCCAAGCCACCTGCTTTATTTCAGCACCTTCTATAACACCTGTAGTTCAAGGCTGGTTTTCCTCCTTTTTTTAAAAAAAAAAAAAACAAACAAATACAACTCCCCTCGCTGGCTTTCTCTAACCTTGGCGAAGGAGTCTGTTCACTTAAGCAATCTGCTTTGAGTTGAAGCCTATTGCAATGGATTTTACCTCTCACAGGAGCCATTAACACAGAAAGCTGTATTTTCTGCATCAGGTGAATCTGCATGCCTAGACAGACCACTGGCCCCCTCACTCTGCTGTACAGTCACACACTGAAGTAACATTTCTGGGTCAGACAGGTAAAGGCACTGTGTTGTGCGACATCTTGAGGGTCACATACTCATATGGTAGAAGCAGATATTGGTCTACCCCCCCCTATTTTTGCTCGTGCAGACACTTCCAACGGGATGGTGTTACAACACGTTTTTTTTTAAATCACTGCTTAGTCCTCATTCAGTTCATAACATGGTTTCAGTGGGAATTTCCCCTCTTTCTGGAGTGCAAATGGCAGCTTTCTTTAGAACAGGTCAGAATATCATCAGAAACATTTTTTCTCCTTGAATACTCACAAAGCACAGTGTGTTGGTTTTTGCTGGGGTAGAGCTAATTTTCTTCACAGTAGCTACTATGGGGCTATGTTTTGGATTTGTGCTGAAAACAGTGATGATAATACAGGGATGTTTTTGTTATTGCTGAGCAGTGCTTATACAGGGTCAAGGCCTTTTCTGCTTCTCACATCACCCCACACCAGCGAGCAGGCTGAGGGTGCACAAGAAGTTGGGAGGGGACACAGCCGGGACAGCTGACCCCAACTGACCAAAGGGATATTCCATACCATATGACATTGTGCTCAGCATATAAAGCTGGGGGAAGAAGAAGGAAGGGGGGACGTTCAGAATGATGGCGTTTGTCTTCCCAAGTAACCGTTACGTGTGATGGAGCCCTGCCTTCCTGGAGATGGCTGAACACCTGCCTGCCGATGGGAAGTAGTGAATGAATTCCCTGTTTTGCTTTGCTTGTGTGCACGGCTTTTGCTTTCCCTATTAAACTGTCTTTATCTCAACCCACGAGTTTCCTCACTTTTACCCTTCTGATTCTCTCCCCCATCCCATTGTGGGGGGAGCGAGCAAGCGGCTGTGTGGGGCTTAGTTGCCGTCTGGGGTTAAACCACGACACACAGCGAAGACTCTAGAGGACATTTGTCTCTTAAAATGTTATATCAGGATGTCTCTGAACGGCACGACCACATGTTGGACTGGTCTGCCTGCCTGCCACATGGTTGTAAGCCTGATTTTGCACTAGAGCCCAGTCTCCTAACTGCCCACATGCACCCGTATGTCAGTGTGCAGAGGGCCACTACTTTTGCCCATGCTCCCTGACTCCCTTGGAAAAAGACACCCAAGTGGTAGAAGTACCCAGTGTACACTGGCATCCCACCCCTACACTCAGGGCAGACCTAACTGCCACACCTGAAAGAAACCCGAAACCCTGGGCAGTACGGATGCAGCCAATGTGCATCGATTCACCTGAAGTATTCAAGTTCACATCAGGTATTAAATCTAATGGCAGTGTCCAAAGACTCGGTTATAATTTCCTGGAGTCCCTGTGATCAATTTATGGAGTCAGGGGAACGAGGGGAGTGACAACAAAGGCGTAACACTGATGTTTATGCTCCCTTTGGGATCCTTGTTCCCAAAGCAGGCATTCTCACTTCCTCCACGCACCATGGGAAGGGTTTGGTGTCTGAGAGAGACACTTTCCTGGTGTGAAATGCTAGGGACAACAATGTCTAAGGTATTCATATAATCATAGAATGGTTTGGGTTGGAAGGGACCTTTAAAGGTCATCTAGTCCAACCCCCCTGCCATGGGCAGGGACATCTCCAACTAGATCAGGTTGCTCAGAGCCTCGTCCAACCTGACCTTGAATGTTTCCAGGGATGGGGCATCTACCACCTCTCTGGGCAACCTGTGACAGTGTTTCACCACCCTCATCGTAAAACATTTCTTCCTTATATCTAGTCTGAATCTACCCTCTTTAAAACCATTCCCCCTTGTCCTGTCACAACAGGCCCTGCTAAAAAGTCTGTCCCCCCATCTTTCTTGAAAGTCCCCTTTAAGTATTGAAAGGCTGCAATAAGGTCTCCCTGGAGCCTTCTCTTCTCCAGGCTGAATAACCCCAACTCTCTCAGCCTTTCTTCAGAGGAGAGGTGTTCCATCCCCCTGATCATTTTCGTGGCCCTCCTCTGGACCTGCTCCAACAGGTCCATGTCTTTCCTGTGCTGAGGGCTCCAGAGCTGGACGCAGCACTGCAGGTGGGGTCTCACCAGAGCGGAGTAGAGGGGCAGAATCACCTCCCTCGACCTGCTGGCCACGCTGCTTTTGATGCAGCCCAGGATACAGTTGGCCTTCTGGGCTGCGAGCGCACATTGTTGGCTTATGTCCAGCTTTTCATCTACCAATTCAGGTGCATGACTCCCAGCTACATCCAGCTGGGCTTCTCAGCTACAGCCTCTCTTTTGGAAGCAGGCAGCTAAGCTTCATTGCTATGGTATTTCAAGGAGGAAGGTCTTTCCCCGTGCCCTGTTGCATGCACAACCAGACTTAACTCAATGGTCCTGAGAGCAAGAGCTTACCTGAAGACAGAGACTAGTTTTCAAATTCTCTTTTGGCTTGATTCAGAACAAGGACTTGGATTCAGGTCTCCCATTCCCCGGGCTATCCCAAAATGAGCCTTTCTTCTCTTTAAGCTATATAAATCCCTTTGTATAAATAATTAAGTGTTCATTGGGCCAGACAGGGGAATGGGAAATGCAAGTGAGTGATTCTCCAGCCTGCTGGTTAGCATGCTCATCTGGGATGTCAGCAAGTCAGGTCCAAACCACTGCGGCAATGACTAGTTAATTATTCATACAAAACAGAACAGCTTCTACGGGAGAGAGGGAGTGCAATTACCCAACAGATTGGCAGTGGATCTACTCTCCTGGGATGTGGGAGAGCTGACTTCAATCCCCACTCCAAATCAGGGAGAGGGAAGTTTTGAGAATGGTCTGCTACTTTGCAGGCTAGCGCTAACAATTTGACTGTTGGGTGGAGTGCATGCACACACAGATACTTCTGGTAAACTCCAAATTATCCTCCCCTTGGTATAACTGCTCTCCTACCATGAAAACTCATGTATCAAGGGTGAGACTTCTTTGTTTTATAAAAATAGGTTGTACATCAAGCAAATAATCTAGATTCCCTTTACAGTAGTGGGAAAAAAAGAGCAAGGACATTTTCTGAATGCAATTCATCTCACTAATAAAAAATCAGTGAGATGGTTTATTCTCCAGAAGTTTTAGTTGACTGTGAAGGAGCCTAGATGTCCAGTTTGGATGCAGATCTATGTTTGGGAGGTATCCAAAGTCAGCTGAGAGGAGGCCCATTCAGGTTTCCATGATGCACCTCGCATCATGATGCAGCAATGGGAGTGCCCTGACGCACAGCACTAAGCAGCAGCAGGTCCTCCCCTGGGTCTGTGAGAGCCCCAGACACCAATAAGTGGCACATGCTCTCCTTGCAGTGCTCTCTCCATTAGCCATCTAAAATTGCTCCTTTCTCTTTGCTCACTTCATTTTTTTTTGCTTTTTAACCATGCTTGTAATACACATCTCAATAGCTGCTGCTTTTTCTAGGGTTTACACCTAGAACTAGAAACTATTGTCAGCCTGCAAAAAAACAGTATAACTGAGCAGTACATAGTTTGTTTTTGGTTTTAATCAGCTTATAAATTCCAAATACTGTGAGATCCTAATTTACATGGCAACGCCAGTTAGTGGAAGAGCATAATCCCTCCTTGGTGCTTGCACTAAAAACATCAGTAGAATCAATGAGTGATAGTGTGCACATCCCACTGACATTATTAACAGGGATCTGATCCACCCAATATGCTTGTGGCAGCTCTCAGTGAGACTAGTTCAATGCCCTCCAGATGGGGAAGCCACAAGTGAGTAGAACTAAATTTTTTTCTAGGTTGCTTTCAAATTAAACAAGTAATAAAGTTGCATGACTCTAGCCTGCATCATGTCTTTAAATGCGGTAATAGAATGTCATTGTCATCTCACAGCAGATGGGGCAGGGGTTTCTCCTCACAGTGAAGTTTCCTAGGGATAGCACGCTAGGGAGAACATTTTGGCAGGAAAGCTCTTGTACAGTAATGTCATCCAAATGTAGAGGTATTGCAGGGTGGGAACCAGGGGAAATGCTTGAGTCCCACCAGCAGCAATATGGGTGTGGGACCTGGGTCAGAAAACACATTGGGCTTTGGGTTGTTCTCTTGCCTGACCTTCAAGAGAAGTATCTCTTCTTATGTGGGATGCAGTAAGCTGGAATTGTACATGACGTTACTTTATTATTATGTTACATTGCTCAAAGCTTTACACTCCATTCACTCCATTCCCTGCCTCCAAAAAGCAGGGAAGGGGCTCTCTGTGCTTCCCAGCTGTACTCTGTAGGTGCTCTCTGTGGGACCTACTTTTGGCTGGATCTGTCGGTGGATGTCACCCCAAAACATCTGCCCTCAAGTACCACTGAATAATTTTTGCCCTGAGCATCTTGCCAGTTTGCAAAGAAGATTTCTCTTGTACATTCATCCTGCTGTTACCATTAAAGCTTGCTACACTACAGTCTGAGCTACTTGCCTTGGTCATGGCTGAAATTGTACTTGTATACAATGTTCTATATTCAGTGTGGCACCCTGATTACTTTCTTTCCTTTATCTATTTTGCATAGTTTTCCATGCTTCTCTGAAAAAACTCAATTTTTCACAAATAACCCATGTATGCACTTCATCAGAGGATGA